>NC_081802.1:15974867-16323201 GCF_963082965.1 Carassius carassius
CTGAAAGTAAATTCACTTCAGCTACTCTGCTTTGAAAAAAAAAGAATTTAAAAACACAGGATTGTTTTTGTGTAAAAATGGCTAAAGCGTATCATAATTAAATTGCCACTGTAAATTGATTGTTAAAATGAAAAATGTACAATTGGTATGGCGAAAGAGTTTGCGAAAGTGGCGCCAAACTATAAGAACATTTCATTTTTATTTGTTCTTACAAAAAACAATGCCATTTTTGTGAAGTTTTTGAATGTTGTAGACTTAAAACACTACAAACGCTATTGCAAATGTCTCTTTAACTACAAACTTTTTTTTTGTCGACATATGGAACTGTCCTTAAGAAATGTCTCTTGATGTCTTCGACCCAAGAAAGGCTTTTTAAAAGATAAACTTTTCTTATTATCATTGGACGACCCCTTAAACGAGAGATTTAAAACCTGAAGTCCATTGGAAAAGAACATCTGCAATGACATACAAGATTCCTGTCGTCTACCAGTCAAACGCAAGATTTATAAATCCACAAAACAGGCGCACAGCAGCATAATGTGGTTTTAGACATATCCGCAGATTGTTCTGTGGGATTATTTGATTATAGATGAGCAAGATAAATGTGCAAGAATAAGTTGTGTAGTATAATTGGATGTGCTGGTGTGGCATGAGATAGCATCATTGTCGGGAATGCTGTGTCTGTGGGATAAGGGTCAGAATAATCTCTTTAAACATGTGTGGGTGGAAACATGCCCCATAGAGATGGTTCTCACAGCCTGTAACACAACTCTGTCCCACTGCAGGAAGTGAGAGGAGGACAGACCCCATGAGACCGCTTGGGATGTGACACTGAGGGGACCTTTCACAAACTTTGAATGGGCTTATGTCTTGCCTAATAAATCTTTTTTCCATGTCCTCTTACACAGTCAACGTGCTTTTGTTCCGAGAAATATGTTACAAGTTTCCTCAGTCAAGTTATGTTTCTGTCCTTGCTGAGGGCAAAGAGGGAAGCAACAACTCTGCAACCAATCAGAATGTATTTAATGTTTAATTTACAGCTGTGCTAAGCATGATTTTGGAGAAATTAGATTTGGCTGTAATCAAAGTCATGTGGTGCAACCAATGTGTAGAAACATGCGGAAAGAAAAAACTCCCGAAGACCTCATGACTCCATCAAGTCTCCATTTTTTGACTAGACAAGATTAGTTCAGGTTGAAAAATGTCATGTGGTCCAACCCCCCAAAATGCAATATTTATGAATGAATAATTCAAGATATTTGTAAAAAATACTTTTTAACTTGATATAAAATTAACCAAAACTAACATGGATAGAAACACAACACAGAAAAATAAAAACTCAATTATGTTTGAAAGAAATAAATTAATAATTTTATTCAGCAAAGTTTTCTTTTATCTGGTTACACCTCATGACAATTTTAGAGACGAATGTACATTTTGTTGAAAATAGTGCAAAACCAGCAAGAATACACTGTGTGATTCTATGAACTTAGCATTTCCCATTTTAGCAAGCATAAGTTAGCAAGCTAACAGCCTAGCCTACTAGTGTAGCAGTGATTAAGAAAAGCTCTTTAGATTAACAAGAAGATTGTGCTACATTTTGCCATGGTTATTCTCTGAAATTTCACCTAAATTTCAATTATAGATGTCATATAAACTGTTCTTTCTTGTCAGGTTTTAGTTTTTTTGAGGGAATGAAGATTCCTTCTCTGAAGTGTAACTCGGGGTCCCTCTGGTCCAGCTGCATTCCTGCGAGCAGAGAATCCATTTGCATTGATATTAGCAGCCCTTCACCATGGTTACGAGGTCGTACCCTGACCATGAGAGAGAGACAAAAACAGAGCGAAATGCCAAGAGCTGACTCAAATGAGTTTGAGACAAAAACGTTTGATGTCCCAGCCAGTTTTGTGCTTGGTGGGTCTGAGAGGCCAGACATCTTATGCAAGAGATTCAAATCGGACTAAATAAAATAAATGCAATGGTGATTAAAATTTAAATTGTATGCACTTCCAAACAATACTTTTTCCGTGGCCAGTTTTCAATGTTTTGTAACTGTTGGACTTTGCTGGTGGTAATAGGAGGGATGTAGCTGTGGTTTGTCAGTTGCCAGTGCAAACAGCTCAAATGTGGTTTGTGTGGGTAATAATGTTGTTCGCTGGTGTTTAGGGTGAGGCTTGACCCGTGGGGGTGTGTGTCTGTGTTGGGAACACATTAGTAAAAATGTTCCAGGTCAGGAGTTTAATGAAACCAATCACTGTCATTTCACATCTGCTGAAAGCAGCACAATCACTTCCAGATGTCACGTCTGGCTTGCTTTCTGCTTCAAAATGTGGACTAAAATATTACATCAGGACCCTGTGAACTAAAACATGATGTAATTATATTACATAGTGTTATTATATTGTAATTAATTATTGTGTGTGTATGTATATATATATATATATATATGTGTTATGTTGTGTGTGTGCGTGTGTGTGAAAATTGAAATATATATATTTTTTCATGATACGTTTTTAAAATCGTGGTGTCATTTTTACCTTGTCAAATTGATTGTTATAATATTTGTTTTATCTGCCACTGTTAAAATGCATTGGGATTAGCACTTCTAGACATTCTGAACTCTCTTGGGGTTACACAACACGTGTCAGGTCCTACTCATTGTCGAAATCATACTCTAGATTTAAAACTGTCACATGGAATTGATGTTGATTGTGTTGAAATTATGCAGCCAAGCAATAATATCACAGCTCATTATCTAGTCTTGTGTAAACTTCATATAGCTGTAAATTCTACTCTTTGTTACAAGTAAAACACTGCTTTGTAAGTAATCTTCCTGATTTATCCAAATTCCTCAGCATATCCAATGCAATGTATATGCAACTGTAACAATAAAAACTCCATAACTATGGGAAGAAGGAGGCGGGAACCGGCGGACAATCAAAATGAAACTTTAATGCTCAAAATAAACAGAAAACAGCGCGTCAGCCCCTCACGGACGACTGACGCGCACAAATAAAAACCAAACACAACTAAAATCCAGGCCTGGTCCTCTCTCGTCCTTCACTGTCGTCGCTCCAGTTTTATATCCTTCCATCTCCTCCGTGGGACTCGAGACCGGTGGGTCGAGCAGGTGTCGCTCATCTCCAATCACTCCACCGGCCTCGCTCCGTTCCCACGTCTCTCGGCCCCGCCCCACTCGTCACAGTAACAAACTTTGGACTCTCTATTTTCTAGCATTTTACATACGGTTGCTTCTTTACGCTTGTGGAAGATTATGGAAAACAGTTTGACACCACAATATAATGAGCACACTCGCACCCTAAAGAGAGCAGCCCAGAAAATGGAGTGCAACTGGAGGAAAACAAAACTAGAGGTACAGTATTTTGTGTTGCATGGTTGGAGAGTACCCTATCCTACAGAAAAGCATTGAAAACTGCTAGATCCGATTACTTTTTGTCTCTTTTAGAAGAAAACAAATATATCCCGTTATTTATTCAAAACAGTGTCTAAATTTACAAAAAATAAAGCACAAACAGCCGTTAACATTTCCCAACAGCGCAGCATTAACTTTATGAACTACTTAATTTCAAGATTGATACTATTAGAGATAAAATTGTAACCATGTAGCCGTCAGCTATAGTATCACATCAGACAGTGCACTATAGACCCCCTGAAGAACAGTTCCACTCATTCTCTACCTTAGGAGAGGAAGAATTGTATAAACTTTTTAAATAATCTAAACCAACAACATTTATGTTAGCACCCCATTCCTAAAAGAGGTGCTTCCAGAAGTCATAGATCCTCTTCTGACTATTATTGATTCTTCATTATCATTATGATACGTCCCCAAAACCTTCAAACTGAAGGTTATTAAGCCTCTCATTAAAAAAACACAACTTGACCCCAAACATCTAGTAGGCTTGCTGATGGTGAAACTGGTGTTAAGCCGCAACACAGGGCATGTTACTTGCCCATCGCGGCACCGACCCCCACTGTCATTTAGATTTTTTATAGTAATAAAAACTATTTTGTTCAATAAAAGAACAGACACTGCAATTAAAAACTGAATGCGGTTGCACAATGCAGCGTGACGAACGATAGTCGCATCACAGATCAGATTTAATTTATTCAGAGTGAGTCAAGCTGACTGACAAGAAGAGTGAGAATTTGAAAAGCCTGTGATTTTCAAAAGGTGATTTTGGAAGTTCTTATAAACATTTGTTTCTTATTTAATTGGTTCCACATTGTTTGCTGTTTTTTTACTTTATTTAAACTTTGTGTCATTTATTTATTTCATTTGACATCAGGCTGTATACCGTGCCTCCAAGCTTTCTTATGCCAGTTTCACACTGCAAGCGTGAGCGGTGCATGAGCAGGGCATGAGCGTAACTACAGCATCATTGCAGCTGCAGATGCGTGAGAGTATTCACACTGGAAGAATTTGTACAGCGTCACAGCAGCAGCTCCAAAGTTACATATTTCTTTACAAAGACAACTATAAATTGGTTTTTAGAGGTTGATCAGTTATAAACTTGAGTGTTTTGAAGTCTTAAAGTTTAAAGTTTGTTAACACGGGGATTCACGTGTAGGCTAAATGGTAAACAACAAAAACTGCTCCTATCAGTGAATGAAGAAGTATCATATTGATCACAAGTGCAGTATGGAGTACCTCAAGGCTCAGTACTAGGGTCGTTACTTATCACACTTTACATGTTACCCTTGGGAGATATCATCAGGAAACACAGTTTTAGCTGAAGACACTCAGCTCTATTTTTCTTCGCGGCCCGGCAAAACATACTAATTTGAAAAATTTACAGAATGCATAGTCGATTATAAAAAAAAACAGGACGACGAGCAATTATTACTGCTAAATTCTGGAAAAAAAACAGAGGAGTTAATTAGAGCTGAAACAACTAATCGATTTAATCGATTAAAATCGATTATTAAAATAGTTGTCAACTAATTAAGTCATCGATTAGTTGCTAAACAACTTTTATTTGACGTAAGCGGCTCATTTTGTGCATATGTTAAATCTGTGATGACCAAAGTGTGGCAGTAATGAGCCACCGCAGGTTTTATTCAGCCAGTACAGCAGGAGAAGTAGCGAATAGCCAATAGCTGGCCTCGTTTTATGTCACGTGCTTCCCGAACTGCGTCTCTGCAGCATTCAGCGTGATGGTGGAGACAGACGGCAGTGGAGTAAGCTTGAGAAAAGATAAAACTAATCGAACGAAGTCATCCAAAGTGTGGGAGAACTTTACTTTGAGCCTTCAAAAAAGAAGAGTAACCTGTAAACTCTGCACTACTGAACTGTTTAACTGTTTAAGACTTTTATTTGTGCAGATTCTCCATTACAATGTTGTTTGCAAATGTTTAGTCGTAAAAGCTAATAATAACATTGCTTTTTAACAGTTAACATTTTAAGATTTACAAACATATTCTGTGATCGGTTTGTCGTTTACCAGTTCATTATTCAGTCTTGCAGCCTAATTATGACTGAATGAGAGAGAGGTAAATGTTTAAATATATTTGAAATTCACTTTTTTTCTAAGTATTCACAGTTTATTTTCACACAGCAGGTTTTTTGTGTCTGTCAAATTTTTTTTTTTTCTGGACCACCTTCTGATGGATTTTACTTTAAAATGTGATTTCCATTCAGGTTTCATGCCACTGGCACTTTATTCGAAAGATTGTTTACAATTTCACAGCATAAGCTATAAAGCTGTTTCCCTGGTATAAGTTGTGTGTTTACAGGAAAAAAATAATAAAATGCAATGTACTGCAAATTTCTGTACTGCAAAAATTCTGTTTTATTCTTATTCTTTGTGAAAATATTTTCTGAAAGATTCCTTAATAAGCTTTGTTCGGGATGTTAAATTACTTTAGGAGCCCTAAGGACTGCCATGGTGAAAACATTATTCGAAATCTCCTTGTGAAATTTGCTAGAGTATGGGTCAGTGTTGTGATTGCAGAAGAGTTTGACAAAGGATTAATAACACAATAAAACAAAACTCCAGGTATATTTTTGATGAGGATATGACAATGCAAAATGGTTAAAATCTCTAAAAGTCTACGTTGAATGATAAAGACCCTTTGTTAATAATTTAATTGGAAAAAATGGGCAAAACTAAAATATAAGTACATAAAGATTAATCGTAAAAATAATCGACAGATTTATCGATTATCAAAATAATTGTTAGTTGCAGCCCTAGTGTTAATTATCAGACCTAAAACATCTTCATGTAGGCTATTAACCTAGAACACTGTCTAACATTTGATGGCTATGTTTTTTGTGTGTGTGTATTTTTGATCAAATAAATGCAGCCTTGGTAAGCATGAGAAACTTATTTCAAAAACTTAAAAAAACTAAATATCTTTTAAGTGTTTCATCACAAGTAGAATGTGAAGAACATTTATTTGAGCTGGTTATATTATGGTCGCCCTGACCCTGTCAAACACAGGGCCTTTTCCACATTCTGAAGTCACATTGTGATCTTTTTCTTTAATAGAGACAAACATAAACATGTCGAGACTCAATGTAGCTCCGTACAATTGTTTTACATTGCTTCCAGTGGACCACGGGCCTTAGTTGTGGTTTAAAAGCAACCCTCAGTATTCATAAAATCCCCAGGGGGTCAGTTTGACCGAGATTAAAACATTCCACTTTTGTGAATCCCACTGCCATGAAAATAAAGACATCCAACCATTCTTTTCTTCATTGATAGATTGTAAGTGTTTGTTTAATTTAACATGTCAGATTCCTAGCACTGTGCTTCTCTGTAAGGTTTAAATCACACGCTCAGCAAATCCTGAGATTTTAAATTACAGTCAGTTTAGGGGAACTGGTCTTGAACTCTCATGGGTGAGGTTGGTTTACAGCCCAGTGTGGTTTGGGGTCAGATTAATATGTACAGTGTTTATTCAAACTCTTTTCTGAAGACATCCTGCTTAAAGCCTAGCTTCTTTTTGACAACATAATTGAAGGTGTGCATCACCAAGCTAATCCAAATCTTGGCTCAATTTGTCATTGAATCATTTGGAACTCTTGCACTTAAGTTATTGTTTCAGCTTTTTTGTCTTCTCTCACGGTTGAGTACACAAACCTAAATGCATGTGTGCTAATGAAGATATATTCTTGCTGGCAGCTGTACATCCCTCCCTCCGGCCAAAACAGCTCCGCTTTCCCAAGAATGTACTAGAGAGCACATCTTCAGGTGCGGGTCTACCCTGAAGTTATACACGTGTGTATATATAGTGTGGGTTTATGGATGTCTGTGAATCAATGCAGTTGTAAGTGTGTTGTTTTTATAGCACATGCTGCAAAACAGCATTTATTGCTGTTTTTTCCATGGTGTGTATGCAAAGAAAATAGAAAATGGTCCTGTAATGAATTTTTCGTAAAAAAAAAAAAAAAAAAACATCATAAAATTTGATCAGTATGCTGTTACGGATGATTGTGTGTGTGTGACTCTCTGAACGTGACTCTGAGGGTGGTGTGGCATCCTGCCCACAAAGGAAATGTGCCCTATCACACAGATTGCGTAAAATATATATATATAATAATAATAATAATCTAAATATAACTACTCATCTGCCTGAGCTGACACACCCTACCCATAGTTCATGTTGTCAAGCGATTGAATCACGGCTCTATATTCACAAACAAGGTCCAAACTTACTTTTTGCCACGCTTGCCAATAGTGAGTGAACTGAGAAAGTATAACACAACTTTATTTTGAGCCTTTTTAAAATGGAAAATATGTTTGTTGCCATGAAATTGTAATTATATTACCATTTATTTTTTCTTATGTATTGGTGATAAAGACCTCAGTATGTCACTGGCATTATGGTGACTTTTCCATTGAGGGGAAATTGATGCCAAAATTCATTAAATAACTTTAATTCTGGAACATTGGGAGAGTCGGTTCCATAGAGTTCTGATTCAAATCCTTGGAGTTGACTCTTGATGGTCCAGATTCATTACATTAGTCACTTACTATTACAAACACCAGGGGCATTATTCACAGAGATTTTTTATCTTGCCACTAGGAGGCCTCCTTAGTTAGTTAATTAGTTAGTCCTCTTTAATTACAGTAACTAGAGCTAGTTCATAGCTAGGAGTTTAAGAGTAAGGCAGGGTTGACCTCATTGTTGTGGATGGTTTTGGTGGCAACATGGATTTCACTTTTGAGTCACTCTACTTAGGTATATCGAAGGACTTAGGAGGACAACTAAGCTGTCCTAGGTTAAAATTCCTATTGGTTGATGGGAATCTGAGCTAGGAATGGCAGTTCACAAGCTCATTTTCTTCACTCTGATGATGATTGTGCGTGTTACAGTGGGTATTTAGGTATGTGTTAATGACAGATAGGATCGAGTTTACAACTGTGGGCTGTAATAAGAGTGCTAAAGTCTTTTGAAGGTGATGGTACTGCCAAATTATGGATGGACGTCCAAGCTCATAGTTCCAAATGCATGGAATTCCCTTCTATTACTGGAGCTTCACTGTGTACATCAGGGATCACATTCCTCACAGACACAAGCTGCACTGTTCAGAATCAGATATCTGATAAACAAGCCTACATTCTGCATTCAACAAACTTAACAAACAAACACTGATATTTGACCACAGTCCTTTGGTTCCAAGCTGTGTGTCCAAGTTTTTGGATAAGAAGTGTGGCTATTTTTATCTAGCTCATTGCATCTTGTCTAATGGTTCAAATTAACAGTAGAGTAACAGCAGAATTTGGCATGTGGTCACGTGGCGATGGGTGATGCAGGTTTATGTGTCTGATCTGGTAAAATTTATGACATATTTTTGATATGTCGCTGTCTGTCAGTCTCTCACAGATATGGCAAGATCTATATATATATATACACAAATATAATGAGCCCTTAATATTGAGTTGCACCACATTTTTTCCCTTAATTATATGCATAATTTGCATAAAGTTGACAAAAAAACAAAAATGGCCATCATGTTGTTGACCCATGGAATATGGGTGAGGCTAGTGCAAGTCTAATGGGGAAGGATATTGCAGTTTGTTCTTGTAGCACTGATTACAGGGCAGGGCTGTGGTTTATCTGTGGTTAACACTTGCGTTATGTTGTCCTAATTTTGCTGGTGTTGCTAAACTGGACATAACACTGAAAGATTTAAAGAGCAAATGGAGGGCAGCATTCTTGCATAATGACTGAGGTCTAAATGTACACTCTTTTCCACCAGCTCTTTGCTACTTACAGGCCATTTCCAGGATGTAGCAATTTATTCAAGGACGAGGCAGTGGTTTACTCATAAAAAATGACCATGAAAGTACATTGCACAGCAGGTTCTGTCTGCCTGAGATTGTATTTTATTGACGTTTATAGTAGTAGATGTTCCTTGTGTTCTCCCTGCTCTTTTTTTGCAGTCATAGTCTTCTGTAAAATGCAACACCAGCGTCATGTTTATAATGTGTTATCACAGGAAAAAATAACTAGTTTCACTCTCGCTCAAGACTGTTATAGCTGGCCCAAAGGCTTTTGGTGTCGAGCCAAATTCTCTATGTGACACTCAGTTCTTGAAACCAACTGACATCTATCAAACCTTCACGGGTTGCCATGCTAGTTTAGCATTGGCATTTTGACAGCAAGCACACATTTGACCCCCTCCCTGAGTAAAGCTGATATCTTTGTGTCAGGAGTCTCCTACTGTTGTTTGCCTTAAGTGCTTAAACCTTTGTAACTCCTGTACTTAAGAACTTAAGTGAAAAATGAAGCTTTTTGGAAGCTTGGCTCAAATTCCATTGTTCAGATCAAGGCCTTGTGGTTGCCTTTAGGACAGTCCTGTTGCGTCTTTGAGTTTAAAGGCAGATTTATTTTTCTGCGTCGGACCTCCGCCGTAGCCTACACAGTAGCCTGATGTGCACCTCTCCAAAAATCTAACAGCGTATCGATTCTACACTGACGGCAAGCGCTGTGATTGGTCCGCAAGAACCCCTCCCTCCGGATGTACTTGAGTTTTGTGTGTGTTTATGTGCACTTTAATATATTTTAATGTTACACCTTCTTATATAAAATAAAATAAAGCAAATAACAAGTGTCTTATCATTTATTATAGTACATCAGTAGTTGTCTGTGACAAACAGTGATGATCTGCCGTGAGACAAGTCCTAGACTGAAAGACTGCCATCTTCTCCTGTTCCGTTATTGTCTCCTTTTGAAGTTTTAAATAATGATTTGATATTTATTTGCCACCGTCACAGCTATAATGATTCTCCGACGAGCTGCTTCTTTTTCGGCTTTTGTCGAGGTACTGCAGGTTACACCAACGATATGCCCGTGGACACTGCTGACTAGCGGTTTGCATGTGTACTGCACGTAGACGCATGTGTACTGCACGTAGACGTAGACGGATGTTAAGTAACAACCTAAACTTCAGAGTGTTCCTTACAATGGCTTCGGAAAACGTGAAATGTTATTTGGTGAACTATAGAACACAAGCCATATCGACAAATTGTATGGTGTTTGGTAAGACGCTAATTATAGTTGCTAGCTGTTACAGCTTTTACCATTAAAAAAAATGCATTGTGTGGCTAATTTATGCTGTATTGGTTGTGAAGTATTACCTCAGAAAGTATTGCAAAACAAATCCTTACATATACTCTGCTTTCATGTCACAGCATTTTCCTGATGGTTTGACGCACATGGTTCACTGTGAGATAACCAAGCCCTGCAGGTCTCAGGCTTATCAAAGCACAGCTCCAAACTCATATCAGAGTTTCCACTGAGGAAGTGTGGCCCATGAAAACAGATACCAGGGATGGGGAAAGCAACTGTGAAACTGCAGATACAAGGTAACTATTTCTAAAAGCTAACAGTTGCTCCTAATTTAGTGCAGTCAAGCTAGTTGTCAGTTAGTGACATTAAAATACTAAATAACATTAATTTAGTACTGTAATATGAATAAAATTCATCTAAATGAGCAAAAGAGGACATTTTAAATAGGCTAGCAGTTTGGCGTTTTGTTATGCTGTACCGCTACATAATGGGAAAAAGTATTAAAGCAACTATTATATAGCTACTGTTTTGTGAAAACAGCTGAACTATTGTCTCACTGTTGGGGTGTGCATATGCATAAGTTAGCAGTGGTTTGCTTTTAGCTAGGTGCTTCCTAAAAGTGCTATCAATGTATGTTTACAATATGTTTTGTGTATATGTTGTGAGTATGTGTTCAAGTGACAGAGATACAGTCCACTGCAGAGACAGGAAAGCATTCCATTTCCTCTTCCTATTCTTAAGTTGACAGGAAGTCCTATTTTTTTTTTGACAGATGGTCTTATAGGTTAAAAAGCTGACACAACAGGCTTTGAAGAAAGACAACAATGATGACGTTGCTTTCTTCTCTTGAATTTGTCTTTTGTCATTGGATGTTTGTAGGTCACCCCATATGATTATATGGAGCTGTCTTTGTGATGGCTCTTTTCATGGAGGAAGGGGAAACAAGTGACCCTGTGATGTCACAAGATGGAATTCTGTGATGATGGCAGTGGACCGGATGGATCTGGTCCATGGCCTGTGTCACACAAACCTTGCAGAATTGACGAGAACAACTTAGCTGTAAAAAAAGGACTACTGTTCTCTCTAGTGGAACAGTCCGGGATAGTTAGAGTTGTAGTATTTGGATCTGAAGTATTAATTTTCTGAAGTAGTCCTTGTGTAACATTTCAGCAAAGAGTGACATTTTAGAACAAGCTGACAAGCAAGATCACAAATTCTGAATGTGCCATTAACATTTTATGTGGACATTTTCAGGACAACTTTGACCAGTACATTGTATCTTGTTCAGTTGTTTTAAGAGTACTAAAAATGGTCAAAACACTTTGAGACCCTAACAGTTTGTTTTATTGCATTGCATTCCATCCAGTTTTTCTGAAACTTCTCTTGCACTTCAGCTAGGACTGGGTTGTCCAATCCTGGTCCTGGAGGCCAGCGTCCTGCAGAGTTCAGCTCCAGCTTGTTCCAACATTCGGGGCTGGAGGTTTGTAGTAATCCTGAATACTTGATTACCTTGGTTCAGGTGTGTTTAATCTATACTCTGCTGTACAGTTGCCCTCCATTATCAGAATTGGACACCGTGAGTTGAATTCTACCACTTCTTTTCTTCTTTTTGGGAACAGTGCTAAAAGTTGGACATTTCAATTGTAAAGCTTGGAGCAGACTGATCTGCATTGAGAAGCACCATTTGACATCATTCTCAAGACGGTGGCAACTAAGATGACATTCTATTGGTTATTTTCCTAGTTGCAGTATGGAATGTAGTACATCTAGAATGGTTTGGAATGCTTTGAGGACAGAAGTAAGCAAACTTGAGTGTTTCCATCTCAAAAATCACCTGCAAACAAGCATTTACTTAAGTGAACTTGTGTGTCTTAATGCGTTTTCACACTTGGCTCGTTTGAAATGTTCGCTTCAGAGCTTTGCTCATTTTCTCCCTTAGTTTGGTTTGTTTAGGCCAGGTGTCCTTAAATCTGGACTTTGAGATTCACTTTCCTGCTGAGTTTAGCTCCCAACCCTAATCAAACACACCTGAACAAGCTAATCAAGGTCTAAGGGTTACTAGAAAGCTACAGGCAGGTGAGTTTTTATCAAGGCTGGAGCAAAACTCTGGAGGACCGATGTTGGCCACCCCTACCCTAGGTCTTCAACCATGCTCCTTGGGACCCACTGATTCATCAGAAGTGCATTTAAGCTAGTCTTTTGAAAGTGTATGTGGACAACATCCGGATACAGGTTACATGTTAATGCTAAGTGTAAACGCAGCCAGAGGCTACTTAATGTCTTTGCTCCCATTGACATATGTCACATTGCTGGTCATTTAATTGAACTTGAACTGTTCTAAATTTTGATGCAACTGTAGTTGTTAATCACCAGCTCCAGGAAGATTGTGTGGTAAGGGGCGTTTAGGATCAACATGAGTGGTTCAACATGACATTTGGCATATTTTGACCTCATTTGCATAATTAAAACAAAAGATTTACAGTGAGGAAGAAATTAGCCTGGCAGTGCATGAAAAGGTCACAGTGGTTTCCCCCTCCTCTCCATCTGTGTGTTTGGGTGTGTGCAGGCCTCACGCCTCACAGGACATCTATGTGTATCAGATCAGTTGCACTTTCAGTGCTAGATGAACCGAAACCCTCCCAACGCCACAGTCATGTCCGTAAGATACAAATCATGTTACATGTGGGTTTGACAGCAGATCTCTGATTCATACCACCATATAAACATACATTAACTGACTATTTAAGAGATAGTTGAGCAAAAAAGCCAATTTTAAAAAAAAAATGGTCTGTATTTCATTAGAACTTAATAAATGCGTATGATAAATCAGTTACTTCGGCTGTATTAAATGCTTGGAAACACCCTTTGATGCAGTGACGGGCTGTTTTACATAAACCAAATGCTGTTTGTTTAAAAATCTCATCCTTTCATTGGTGCAAAAGGTCACCAGTCCATCTGCTCCAGCTGTGAGATTGCAATGACCTCGTATCTCCGCTGAGGGTTTGTATGCATTTCTGCTTTGGCTACGGTCACTACACACAGAGTTCCTCATCACTGTTGATCTGCTCGTACCCAGGGGATTCTGAGTCACTACATCAGATAACCGCCAGACATGTTCTCCTCGTCGGTGTACCAGCAGAGTTTCATTGTGTCAGCGATGGACCATTAAACCCTGTTTACCATGTACTGTAAGTAAACAATGCACCTTAGCTAATGTAAATCAATCAATATTTCTTTATTTTTTTATGTATAGTTTTCCTGTAAATCCTGTTCACTTTTTGGGAAAAACTGAATGTTTCAGGCATTACTGGAAGCAGTTAGGTGCTTATAGTTTTGTATTTCTGTAAGTATGAAGATCATTAACTGTTATGTTATTATACCAACATACCTGAACTACTAAAACCTGCTTTATGCCTTACATTATACTTATCAGCATAATAAAATGGGTAGTAAAAAAGAAGAACACACTGAAAAAAAAAACTATTTTGCCACTTGTGGTTGCTAGAAAATTACTGGAAAGAAAATTCCATGACAACGTTTATTGTATTACAGGAGGCTTGGATTTTTCCAAACTTTTAACCATACTGTATATTTAATTAAATAATAAAGTGTTGCTATGCCTATTTAATTGAAGTACCAAAATCTGCTTTTTACTTAAAAATGTACTGATAATTAGCATTACAAATACTGGTGATCCAATTAAAAAACCAGATGATGAAAACAACATGACGAATCTGAGTTCATCGCAAGTCTATAAAACATGGCCAATACTCATATATATAGATGTTGGCCAGGATCAAAGAACCAAACACCTTCAGGGTAACAAATGACGTAAAATGTGTTGTTGAACGCAAAAGGGTTTAAGCGGTTTGTATTAGGTTTGTATTAACTACTATGTAACAGAGAGATTCATCTTCATTCAAAAGTGCACAAATGAAATACGCTTGCAAACACAGGCATGAATGTATTCATATTCTTAAGGCTTGTCAGTCACTCCAGTGATCCTGAGGGGGTGTCATCATTTTAAAGGGATTCCTGAGCACCATCTGTTCTGGCATAGAGCGATACGTACTTACATATTGAGATGGTTTGCTGAACACTCATCTGCCCGTTGGTCTGTCAAATATACTTTGTCAGCCGCTCAAAGTGGACTTCCTCTCAGCTCTTTGATCACTCCATTGGGTTCAGACCATGTCTGACAACTGCAGACTGGCAGTATCACATGCACACCTCGTGCATTTCCCAGGCTAATATAGTAATATCGTTCAGAATTCATGATGAACCCTAATCAGCCAGTCAGATTTGAACTGGTGATTACAGCCATTTTTGTAAGCAAGCGGCCAGAGCATGGACAGTGAATGTGCCGTCTGAGGTAGAGACTACAGTAATGATGGTGTAGGCTACCCAATTAGGCACAGCACAGTTCTCAAGCCCCATAACGCTCAGAGTGATGGAAAGAGCCCAACACAGCAACGAGAGTCTGTGAATTTCAGAGCCATCTGACAGAATCACACTAACAATCTAGTGTTGCATAAGCGTCCCGTTTCCCACAAATAGCACTAATAACAGAGAGCTCGCTGCAGTAAAACCTAAAAAATAATGGGTTCCTTGGCCAAAAAAAAGGTCTAGAAGTGTGAAAACAGATGCTAATTGTTTTGGTTGCAACTGAAATGTAGCTAGCATTTTTGCATAACTGGCAGGGCAGGAATCACCTCGCCTCAGGGGCCACAAGCTGTCTGTAGGACAACACAGGCCAGACACAATTATGTAATTGCTGATGTTATCTAAGCGTCCCTGAACCCCATCAACACGGTGAGTGGAGCGTGACCAAATTATATCCATATAGCTGTAACAGGATTTTGAACATTGAATTTTAGGTTCAGTTGGTTTCTAACTGTGTAATTAAACTCTTAAATTAACATCCATTGAATCTTTCCATTGCACATAAGGATCTTTGGAGTGGAAAAATGGTTCTTTAAATTTTAAAATGGTTTGACATTAAAAAAAAGTTATTTTGGGAAGCAAAATGGTTTTTCTATGGCACTGTTGTGAAAATTCCCCTCAGGAATTTTTGTTTTCAAAAGTAAATCCATCCATTGCACACAAGGTTTTTTATATTGGAAAAAGGTTCTTCAGATTATTAAAGTGTTAGTTACTCACCCTCAAGATACCCTAGGTGTATATGACTTTCTTCTTTCAGGCGAAACCAGTCAGGGTTATATAAGAAAATATATTCGCTACAAAAGACCTTTGTTCACCCCCCGGAGCCACGTGAGACACTTTTTTTTAATGGATGTGTGCTTTTTATTTAACTGCTTTTGGACTGATACATGCAACACCCGCTCAGTCCCATGAAACAGCTGGAAAGATCAAACACAATTTTTTATTATAACTCCGACTGGATTCATCTGAAAGAAGAAAGTCATATTCACCTAAGATGACTTGAGAGTGAGTAAATTATGGGCTAATTTTCACTTTGGGTGAACTAACCCTTTAAGATGTGCTTCATAAATAGGTGGTTCTTTTGAGAACAGTTCACTGAGAAGTTCTTTGCAAACCCAAAATCTTCCATGGTTCCCATTTGGATCCTTTATCCATATGGAGTGTATCATAATCGGACATACCAAGTGAAACAGACCTGTACAGACTCGCTGCATTTACTACCCACTGTGTGGTTGACCTAACAGTGTTTAGACAGATGTGTTGGTACAGACGATAAAGATGGCTATCACATGCTGCGGAACTCCCTGAGGGCTCTAGACGGGGTCAATTTGGTGGGTTTTTCTTCTCAGCTGAGCCTTATGATGGAGCTCTGTAGAGTTTTCTACTGTCCTCACGGTATAAAAGAGGGTATATAGTTTTTTCTAAAACATTCTGATCAAATCAAAAGGAAAAACATGTCATTTATTCAATGGTGTGTTCCTGAAAGTCAGTCTTGTGTGAACAAAATAAAGTTGTCACTACTTTCTCCAACAATGATGTAACCAACATTTTGGTGTATGGACTATGCCAAAAAATGTTTGGACTAAATTTTGTGGCCAAAAAAAAAAAAAAAAAAAAGCCCATTGCCAGTACTGTAGTGATTCAGCTCACATAGAAGTTTCTTTCAAACCGAGCAGAGTTCTGGTTTTAATACAACAATTTCACTTGACCAGCTTGAAATTGTTGCAAAATCCATTCAAAAAAATGAATTAACATTTTTGAGTTTTCTAAATCTCAAAAAGCCTTGACTTTAATCATAAGCAGATTTTTAGTGACTGTAGTTTTGGTTTTAGAGATTTGTGTCCAATGGAAAGACAGACTCAAAGTTGAATAATAAAATCAAAGTTGTACTTGAGCTGTACATCTAAATGGAGATTCCTGGTTGTCTTCTGCAAACACAGTCAGAATCTGAAGGAAATCTGGGGTGTGTGACATCCACAGTCCAAAAAACAAAACGCAAGATAACAATTCATGATACATTTCAAATAATCTCACAAATGTACATGTAACTTAAAAGAATTTGGACTATTATCTTATGCTCTATGTACAACTAACAGAGACAAACAATGGTCGTTAATTATTGTGTAGAAATTAGACAAAATGAATAGTACAAATATGGAAGAACATGCATATAACAAAATGTACAAGGGCTTAAGTTAAAAAATTAAATAAATTCAGAGGTTACTAATCTGGTGCAAGATAAGAGTTGAATGAAGTTTGATTGATAGCCTATGTGTATTGTGTGTGGGATTTTTGAATAAAAAAGAAAAAAGTACTTGCCAACATTGTTTTGAAAAACGTGGGGATCAAACATTTAATCTTAAGTTATCTAAAATATATAGATTATAACAGTGCCTGGTCAACACATTCGAAATAACATTACAACATATATCAGCAAATTCTCCCTCATTCTTGAATAAAATTGGTAGGGAGCGGATGTAAAGGAAATGTTTAGAAAATATGAACACTTCCATGAATCTGAAAATGTAGCTTTACAAACGATTTAAACAAAAAATTGTTTTGCTCATATTTCATGAATGAGTCCTAATTAAAAGAAATAAAACATAAAAATGCTAATTGAATAAAAACTTGCCATCAAAGATAAGTGATGCCAGACTGTTGATCTTGATAGAACAATCCAAGGCAATCCTACAATAGGATTAAAATAACATCACATCCAATGTACTGTAGCTGCATGGCTTACATATTTAATCAAATTATTATATGATTGATTTATATATAATAATTGAGCAATTAAAAAATATGCCAAACATGAGCTGACTCACCTTTCCAATAGTCTCAGCCTCAGACGTTACGCCCACGGACCGTTGACTGAACGTCTGATGCAAATGGCACACAAAAGTGGAGATGCTTCAGGAATGTCGAAGTCCTCATCCAATTGGTTGAATTCTACAGGATTTCCATGAGATGTGTGTGTCGCATTCTTTAACGTTCTGCCTGGAAACAAAGATACTGTGGTGCCAAACCCCGTCACGAAAGAAGAAAGCCTATTGTTTACAACTGTGACAATGAGTGCTTATCAGGATCAACTAAATGCTGGATTTTTAAAAGTATGTGAAATATTTAAAGTTTGTGGAATAGAATCTTTAAAATATGTCAGAGAGTTTTACACACCGGTTTGTTATTGTGGCGACATTTCCACGCCTCGAAACGCAACATTGAAAGAAACACACTATGATTGGTTGTTTGACATGTCGGTCAAACGGCCTCATGAGTGGGCCTTGGACAATGAAAGCTACCATGAATTCCAGACCTTCAGTCTGAAGATCTGGCTTTGCGAGACTACCTTCCATGTGCTTTTCCCATCAAAATTACTTTGAGATCGACTCCACCTATTGGTGGAACTGTGCATGACCACTCAAAAAATGTTAAAAATAATCATTATTTTAAGTACAGCTTACTTTAATCTATTTAGTTTAATAACTTTCTGTGCTAAAACGTTGAGATTCAGGAGTCCACAAACTTATTCAAAACTAGTTAATGTCACTTAATTTTATTAGTAAGATCATCGGTTACATTTTACAGTGTGTATCAAAATGTAGCTACAGTACCAAAATTCAGTATTCATACAAACTTGTCAAATTTAGTTTGCTTCATTCCACTACTTATTGTTGAAGAGTAGTGCGACATTAGACGGATCGCACAATATTTGGAAATAGTTGACCGTTCGGCCAATTAAGAGTGGTCACTTTGTGTTTAATTTTAATTTTTAAAGTCTACTGTCAGCCTTGACAGTAAATACTTTTTTTTGTTGTCGACCACTAGTAACGACACTTTCAGTTTTAGGGCCCTATTTTAACGATCTAAACGCAAACTGTAAAGCACACGGCGCAGGTGCACTCAGGGCATGTCCAAATCCACTTTTGCTATTTTAATGATGGAAAAACGGTCCGTGCGCTGGAGCGCATTTTAGGAATGGGTTGGTACTATTCTAAGTAATAGGCGTAACATTCAAGAAACCAATCAGAGTGTCATCTCCAATTCCATTTAAGAGCGAGATGCTCTCGCGCCATGGCGGATTGCTATTTACACGGCGGAATTTGTTGGCGGAAAAGCTGAACGCTTCTCAAGTGAAGAAACCGATCTGCTCGTGTGCGAAGTTAAAGCCGGAATACACTGACTTATTAAACACACTGATTAAACTGAGGATTTCAAAGAGTGAAGTGGCCAGTCAATCTTTCAGTCATCTGCGTTGGATGCAGGCTTTCAAATAGTTCAAATGAGTCAGTTAATATATATATGTGTGTGTGTATTGGCACGATTGTTCAATCAATTAGCCAATTTCATTCATCATGATAAGTAGTAATAGGCTGAATTGCAAATAGGTAGCCTAATTCTAATACACGCATTGACTATCCATCATTACATTTTTATATTTATGTAGCCTACACAATAATATTCTTTACACCGTAATCTTTTTGTTTTTAATATTTGTCATGTTTGTGAGAGGCGCATTTTCTACCAACGCACTCTTTAAATAACAAAAAAATATTGCACCATTGACTTTAGACTTTAGACCAGGTTTATGTTGGTCTATGGCGCAGTCTATTTTCAGCTCCTTAAAATAGCAATGTGCCAGCAATGCGCCTGAACACACCTCTTTTTTTAGACCAGCATGCCCATGGGCACACAAATGAGTACAAATGCATTTGCTAATTAAACGACATGTTGCTGGATGGAAAAATGGGAACGGCGCCGGAATGGAACTAGCAAACACACTTGCGCTGCACCTTGCGCCGCATTGCGCCGGGTATATGATAGGGCCCTTAGTGTTTAGTCCTAAACCAAGTACTATATTTGTCTTTACAATGTCATTTCTGTGTAAAAGTGTTCTTCTGTGGATGGATGGTCAAGTGGCGTTTGGGCATTTTTCTGAGTAAAGGACATGGATGTAGTCACAACGACCTGGCGAGACGTTTTATAGTCCTGGAGTGGGAAACGCTGAGACTTGTAATGACCACAAACTCAAAACTAGCAGTTTACAGACTCCCCTCTTTGTCGCAGTTTTTCTGAGCTCTTGTGATTGATTTAACATTGCTGCAGTTCTTTCAGTTTCTTCAGCTGCTGAGAGCAAGTGATGACGGTGCATCCCTCAGCAATAGCGTGCTTTACTGGACTGTTGGGAGAGCTCTCAGAAACGACGTTTTAAATGCTTGGATTACACTTCCTGAGTGATTTCTGATGTCTGGGAAACACAACTGAAGCCCTGTAGATTTACTAGTTAGGTTTGTTGGGCTTTGGTGGCATAAAATATAAATGTAGAAAGTTGACTTGAGGTGAAGGCGAGCTGGTTTTTGTTTTTGAGTCTGTAGTTAAGAGTCAATAACTTAATTTGAAGTGCTGTTCTGGGGTTTGTTGTGGTTTGGGGAAGACAGAGGAGGTTCTACTCTGCTTGATCAGTCATTCTGATACTTGGACTCTTTTTACAATGATGTTGCAAGTCAAGAGTGCTTGAGGACACAGGCAGGGAATGCTGGGAAACAGAACAGTGTGTGTGCGAGTCGCTGTAATCAAAGTAACCCCATTCTTACAACAAAGTATGAAAAGTTTATTTGTGATGTACATGTTTAGTGCATAAATGGTGTATGGAGGAGATCATTTTTTATGGCTGTTTTATTGTCTACCAGACAAATAAGTCTGTAGGTCTGTTTATGGTTGGGAAGTCATCTGTGATCATTTCCACACTCCGCATCAGGAACGCGGTTAGATATTGGCGTAATAATGTGTCGCTGAGGGTTTTTTGTCTCGCTTTACTTGCTGTATGTGATTTTTGGCTAAACCCACTTAATGTGACAGCTCTAATCAGGGTTACTGGTAAAGTGGCTTTGGGCCGCATTGTTATCGTAATCCCATAAATCATAGTTTAGCGTGAGTGATGTGGGTTTTGATCCGAAAAAAGCATTATGGGACTCCAGTGTGCTACTTTTGGATGATTAGATCGTTGTTTTTCTCGGATTCTAAAGCAATGACGCATGTGCGCAATAGTTTGTAGAGTCCAAACCTCTTACTTTCTCTGCTCTTTATTTCTCTGTCTTAATTGCTTGTGTTTTTTTAGATGGTAATGAAAAGTGAATAATGTCTCGACGGCAGTCCAACATTTCACAGCGGGGTTTTTTTTATCGTCTTTAAATGACAAACAAACACTGATTTCTGTCTTCCAACCCCTTTAACTGAACACATCAAAAACGCAGGCCATGCCTCATTCTTTGGCAAGACTGCAAATGTCCCAAATGTCTCCTAAAGCCTACACTTTCCTCCCCAACCCCTCTCCCCTTATCTTTTCTGTCTCTTTTGCTCTTTTTCACTGCATACTCATACACAAACCCCTCAGAGCCCCTCTTTTGCTCTTTTTCACTGCATACTCATACACAAACCCCTCAGAGCCCCCAAATCACTCCCCATCTCCGTTATGATGTCATGTGTAAGAGTTTGGGAGTTTAAACAGACACAGGGTTTTAGTATTTTACCATGCTGCTAAACACAGTATCTGCCAGTTTTATTTATTTATTTTTCTCTTGTGAGTTGAGTGAACCCATTGTAGCCAGAATTTTGGATTTGGACTTGCATGAAAGATTTTTAAGGTAAAACACTCTAATAATACTTGCAGATGTAAAAGCAGACGTCTCCGTGATGTTATGTGAACTATCAGGAATTAATGCAAAAGTATGCATGTGTTGATGAAATATGCATTAAACGCACTGCACACTTACCCTAGTGTACGTGTAAAAAAAAGATGCCAATAGACTATATGTAGACCGCTATACAGTCTAGCATTTGTCTCACAGTGACTGATGAGATTGTTAAGCAGTTGATTTCCCTGCTCTGTGGTCTTGTAATGTAATAAGACCCTGGCTGCATGAAAGGACTCACTCCCACTCAGTACAGTCTGTCAAGTGACTTTACTGCTGTAGAATGCTGAAAACACAGTTAAAACACAGACACTCAGGACTGAGGGTGGGGAAATTGTGTGTGTGATTATCCAGCTGGGTGTTTTCCTCACTGGCAACAGCTGAGCTAAACGTGATGGATCATGATACTGTTGCATGTAATTGCATGAATGTTTGCGTCTGTGGCTGTGTTTACCGAAGACAACTTCAAAGGGCCCTCGTGGCAGTGAAGCAAAGGTTGTTGCGCACTTACAGGAACTGATCTGTAAGATTGTGTTTGTCCGAGTACTCTGAAATAATAGCAGTGATCATGAGAACATTAACTGCATGACATGACTTCAAACCTTGACTGACATTTTAAGATGTTTTTAAGACATTTTAAGTAATTTTGTGATCAGTTGGTGTAATTTCAGTGGTACCTTGTGGAGTGATTTGTTTTTATTTGCTCTTTCTTTAATTTGTTTGTGTGTTTTAAGAGATCAAAATTATATAGACTTTTTAAAATTAAGTTTAAATTATTTCGAATTGATTCATTTTCTAGTAATCTTAAATTATTTTAGTAAATAAGTAAAATACACAATAGGTTTTTAAAAATACATTTTATTGCAGGATTTGGGACATTTGACAGGTCCAGTTTAGCGCCATCATCTGGGCCATCCAGTCTAGCATGTTCCTAATTAATTTTTGAGATCTCCTCCAGTCCAACAGATGAACCTTTGCCTTTAGCAGTTTATATGAGCTACTGTATTATTTTCAGTTTTTCATTTCATTTGGGTCCTTCTCACGCTGTCCCCTCCCAGCCTGATCTGATACGTTGTGTGTACTCATCAACAGACACATTGTGCTGGGTTTAACTAGTGTGAAGTAATGCATTTGGCTTCCGTGGCGAAGTAGTTCACAGCATGCTCAAAGCAAAGGATGCTCAAAGGACTGTTTTATTGGTTCTTTCTCTCTCTCAGACACTTTCTTGATTGTTTGGGGTTGCCAGAGGAAGGTCAAAGCAACCTGCTCCCAACCTGCCAAGACCCCAGAAGCTCTTTGATATGAAACCGTGGTAAATTACTCTCACTGTAATAGATTCAACCTGAAGTGATGTCTCTCACCTTGTTTGACCCAGCTCAGATATGGCATGTAGATATGTAAGAGAGATTAGTTAATCAGTTTTTGAATTAAATGTTTAAGTATTTTTATGTTGTTTTATTTTATTTTATTATTTTATTTAATTGAGTTGCTGGGCTGAATAACATCACTGGAGTTTATCTCCAAAAACTGCAGGTTGATTTGTTTTTAATTACAGTTTTTCAGTTTTACATTCTGAATTCCTTTCCTCTGAGCACTAAAGATTGTGGAATAACACCGCGTTACTGGAAAAATGGCAACATCCTTCTCAAATCACAAGGAGGCACATTAATCACCACAGATGTCAAAGCGTTTTTTCTGTCATCATCCGTGTCCTGGCACAGGAAACGTAAATGACCATTTAGTGGCCCCAGCCCCTTACTGTATATCTAACGATACTGTTTATCTAACCCTAAATCTGGTACAGAAACAGGAGAAGTCTTGTAAATATGATTCTATTTCAAGAACTTTAACTTTTCTTCCCAATAATAGAGGTCTTGTAAGCATAGGGGGCATCATAATCATGCAGTTTGAAATCCCACTTGTTTAGATGCCTTTAACCATCGTTTTTAATGTGGTTTGAATCCTGAACATACTTGATATGAAGTTTGCCTGCCAATCAAACTCCAGATGAAGGGTCAGTTAAACTCTGGCTGGGTTAAATGCAACTCCCCTTGAGTTAAATTAACACTGTCTGTTCTCTATGCAATCTAGATAGGGACATAAAGTGTGCATTAGTTGGATGGCAGCCAGTCTGTGATTTCTAACTGTGAATATTGAAGTGTACAATATAGGTCATGCTTGCTTGGTGCCTGATTGCTATTCATATGACAGTCACAGCTAGGGATGGGACGGTATGAAAATTTAATATCACGATTATAGTGACTAAAATTATCACGATTATCAATATTATCACGGTTTTGTTGAAACGAGATGAAAGTGTTCAAAAATAGTTGATGCTCACACTGAAAACATTTCATCAAGTTTTATATTTAATAATCAACAAACAACTAATAAAACAAGCAACTCTATGCACTTAATTTAAAGAAAGATTAAATTCTGTGGCATTTCCTTCCTTACAATGAAAAGTGTAGAAGCATAGAAAAGCATAGAAAAGTCACTGACTTTCGCCATTCCTTCTCGAAAAAAAACAAAAAAACATTGTGCGCTGCGCTTGCGTCAGACTGTTGCTGGCTGGACATGATTTAATAGTGAGTTATTAAAACCGCGATAATCAAACACGGTTTTAATGATAATTCATTTTTAAACGATATTACAAACCTTCAGCACATTTTATCACGGTTATCAATAAAACCGGTTATCGTCCCATCCCTAGTCACAGCTAATTAACAAGCTGGCCAGTCAGAAAACACTATTTTATCATTAATAATGGCATTATGAAAGAGGGCAAGATATAGCCATAGGCCACAGATTGACTGTACATTTTGAAACAAAGTCAATAAATTAAGTGTCCACATACTGGCACTTGACTTTTAGATATTTCAATAGATATGCAACATGGTATTTGCTAAATTTGGTTGCAGCATGGCGGCAGTGTATAATGTGTAAATGTTTTTCATTTATTATTAATCCCCAAGGAGAAGATTTGAAGTCTGGCCATTACTCAAATAAACAGACTTTCCCCCATAGTGTTATTTAAATTTTGCCGAGCTGCTTATACCTGGCTATTTCTCTTTTTTCATACACTCATATACACATCTGGATGTTGACCCTTTGTGAAACCGTGCCAAACTCTTTTGAGGAAGGGAATTGTGTGGAGTTGCCACTGCACATCTGTAATGTTTTAAAGATGCATATTTTAAAGTGGGTGCATGCCTAGCGGCCAAATACCTTCAAGACAGGAGTGTCAAAGTCAGCTCCTGTAGGGCCCCAGTCCTTCAGAGTTTAGCTCCAACCTTCTTTCAAGTAATCCTGAAGACCTTGATTAGCTGATTCAGGTTTGTTTGATAAGAGTTTAAATTGGCTGTGGCCCTCTAGAAACTGAGTTTCACATCCCTGCCTACATATTTCTACAGTAGTCGGTTTTGTACATTGTGATTTCTATATAATATTCCATCTATAATATTCTGGTGCATTGCCTCTGGGGCCCCAGATTTGAATTCTGTACTCTGCCCCAAATCAAAAGAGACGACCTTAAGATGTCAGTAGTATCCTGGTGCAAAAAATGGTAGGGTCCCCCAAGGGCCTCTGAGGCTCTACTTTTAGATTCTGTACCCTGCTTTATATCAAAGGAGCCTATCGCCATATGTCTGTGGTATACTGGTGAAATGATATGGCAGGGGCCCCACATTTGGATTATGTACTCTGCCCCAAACCAAGAGTTCACAATCAAATATCTAAAAAAATTGGTTTCCAAGGACTTCTGGATGCCACATTTAGTTTTTTTCTCTGCTCACATCAAAAGAATCAACCTTCATATACATTCATATTCATTACACGTCATGGGACGTGTGCATTTCCAGGTGTAGGCAGGTGTGTGGTGTGTTTTCAGTTTTTAGTTTGTTGTGCCTGAGGGCACCTGTGCCGAACATTGCAGTTTGCTTGGTTTTTAGAATATTCTAGAACTTGTCCTTAGTGATTATTATTCAAAAGCCTTGTTTCCTCAGAAATAACAGAAAATCTGTTGCGTAACTCTCAACTATACATTAGCAGAATGTGGCTTGCAGATTCCAGCTTCTTGTCAGCTTTTAGACTGCAGGAGGCTTTGCCTCCTACATGAATAATTGGTTACATATTGATTTTTAACATCACCCGAGAGACCCACACTTGCAGAGGCCCATCTGAGGGCTTTCATTTGGTTTTTCTGTGGTAAACAGTACACAGTCATACTTTATCCTTGCATAACTGTTGTTCTTCACTGTCTCCTTTGGCAAGCACTTCCTAGAAGAGCTCAGCAGTTCACTCAGCTCTACGTGGATGCTTTGCATGTATAAGGCTGACCCATTTTTTACAATTTTGTTTACTTTTACAACACTTGCTTTGGAGACTCCAACGGGAAGCTTTGAGACAAACAAGACACACTTTTTCCGATGACTTACTCAGCAGAATAGTAAGTAAAGGCTCTGTAGGCCAAGTTATTCAGATGCTAATTCAGTGTCACTCTCACTGTTTCTTTGTGCCTCTTTAGTTAACAAATTGACCCTGGGACAATCATTTGACAATACTAAAAACACATTAAGATGATACAACCAGTTGGGAGCCCCACTTTTTGTTCTGGAAAAATTTTTAAAATTCTTTCAAAAACGTTGGAGAAACTAGCCCAGCACTAACTGTCAAGAGCTTCTTTACAAACACCACCGACACTTGAGTCATACGTTTCTGGTGCTTTTGGTATCAGCTCTCACATGTGCACCATTAACCAACTCTAGCATGTGAGCCCCATGAGAGGGACGTGCTGAGTTTGAATTTAATGGAGGTGAATTTATGGAGAATGTAAGAGTGGGTTTTTTGAACCACAGCTCTTTCTCTTTTCATCCCTTGTTCCCCCACTTTTTTTCGCCAATCACCAATCAAAATTTACAAAATATGATATTTCTGGTTATACCACAAATGAAATGTAATTAAAGCTTATTTTATACAATATTTAGTCAAAATGCATGTATGCACAAAATATCAGTGCCGTATCTGTTATCGGACAAATTTTTCTTTATTTATCGGTATCAATCTCTATTGGATTTTTCATTGTTCATGCCCATTTCAGCCACAGATACATTTAAATGACTTTTACTGTCATCTAATCTCACTTATAATAATAATAATAATAATAATAATAATAAACCTAATAATTTAATAACACTGTTAAATGTAATCTTAAACCAAATCGCAAAATTAATATCAATTTGTCATTCTGAACATTATAATTTTGGGATGACATTACAACATAATTATCACTTGGATCATTTAAAACTATTCATATTAAATCCTGGTGTTTTATACAGTATATAGTAATTTATGTGAACAAAATAGTATAGAATTTTAATATTGTCTATACAGTATATCGGTTTGCTGCCCTTAACATAATTATCGGTTTATGTGTATTGAACAGAATTGTACAATTAGTGCATCCATACTTGGTACTGATATAAGGTGAAAACTGACCAATTATGCATTCAAAATAGCCAAATATGTCAAAGCTGATAACCTCATGGGCAGCGTGGTCCTGCCTGGAGGTTAAAATAAATGCTTGAAAAATCTCCAAATATTAGATGAATTAATTGTCATGGCCAATATATCGGTCTTTCAGTATAGATACAGTAATATTAGTATGGGTGATCCACAGTTAGGAATATCATGATATTAAAAACAGACTTTAGATTTCTCACAGTTTTAGATTTGATACAGAATCAGGTTTATCTCTGTCCATGCTTGCTCTCCATTTCTGATTGTGGATCTACAAAGGCAGTCTTTTGGCTTTGAAGCCACGTTAGCTTGTAAGACCTTTTGAAAGCTGCTTCGGCTTTGTTGCGGTCTGATGCTGGGGATTGTTCGGACCGGGTAACCCTCCAGAGACCAATGAATACCACATCTGAAGAAAGTGAGAAGACAAGAGCAAAAAAGGGGGGGGGGGGGGGGTGGTGGGGGTTGTGTCGGAGTAGGGGGCTAGCTTTTTTTTCTCACCCTTATAGTTTTAAATTTAGCTTCCTTTCAGTTCCAGAAAACACTGCCAGAAGACCAAAAAGAGGCAGAATTGGAATTAAAAAAGACTTTAGTCTTAAACTTGAACAAAAGCCAGCTGGCTGGGCTTTATTGCTGCGACGGCCTTCTACAATGTGCTGGGAATTTTAATCAGAGACCCCTCTCTTATGTGTGTGTGTGTCTCTTTCTCTCTTTCTGTTTCTGTGTCTCTCTATCGGCCACTTCTAACTATGAAGATGAGTAGTGTGATAGCTTCTCCTGTGGAGACTAGAGAGCCCTTGTTGGAATGCTGGAAATTTGCACATTAAGTTGGAGAAGTGTGAGGAGAGATATAAAAGAGATTTGAGGAAAAATGTATTTCAGTGCTTTTGCATTGACTTGCAAAACTTCTGTTAATTTGTATTAGTTCGCAAATCTTTTGCATTCCCTGGAGTAATTAGCATTTGTTCGCAAAACCTTCACATTCCAGATAAATTTACATTTAGTCACAAAACGTTTGCATTCCAGAGAGAGATTTGCATCCGCTTGCAAACTTTTGCATTCTTTAAAAATATTTGTATTCCTCAATGAAATTTGTATTCACTTGCAAAACTTTTTAATTCTCTCAAAATGTTTGCGTTCCCACGAGAGAAACTTGGCATTTCCTTGCAAATATTATGCGTTTTCTTATAAGTTCCCAATTGTGTTCCACCATTCTTAAAACCATATAATAGTGTCGGGCAATTTGCTCCACCATAGTCATATATTCATTATGCCAGCCTTTGAGATCGCCAATACATGATATTATCATGCTAATTTATTTATTTATTTACTTAGTTTCATAGCAGAGAGTGAACTCACTCCAGGGTAAGGCTAAAAGTAGCCTAGTTTTAGTGTAATCTATTAAGTAAATATATAAATATTTTTAATATGACTAAATTTGTAATTAACATAACAATTTAATTAAAAATTTAAGTTACTAATTATAATGCTTACACTTCCTCAGTTATTCAAAAAGTAAAGTGCGAGTTTATGCACTTAAAAAATCACTCCCATTATAATCAGTGAAGCCGTCTATACAGTATGATGAATAAATCTCTTATAGTTCCATACATCTGCACTTTGTTGTTTATGATGAGAGAATTGGCAAGAGAGCAGAATTCACTTAGTTAGCAAGCAAAATAGATTTTTTCAGTCATGACTCATCTGATCGCTTCTGATTGGACATTGCATTCATAAACTCAACGGAATCGTATGTGATTGGTAAAACGTACTGCACAAACATAGAAAAAGAAATATGATGATACAAATAAGCCCTTATATTAATTAAATACTATTACTAGCCTGATAATAATAATAATAATAATAATAATAAATAATAATCATCTTGGTATCATCAAAGGCATCAGCCACAGTTAATATCTCCAACTAGGGATGGCGAAAACTAAAAAATTTCTTGACCGACCACCGAGCCTCATTAGCCGGTTGAAACCGGTTAACCGATTAGTTTAAAATATTGTACGGTATTTGAAATAACAGCCATTTCGAGCCGCGCCTGCAATTTTGCAACTCTGTCGCATCTCTCTGCCGCTCTGCCTCCCGCACACACACACACACTGCCACTCACGTCACTTTTTTAAAATCCCCTACAGCGCGAAACATGAGTCCCGCAAACGCGGCGCCGAAGAGCTTGTTATATGTAATCGTAGGACAAATGGCTCCTTAGTTTCAAATGGTTTGGGTACAAGGTGATCGCTTTGAAAATAAAGGCGTTTGTCTAAGCTCTAGAAAGCCCCCTTACAAAGTCAAGGGGCAGCATGTCTTTTTCAACCATTCCGCATATCTTTTGGGTAATAGTCTCTGAGCGCTGTTTGTCACATTTCCTACCTGCTAGCATAGATGACACGGTAGGTTGGCTTTGGCTAACTTTCTCACCCGAAGAGGTTTGCGGGTGTCGCGTTTTCAGGTGGTACATCATAGATGATGTGCTGCTACTATATTTAAGCACTGTATCACACAAGTTGCAACTTACATCTGTCTCATTCTTTTTGGTGAAATGGTCCCACACACTACTTTTCTTTGCACGCTTCATCCTGTCGTCTGCCCTGGCTCTAACTTCGAGTGTTTTAGCCTGTTGCCTTTACTTTTCGCAAACCTTGTGAGCGCACGAACCCAAACGCTGTGACCTCGCGCCAAATGTTTTTATTGGTTTATTAAGTACAAACAGGCGAGTTATGAAAAATTGAGTGTGAGGGATAATTTGTTCACTTAACACTAAAAGATGAGGAATGAGATGGCTAACTGTAGTAGCGTATAGTCCACTGTCTATAATAGCCTAATTTAGATATCACTTTTTTTTTTAACCGACTACCGACAACTTTGACCGGTTAACGTTGATACGGTCAACCACCGGTTAAACGGTCATCGGTTAACATCCCTATCTCCAACTATCAGCACAACCCTACCATATAAGAAATATTTTTTCTCCCACCTCATCTTATTTCCATCTCCAAAGTTTGTCAGGGTAACAAAAGTATTGTGAGAATGCAAAATAATTTTTTTCCTATCACCATGTCGCTTTAAAGAGTCAAAATTTTAATTTTTGGGCAAACACTTCAGAATGAGCATGCACGTGAGCTCCTGGACCTCGGCCTTGGAGGTGAGTTGCTCGTATATTATTGTTGAATTCAAACTAAATTCTCAGAGCTGTCATCTTGCAGTCGGGCAAATAAATAAATCATTAGCGGACAAGGCAGCAACCCTGGGCCCGAATCCAATTCTGAATCAAAGTCAGATGAACTTTCTTCAGCAAAGCAGTCTTTTCTGAAGCAGTCCGAATGGAAAAACCTTGACAGATAGATCTTTGTGCAGGTCAGAGGTCAGGGTGTCAACAATGTGCTGCAGTTTAACAGCGAAAGGAGCCATTTTGCCTAAGGGCAGAGTTTTTTGTGTGAATTGGTTAGAAAAAAGTTACAGAAGTGTGTTTGAGGTAAACTGATGCTGAAACAAGGCCCTGCCATGTCATCTTACTTCTCCAAACACTCTTTGCCTGAAGGGCAGCATGCAAGGCTTTGAGTACAGCAGTCAGCATGCAAGTTTGTCTTTCATATGTTTCCGTTTAACGATGTGATCTTAAGTGTGCATAAAAGCAGGTTGCTCGCAGGCCCTTTGGCCCATTATGCTCTGCGTTTCCAGATGAATGCTTCCCGTTCAGAGATGAAATGCTGTGAAAACCACACCAGTCCACATGATTGCTGCTGCCTTTTGTATAAACCTCATGAGGAAGAAGCAGTTTTAATCCTGAATTGTCAAGATGGGTTTTATTACAGATTTCCTGATTTAATTTTGATTCCAAATTCATTCTGATCGGATTTTGATCAATTTGGATATTTCAGTTATAATATTAATTTTACCTGCATATGAAAGAATATTTTTCTTTGCTAAAGTAAATTATACAGGACACTGTTTCAGACTGACTCAAACAAGTACTATTAATTTAAAGAACCCACTCTTCTGTAAAGAAAGAACCGGTTCATAAGAGTCATTAGTTTATAAATTATACCATGTTGGTTGGTGTTGTATGTTTGTTTTTGCAATCTGCAAGGACAACTGTATAAAGATGGTTGCATGGTCTTTTTATTGAATCAGATATGGTAAAATGGGATTTATTTAGCCATGGTTTTGCCCAAAACTATTGTCTTGTATTACAAAAATAAGTTCCTTGCAGCAGATTTAACAAATAGCATGGTAAACATTGTTAAAAATTGAACAGGACCTTTCTTTTTTCTGTTGTCATGTTACTGTTTCCAGATTCACACTGGTAGTGTCATCTTTATGTTAAGTGTTTTTAAGTTCAGTTGGTGTTAAAGTAGGAACATGTTGAGTCACCTGAGACTTGATTATTTGGAGAAAACAAAATCACAAAATTGCAGTGTTCACACATATTTGTTTGTCACAGTGAATGAAAAATTTGTGCTGTCTAAAGTTTGAGCTGAATAAATGTAAAAAACGTATGTAAGCGTGTTAAACATTGTGAGGATGTATAATCCTGAACAAGTTTTGCCCTATGTGACGATAGCCGAGTGAAGCATTGGGAAAGTGGAAGAGCCTGCTCCTGAGTCCTCGGGCTAAACGAAAATCATCTTTTATCCTGTTTACAGTGTGAAAAGATGATATCACTCAACTTCACAAGGTCTGCCCACACATCCCAGAATCCTCTGAGCTACTTAGATATGCACAGATGTCGTTAATGAATCAATAATCTGAGAGAGAAATTCCTGACGACCGTCCCAAATAGGGACGCACAGATAACATTTTTGTCAGAAATGATATGAGTCAATACAAAAAATTCTGAGTATCGGCTGATAACGATACTAGCACAGTTTTTATTTTTTAATGTAGAATTTCAATACCTTTGATTGTTGACCTGATGCTGACCAGTTTGTGTGTTAAACACAATGCTGCTAAATATAGACAACTTCATTATACAGGTAAATATCAAATACTTTATTGTTTTATTTTTGCTTCTTGATGGCCCGTAGCCCCCAGAGTGTGTAGACTAATGGTGTTTGTGAGACAGATTGAGTAATGTGGAGTCAGGCTCCATGATAAACTAAACCAAATGGATTTGGGCTTGGCCTGGGCTTACAGGCCGGGACTTACAGCATTCTTCTATAGTGATGTAGATGTGACATGCTTACAACAATCAAAGAAAAACATGATTTTTTTTAAACAGAAAGGGTTTATGAACACACTGAAGTTATTTTTATGTCATCAGGCCAAATTCTGCTTGATTTAGGGTGGCAGAGCCTGATTTGGCAGGAAGAGGGATTGACCCATGAGGATACACGTATGTGCGTCTGGTTTCACTTGGAGCTCATTTGAAGGACTGTGGTGATGCAGGAGTTAATAACTGTTTCCTTGTAGCAATATACAGTTCTCTCAGGCATGTTTAGAGGTTTACGCAATGCAACATTCCTATATTTTAGTTTTTGTTCTTAATTAAATAATTCTGGCCCATATAATTAGCCGATAATGACTGTCAGATTATGACCACTAACCGATAAATATGCAGATAAATAAATTCTATAGTCTCTTGTCTAAAGACAATAGCAATACGATTATAAAAAAAAGTTTTACATTTAAATTTAATTTTAAAAAGTTATTGAAAATGGTACCATTGATTTTAAGCATCAAAATATTCTAATGTATAGTATGAAAAAATATATTAGTTTTAAAATATGCCAATATATATCTAGCCAAAAATGGTGTTATAAGACTTTTAAAGTAAGTGTTGAATGATGGCAAAAATATGGGAAACGAGCATGAACAATAAATATCCAATAACAGCCAACATCGAAACATTTCTGATATTGGCTGATAACCAAAATATCATTAAAATATTGGTATGCATATAGATACATGTATCCTTATATCCCAGTATCCATATATTGTCCAGATTGTCCTGCATTTCCAATATTGTATTTAATCCAAAATGTCAGTAACACACCTGGAAAAAGACAGAGCGGTAGACAATTTTGGTGTGCGTGGGGATCTGATCCAACTCCCTCTCAAACCGTCCCACTATATCACGCCACTCACATTCCTTCATTCAACCCCTCAAAGTCTCATTTCCTTCCAGATTTGCTATCTGACACAGAATGCCAGGTCTGATTCGGTGCTGACAGTGATATTGTGGCAGATCCAGGGAACAGTTCTTTACAGAAACCACCACATCTGGTCAGCTTCACTGATCTTCATAGGAGATTGTGGATTTGATTCTGAGAAGAAACTCAGACTCAGTTTGTATCCACTTGAGTGTAAGTAAAAACAGAGTTCTGGCATGAAACTGATGCCGCAGTTCGATAGGTCTAACTCAATCTGACGTGATGACATCACATGGCACAGCTAATTGGTTCTCTTCTGTATTGGTAGCCAATGAGCTTGCTGCTCAGCTTTCAAATATATGGCTAGAGCTTGCCGTAGCAGTGCAGCTTGCTTTAGAAACCCTCCACCTTCCCCAGCACCACCTGTATAGATCTGCCTCAAGGTGATTCATGTATACTATGGGATTATTTCATATATTTTTGTAGCAGCAATATTTCTTACATACTCATAGCAGCATGTTGTGAATGTATCCGCAGCAGCAGCGTAGCAAATCTATTCCGCCAAGACCAAATACATTAACATTGTCATGTACATTTTCATGCCGGTCCCTCCGAGAGTTGTCATGACAGAAATAATGACAAATAATAAATCACGCTTCTTTTTCGATTTGTACTACAAATACATAAAAATAAAACACTCGGCCTCTTATTGCAACATTGACAAACCTGAAATCAGAAATCTTTGTGGAGCATTTGTGGGTTAAAAATCCATGTAATGTTTGTAATGACATAGCAGCCAGACCTGTGGCAACGTTAACAGAAGAAAGGGACAGGAAATGTCAGGCCATGAGGCCACACATACGGCATGTGAACCATCGCCACAGGGGAACATAGAGAAAATTGTGAGAAGGTAAATCAGGACTAAGAGGGGCGAGAAAAGACTCAGAGAAAGAGGGTGGGAGAGCAGAGGGATGAAGTCATGACAAAGTTGAGCTTTGGGCCTCTGTAGCTGGCTGGATCCTTCAGGGAGGAAAATGGAATATCCATTGTTATCCAGAAACCACGAGGTCAGAACACGTAAAGCAATATTCCCTATCCTGTGTCCCATCAAACCTACCTCCTGATTGTCTTTCTGTGTCTTTCAGAAACATCATACACTTTCCAAGCAGGAAAATTTTAATTGGATTTTGAAAACTATGAATAGTATATTGGTATCTTTAACTAGTTTTAGTTTTGAATAATTTATTTAGACAATAAAGTATAGAATTGAAATATTACCCATTTATCTGTTATTGGCTGCGACATGAAAATAACCGATTTATAAAATGTTTGTGTCTGTACATTAATATCACACACATACTGACTTGTGTGCTTTCTTGTGTGACCGAAGACAAATCGCTGATCTGCTCAGATCCTGTTAACACACGCATTACATTGACCCACTATCCTAATCTCCATCTTTTTGTTTCCGGGCTTTTATTCACTCAACCCATAATCCTGCTTTTAGTCGTTGTCATAGTCTTAGGCTTTCTTCAAAAAGCCTGAAAGGATTTCTGAAACAAGCATCTGACCACCCAATGTGAGCATCTGTTACTCAATATTTTATGTAATTATATTATTACTTATTGCATTCCAGGGTCAGGAACCCTTTCACAATTGAGGAAGCAGCCCATACTCAAGATATACCAGCTGTAGAGAGAAAGAGAGATGTGGAGGTTATGAATTGCTCTGGCTGTTGTTTTTTAGAGCATTGTCATTTCCTCTGCAGCTGGAACAGGCGAGAAGGGAAAACAGCACAGAGGTTTTGGAAAACTAAACATTTACCCAGCATGAGCTTGGGTGTTCCTCTGTGGAGCATCACAGAAAACAAGATCAGGAGAGACGGACAGAATATGTTGTCATCAATGCACCATTTCTAAAAGTCCAAACAAGAACATAGTGTGTCATTGTGCTCCAAGGTTGCTACGTGAAGAAGGTTGTGTACAGACAAGATTTGTGGTGGGTTCTAATGCTTTCCACAAACTGTGTCCTTCATCAAATTCATGTTATTATGCAGAATCTACAGGTTATTTTGTAAAGTGCTAGAGAGATTAAAGGATGGTATTTTTTTCTGAAGTCTGTTTATGGTGTTAGTCACTCCAGGGTTTCTCTCAGAGCACTGTAGTCAAACTGATGACTGCCTTAAACTGTTAATAAGTAGGGGAAAAGGCTAAACAAACTATTTGATGCTTTAAACTAGATGCAGTCATAAAGTGAATTTTTACCTCTCTGGCTGCATTAAAAGTGCATCAAGGTATGCACATTTAAGTGGGTTTGTGTCGTTCTGCATTGGATTTAGACTTGGTTTGTGTAACGAAAAAAAAAGTTGTATTTAAGTAGGCTTACATTTGTTAATTCTCCTTTTGAAGGCAATGTCAAAATATCCATAAGATTTTCAGTTCATACGGGTCATAAGTTGACCTAATTTATATAGGGCTTTCTATATATCGACTAATCTGTTATGAAAAATGGCAGTTTTGCACAATCCTTTGGACAACCAGGTAATTGGTAAAACTGAGTAGTCATGCTAACCCAAGAAACAGCCGTTCAAAATTCCAATTTAATGCGCCCTTAGGCTCATGAAGAGCCCTTATATGCTGAAGTCATGAAAGAAAGGGAACACCACTTTAAAACCCAATATTGAGTCTTCTGGACCACCCAATGTCTGTGAGACCCCCAGTGAAGGAGCTCATGGAGACTGTTTTGAGGCCAGACCACATTGCAGGAGCCATCTGATGAACATTCTATGAGCAAACAGTCCTGTTTATGAAACAAACACAACAGTAGTGTGGCTTGGTTGGGCTCCAGGCCTCTGACGACCAAGTAGTCCTGATCTCTCTGTAAAAAAAAAAAAAAAAAAAAAGACTTTTAAAGTTTAAATTTCTTTTTTCGGAGAGTCTATTGGTTGAGCTGCCACTCAAAGTGATCACAAAGTAGTCTACTTCCGTTTGCTTCAGTACTCTCTAAAAGAAGATTATTAGTAGTTGTTGACTACAGATTTATGGTGTATAATACGATATGTCAGGATCTGTATTATGGACTTGCTTGCATTTCGGCAGGTGGAGAGCAGAGTTATGGAAGCTATTAACATTCTGTGGCTACATATGGACACTTGTTTATTTTTCCATATGTGGATGGGGCAGGGAGAGTATTGCACTGTCCGTCATTGAACCCCTCCGCCCTCTTCACTCCGCCGAACAAAGAGCAAAGACAAAAGAGTGCTGCGAGTCAGTGAGGTGGAAGAAGAGTGGCATTAGTACCGGTTGGATGGGTGGAGGGACAGCAGCAGTGAGGAAATAGGAAGAGAGAGGGAGCAAGAACAGGGTAACAAGAATATTGAGGGGACGTCCCGGTCCAATACTCATATTGTACCAATAGGAAGAGGATAAATAAAGAGAGAATAATTTCATAATGGACACAATGTAGTGTTTTAATATCTCCTTATGTATGTTGTAAATCCGTTTCAGGGACAAAAAGATAACAAATATGGAAAGATAAGAGTCATCCATACACTGCTCAGGACTGAGAGAGAGAGAGAGAGAGAGAGAGAGATGGTGATGATGCCTTAAACAGAGAAAGGGAGAGAGAAATAAAAGAGAAACTGAGATCTTAGAGGGTGTATGAATGTAATATTCTCCCCATTGGCCACTGCTGAGAAGTGAGACAGTCTGGAAGGTTTTTATTGGTTAACCAGTGACCAGTAAATTCAGACACACTCTGCCTCACCTTTAAAAACTCCTGCTGTGCTCACACTCCTCGTGTCTCATATTCTGTCTCTTGATATCAGGGTTTCTGTAGCAAAAACATTCATTTGGCCAGGTAGGCCAGTAGTCTGTTTATACAGTTATAAAGTGTGAGAAAGGTGAAAAAAGGTGGGTGTTATGAAAAAAAACACACTCAAAAATTAGGTATTGATACTGAATCTGTGGTATTGTACTTTGGAGACAAAATCTTCTTTAAATGTTAGATAAATCTGATAAAACCCTTGAATCCTATAATGTCATACAATGAATAATCTGCAATTATATAAAAATATTAGAGGCCTGTTATATATTCCTTCTCTACATATGATGAGTGTGGAGTATGTCCAGTCTAAAGTATCAGTTATTACATCGGAGAAATGCATAACAGCATCTGCATCTCTCTCTCATACTCTCGATTTCATTGTTCCTCTCTCAATTCATGACAGTCCTTTGTACACATTGAAGCTCACATTTTGTGACGTGTTGTCTGTAACTCGAATCCAGCCTGAAACGGCCTGTTGAAGAGAGCTGGGTGATTTGGCTCAGCGTGGATTTAAGACTCAAGAAAATATTTTCCTATCACAGGATTATATTTTAGTCTCTTGGTCTTTGAGGTATGTGGGATCCACACCTAGCACCGTTTTATGAGAAGATATCTTCATGCTCGAGTTGATATGGTCAAGGTGGGTGATTTGTGATGGGCAACTTTGCCAGAGAGGAAACATTTTACAACCTGTCTGGATCACCTCAGCACTATCACAGGTCTAAGGTATCAAGGGATTTTATAGTCTGTGATGCAGTCCTAAATCACTTTCCTTATACTTTTTAGGTCACATTCTTAATTAACTTTGTTTCTTCAAATGATTTGCCTGTATTGCATCACATGTACATGTTTACAGTTAGCTGCTGGGAAAGATCCATTGAGCAGTCAGTACCATCCTCCCCGAATGGCCTACACTCATTCATAACTCCTTTACTCCATGTGGTGTGGAAGGAAACAGCTGAAAGGAGTTACCTTTAGTCTTAAATCAACACACTAGGAGGGATACGACTCGTATGACTGAGAGCAACCTACTCCATTTAAAAGGCATTGATGTGCCCCTCAGACCGCCTCAGTAACTCTGACTGTAACCATTGTGTGCATTGGTCGTCCATTGTCCAGGCTCTTCTTTTTTGGAACAGATTTTCCATACTTGTGGGCAGGGTTGCTGATGAAATTTACAGTCCGCGATGAAGTTTTTAGAAGTAGGCCTGCTTGTCTGCAGTCCCAATGAGAAGGCTATTTCATAGGGGCCTTAAAAGACTCCCTTTATCCTGGAGTATGTTCCAGGTTGTTCACCCCCTGATGACAAGCACTGTTTGTGGGAAATGGGATGACTCAAGTTTGTCTTAAGTTGGATATAATAGTCTTTAGACATGAATGTTGCTGAACTTGATGGCTATTGAGGCAGTCTGAGGGGCAAGGAACTCTGGACTGGAATTCAAAACCAAAATATTTCTTGTGAGTTTAGGATATACTGTTGGTTCTGAGATACATATTACTTATGATTCTGTCTCTTTGAGTGTCGTTCCAGTAGACAGTGTGGACTCTGGATAGAGGCCTGCAACCCTGCAGGATCCCTTTGTCTGTCAGGAAGATGGGCTCCTTGCTTTCTGTCTCTATAGTTCTCTTTATCTGCCTCATTTCAACTAAGAAGACCCATCACCACTCAGACATTAATGGCCAGTTGCACAAGCAATAGTTGTGCTGTTCTTCTTCCATGGTTTTGCAGCAAATCCGATGACAGGTCCTGTTTTCCCTTGAATGGACAAAGCAACTCCCGCAAACTCTTATATCTGTTTTGGAAGAGCTAATCATGAACAGTGGTACTAGCTGAATGGTGTTTCGGCAGGAGGTGGTGCTGCATAAATGGATTTGGCAGGGGAAGTGATGGCTCCCGCTGCTGGGTGAGTGGATGTCTATGGGTCTCTATCTTGGCCTTTACTGCTGGTTCAGCTTGGAACTGACCTTCTGCTCACTTCACAGGGGCTCCAGAATTTTCCAAACCCCTGCAGATGGGTGTTTAACATGGTGGGACATCCACAGTTCTCTCAGAGAAATGGAGAAATAACCACCTCGGTGGGGATTTGATTTACTTCCTCCAGCTAAACTGCCTTCTATTACAAACATGCCAGATTGAAACAGAGCCTTGCAGCTTTCAGCGTAGTTAAAAGCTAATTGATAATTAATACATTATCATCAGAGCCAGTTTCAACCACAGTTTCCTTTCATCCTAAAGAGATCACTTCAGACCTTTAATATTGAGAACCACTGTTTGGTTTAGTTATAAGTCTTCTCATTATGCTTTTCTCCAGTTTTTGACCATAAATTCATTCATTTTCATGTAGCTTGCAGCCATATTTTCCAGTCCTCACTCTTCCCAGACTTTGTGAGTTATACTTCTTGCCTATAGCGTTGGGATTTCCTGCTCTAGCTGATTGACCCTTTGCCGGGTGCTTGATTGACAGGTGATCTGACCAATCATAACACAGAATCATAGAGTAATTTTTTCCAACAAACAAACCAGGCAGGAAAGTAGATTAGCGTCAGTGGACTTGAACTTGAAAAATGGTGTGTATTGACATTTATCTGCAGATGAAACAAGGCACCTTCTGATGTTCATTCATGTTTATTTTATGCTAAAACTAATAAAGAGGAAGAGATGATCGGTTCACATGCTGCTACAGCGATCTGTCACAACTCATTAAAGAGCAACTAAATGGTAATGTTTGAATTTTTATAAAAAATGTAAAAATTTGAAAGCTGAGACTTTCCCCCTTGTCCATATACTCGTACTTGCTTTCTTTGCACTTGACCACTTGACAACTTATATGATGTATATCCTGTATTTGGTCCAAGTGTTCAAGTGAGCATGAAGACCACGAGTGTGTTTAGAACTTTTCATTCCATGATGGGACTACTTATAGTGTTGTAAAAATGTATGTTTTTACAGAGTTTTATTTTTTTTTCAATACTTTGCATTTTAAAATCAACTTTTCTAAATGTCTGTCCAGTAGTCTCTAAAACAGATGACACAATTTAATTTTGTGGTGCTTCTAATTAAGTGTTAAAATGCAGTTGCAAATGTTGTACAAAATAATTATCACCACTACTCATTTGCATCAATAAAATATGCAACTCTTTGTTTTACTACAAAATTATATGTAATATCTAACTATTATTCATATTTAACATACATTGGAAAGGTTTCCGTGACCTCTCGTGGGATCGCAGCAAAAAGTCTCATGATTTTTTTCCCACGACATGATGCATGATGGGATACACTAAGCCTCGAAAAACGCTCCGGAGCGGTATTTGAGATAGTGTAGATTTAGTGTGTGTTAAGGGCACTGCGCTCTGGCGTTTTTAAGACCTGGGCCAGTCTTGCACACACAATCTCAAGTGGCCAAGACTGCAAGTGTGGGTATTTGGACAAGGGAAGAGTTTCATACCTAAAGTAACGTGCTCTGTCTAGTCTGTTGGCGTGATTTCAGTGTCCTCTTTGCTCCTTGATATATTTTTCACTGAGTGAGAACATGATGTGTGGCATGAGAGTGCTGTGGCTCGTCGGTCAGTTGTAGCAACAGTAACGAAGGGGTGCGGGTCTTTGTGAAGGGTGAATCACAGGATCTGGGCCTTCGATTGTCTTCCCAGAACAATCAGTCTTCAACCCAAATCAAAAGATACTAGTTTATATAAATAGGCCAAAAAATAAGCAATGCAGGAAACTGCTGTTGCACCTACAACCTTTCCTGATCTCCTGCATCTAAACTTTTTTTCAACTTGACTTCTAAAAACAGGCCCAGAAAGAACTGAGATCAAGGTGGTTAACAAGCCTTTCAAAAAGCTTGCTATTTAGATGAGATGCTCTGAATAAAACATTTTTTTCCTTCAGTTGGGGGGAATTCCTGAGCAGGACATGACAAACGCATAGGAGAAAGTTCTGCGTGATTCCTTCATTCAGTGTGCTTTGAAAACACAGAGACCCAGAGAAAAGAAAGCTCGTAACTCCCCGCAGTAACCCTTCATTCTACAAATTACTTTAATTTAGTGGTTGAAAGGGTCAAAGTTCAAGTTCATGGCCTAGCATGTATTTGTTCACGCCTTTGGGACGCCTATGAAAATCTTCACCTCTAACTGGTTATTCATAGCAGGTGGCTGATAACATCTTAAACTGGTGAAGTGCTTGACATCAGGACTCATACGAACTTAAGACGGAAGATCATTCCATATAATTACATGTTTATGCCATTACTTCTTAAAGCTTTTGTACACATGGTTGATGTTATCGTGTGTTTGAGATATTTTCTATATATGAGTCCCTTAAAGATGGTAAGGAGAACCATATGTGAAGTTTGAAGGGAGTGGAGGAGGGAACTTACCCAGGTTGATTGCTCTCTTAGGGCACGAGGTGGGGCCACAACATACATCTCCACTGTTTGTGTTTGTCTCCCTGGAAACCTCTGATAGTTCAGCTGAGTGGACAGCAGATGTTTTTAAGTGTGTGTGTGTGTGCGCGGAGAGGTGGTCATACAAAACTTGTGAGAAAGTCTTTTGGCTCATGGTGTAATACATCTCTCTCTCTCTCTCTCTCTCTCTCTCTCTCTCTCACACACACACACACACGTTTGTTTTTGTGAAAAGTGGGGACATCCCATAGATGTAATGGTTTTTATACTGTAGAAACTGTATATTCTATGGCCCTACACCAACCCTACACCTAACCTCATGTGATATCCACCATCAGGATCTAATCTGCGCCTCTGAAAAGACTCTGTCCCGAGGGGCATGAACTTGTGTGGTTATGGCATACAGCAGAGTCACAGCAGTGCCATGTGATACATAGCAGCACACAAACATCCTCTTTATCAGTTTATTTATCAGTATGATCACAAAATGTTTTCAGTGGATCAGTTATACAGTATGATGATTATTGGTGTTTGCTTGGTCAGGGGTTTTCAAACTATGATCCGTGGACAACTGATGGTCTGTGAAAGACTTAAAGAATGGGAGTTGATTGTCAAATAAATAAAACAATAAAAATTAATTAATTAATTTAAGTTAATTTAAGTTAAGTTAATTAACTGATTGTGTTGAGATGAACTGTATCAGGCATATTTTCTTAGCAATAGATGCTATTTACACAAAGTGCAAACAGAGAAGGATGGTATTTACACTAAGTGCAAATAGCTTTACACTGTTAAAATGGCGGGATTTTCTGCTATTTATAGCTACTACTTATTGCAAATATTGGCAATTATCTGCACCTCAGTATTGTTTTACATCATAAAACAGTATGCAAAAGCTTATTGAGTGTACATTTTAATTTTAATTCAAATTATTTAATGAATGCCATCTTATTGGGACAATAAAGCCACCCCTACACCTACCCTATCCTACCTGTTACTTTATTTTCAACTTTTAACATTTTTCCTTAAACGGTACATAACATACACAGTTTCACCTAATCTCACTCTCGTAGTACTGCATCCTTCATATCTCCAAAAAGTCTTTAGATTCATCATATTTATAAAAGAAAAATACAGCTTTCTGATTCTTTCCGGAAAAAAACCGAGCTCCTGGAGGAGTGCTGTGGGCAGAGCTATAATACTGATGTTTCGTGTTGTTTCCATGAACATATATTCACTTATGTGCTGATTTCCAACAAAATACAGAAATCTGATGCAATTGTACTTACATGAATGGGGTCTTTTATCACAGGGACGGCAAACGATGTGCAAATCCAGCATCGACTTGGGCCTTGTTTCTAAAACATTTCGTCATTTAAATGACCAGAACACACAAAGGCACTTGATACACTCCGTTACTGCCCCGGAAAAACAAACTGCATCTACTGTTCATGTAACGCTGGGTTCTTGGGGAAGCTGAACACACAAAAATGCCCTTATTGTATTTCTCCTCTGGTGAACGTGTGTGTGCAGGCGCGCTTTTCTGGGAGAAATGCTCATAAAAGGACTTCCGTTCTCATCTATGTCATTAGATCCACGATCGAATAAAACCAGCCGAAACTTGTACCAACCAGGAAGTAAGAATTTCAGCACAGAAATTCTCAGTCATACTTAGCATGAGAATCCATCTCTTTAACACTGTGAACAACTCTGAATACACGAAACACCATTGTACGCCCCCTTTAATTTTTGTTTAAAATAAATGCTTTTCTGATGTGATTTGAAATTTGAAAAGGGAGAAAAAAAAAGTTAGCCAAAAGGTGGATTCGAACTCGGGTCATTTGCATTAAAAAGAGCATATGTTTTACCCTCTATGCCACTAGAACTGAGGACTAGCAACCGTCTTTTGGAATCACACGTTGGTGGGCGGAGTTAGCGTCAATAGCCTCTGCCAACAAGGCAGGCTATTTCCACTTAGTGTAAATAGACACTCCGTATTTTTATTATTGTATGTAAGTGTCCAGTCTATCTTTAATTTCAGTGAAATAAGAACAAAGCAGCAGTCTAACAAAATGAAGTCAGGTGATTTAACTAAATTTTATAGGTGCTAATAGCATCACTTGTTGTATTGTGAATGGCTGCATTATGTTCTCTTTAAAGTCTTTTTTTCGTCCTGTGATGCTCTGACTCAGACTGAATTAAAATAATCGGAAATCAACTCAAAACTCAAACAGTTCAAGGTAAAATCATTTCCCTTGAGGAACTCTCTCTAGATAAAGCATACAATCACAGAGAGGTCACGGCTAGGTGAAAACTACAGTATTAGTCAAGCTGCATCCGCTGTTATTGGAAAAGTCAGTACACCTAGCAGGAAATTTCACCTTTTACTCCCTGACAAGGTCAGATTCCGAACAAAATATGAAGGTAATGTCCCCTTTATGCAGCCCACGTTTTAATTTCTAGGTCTATGTGTGATGAAGTTGATATGGTTGCACATTCAGAAGATTTGTTTATTTTTGGTGTATGGTAATTGTTACCAGTTATCTGTTTAGAATCGGAAAAATGACAACATGGAAAGATACAGCAGAGACTGTTTGTCTGCCGCGTGCATGTTTTCAAGATGATTGCTCCGTATTTTATGCTTCCTACACTTGGGGAATGTGTTGACGGCTGTCAGGTGAGGCTGCCCTCAAGGAGCTGCGCACATTCCTGTACATCAGCCATGAACTTTACTGTCTGACTGACAGACAAACACGAAAATATAATACTGATACTTGCAATTTACCAATACAGCAATCCAAACGGCTTGAGAATGTAAATATGATTTCAGACACACTTTTGACAGTCAGACTATTAAAGACTCACAAAAAAATTGTTTTTACAAAAGATCAAAGACTATAGAATACCCAAAACGTGTCATTCGTATAGTTTTGAATGGGGGGAAATGTGACACTCAATATGGCGCTCTATTGAACAAAGCCCCGCCTTCTGAGTAAAAGAGCCAATCGCTAATGGGTAAAGCCTGGCGGTGCCGTTAGAAGTCCTGGTTGCTATTCTTAGACGTGCGCTTAGCTAGCATCCGCACAAGCTGGTCTAGCCTGAATAATAAGCTTTTTTTATGCTATTTGAGCAAAAGAAACATAATTTTTGAGACAGTTGTTGTCAGATTGTTGTCACTGGTGATTTCAAATATGAAATGTGATCTAAAGCTTGCCGAACAGTTTCGGAGAATTTGATGTTTGCCCATTCAAAGAGATACGAGCTGCACTTGCATGCCCATGAGGCATTTCAAAGATGGCCGCCGTGTGACATGACTTGCCTTAAAGATTCATCCACTTTTGAAATTAGCCTAGTGCTCAACTGGGTTTTTTGGTTCTGATATCTTGAGATTAGGATGATTGTTAGCTGGTATACATAGAATAATAATATAAAGTGAATCTGACACAAAATCACAGAAATTAACTCTTTGCCCACCATTGACAGACCATAATGTTTGCATTTACCCATCAATTTTCCCTACCCCTGAGCTTGTTTACCTAATGAATGACTTAATATCCCTCGATCCCAGATTCATGTGTCTCTTTTAAATGCTGTTTGTGTCTTCATAAACTTCTGAAATGCTTGAGATCACCAATTGAATGAGTTTGTCTCAGTTCCAAGTTTACTTGCAGGTTTAGAAAGAGTGACATTTAAATGTGTGTGTTTGTGTGGAAGAGTCGTTTGACATACACTGTCCGCATTGTTCAGAAGTCAGGGTGGGTTAAATATTAGCCTCTGGCCACAATGATTCTGCCCTTCTCTTTGAGATCACAGAAAAAGAGCCGTACTATGACGAAGCCTGAGAAATGATGACCTGATTTGATATCATAACAATGTGTATGTCATGCCTCAATTGTGGGCTATATTTGACAGTTTTTATCAGAGCAATATAGGTTTCAGACCGAACACAAACAGTGATAAAGACTGATGTTCCACAGAGAAGGCACCGAGCCAACTTAAGTCCGACTCAAATCCAGTTTGAACCAAGTGTAAATACCACGTGCAATGCCCAGATGTCTGGTATTGAAGGGGAAAGTGGTCTGCGATGAGGTCTTGTGTTTGCATTCCAACATTTTTGCATCACATAATGCATGCAGGCCTCGTACAGTGAGATACCTGTGGGAAACATGGAGCAGAACCATGAGAGACTGGGTAAACATTGAGGTGTGTGTTTGCATAAGACCATGGTGAAGTACACACACACACACACACACACACACACACACACACATTTGCACCTGTTAAGTTGGTATTTTTAAACAGTAGGCAGAGGGAATTGTGGGAAAGGAAGCGATAACAGGGCATCCTTTAGTCTCCTTCATTTCAGGCCAAACCGCTAGACAAACAGTTTCCGCCCACTTTTGCCCGCTCGCAGGGATTCCTGCATGTCCTCTAGCTGTCAATCTGATTGACTGTCCTCCCACTGGACTTTTGTGAACTTTTGTGAACTGTCTCATGGAAACCATTTATTTATAGTCTGTCTGACTCGGACTGTCTCTCTCTTTTTATCTCGTATTGCTGAATATAAGTTATTGGTTCACTTTGGCTTGTTCCAAAATGCGTCCATTAAATTGCACAGAATTTTTACATTTCCTTCAGGTTGAAGTTAAGTCTGTTTGGTCTGTTTTACTGTATTAGATGTCTGTGTACACAAGTACACCCCTGTAAAGACCTTGTCTCAGAGGAGCACCAGGACAAGACCACAGGAAACAGATGATTCTTCTGCACAATCTGACTTTGCTGCAGCCTGGAATTGAACTACTGGTTTCGTCTGGTCAGAGGAGAAATGACCCCCAAACTGAGCCTGGTTTCTCCCAAGGTTTTTTTTCTCCATTCTGTCACCGATGGAGTTTCGGTTCCTTGCCGCTGTCGCCTCTGGCTTGCTTAGTTGGGGTCACTTCATCTACAGCGATATCGTTGACTTGATTGCAAATAAATGCACAGACACTATTTAACTGAACAGAGATGACATCACTGAATTCAATGATAAACTGCCTTTAACTGTCATTTTGCATTATTGACACACTGTTTTCCTAATGAATGTTGTTCAGTTGCTTTGACGCAATGTATTTTGTTTAAAGCACTATATAAATAAAGGTGACTTGACTTGACTTGACAACAGTCATATTGGAGAAATGGTCCTTACTTCCTTGATATCATCTGAGATAAGGTGTGTGTGTGTGTGTGTGTGTGTTTATCTGTCTATGTTGACAGGAAAAGGTTTACGAGAGAGATTTAAGAGTGTGATATCAATCACGTCTGTCTACTCTTTTGACACCCATTTTAGCCATTTATAAAAGTCCACAAAATTGCTTAAGTATCTACTGAAATATAATACAGTATTTGTAGTTTCAAATGTTTCTTGACAAAATCTAAAAAGGCATAGTACACAGCAAATACACTATGGCATCTATCGTCTCTTGACGATAAGGTGTAGGATATAGTTACTCAGTTTTGTTAATTTACTTGTGCTGGATGCTTTTAGAGGCCAGTAATGAAATTAGACTTTTTGTTGTATCAGGTTTTTTAATGATTATTTATATTCAAAACACTACTAAATGACTCGTACTATTGTATCATTACAGAGTTTCATTTTGTTTGTAAATAAAACAAAACAAAGTCACTTTATGTAATGATTTTACAGTGGAAGTGTATGGCAAGACATTGCACCAGAATAATTTTCTAAATTATAGCCGAGTTAAACCCTAAACATTTTAAAATGAGATGTTAAATTTGTGGAAATAGTGGAGGAGAAATTAGCTGGTGAAGTGAATTTAAAATTAAATTAAATTTATGCATTTATCAGAGGCTTTTATCCAAAGTGACATACACAACAGACTCGGAAGAGAAGACAATGCTGAATAAAGTCGTAATGTTTGCTATTTTTGGACCAAAATGTATTTTCGATGCTTCAAATAATTCTAACTGACCCTCTGATGTCACATGGACTACTTTGATGATGTGTTTCTTACCTTTCTGGACATGGACAGTAGACCGTACACACAGCTTCAATGGAGGGACAGAGAGCTCTCGGACTAAATCTAAAATATCTTAAACTGTGTTCCTAAGATAAACGGAGGTCTCATGGGTTTGGAACGATATGAGGGTGAGTTATTAATGACATCATTTTCATTTTTGGCTGAACTAACCCTTTAACGTATTATCTTGGAATCAAACCCACAACCTTGCGCTGCTAACACAATGCTCTACCACTGAGCCACAGGAATTTACTTATGTAGAGTTATTATCATGAACATTGTAATGTTCAAAGCGGATGTCATTACAAATGTCAGAAGACTGGGAAGATTTTTAAACGACCGGTTCATTCAGTGAAGATCTTACCTTCTTGTTGTGGAAGTATAATCCAGAAGACAATGAGCACAGCGCAGAAAAGGAACGGAGCTACAGAAATTTGGTATGGTTGCTAAAAAATAATAATAATTGACAACTTAATGTCTGAAATAAAAACCCTTTTGTATTTAAGAATGAATTCACAAAAAATATCATCTGCATGTTTCTGCTTGTAACTAATTCAGAATGTCTTGCCCATAGACCTCCATTATATGTGTATTCCAGTAAATGCATATTTTGCTTGCTCTTACAATAATTGATGTCTGGTAATCCACAGGATGCCACAGATGCTGTCGATAGAACTGAATGAACCCAAAGCATTGGAACATTTTTGCAGTTCAATGCTCATTTTGTGTTGACAGTATATCTGGCAGAATTTTTGTGCTCTTCTAATCTATGTGCTGCCCGCTCGTGTAATTCAGTTACAGTGTGGATTTGTCATACAGTCTCTCTCACACAACGAAAGGAGTATCGTAAACACTGACCTTTAATTCTTCTAGCTGGGAGACGAGTGGGCGGGGCGTAGTGGGTATCCTGCGTTCTGATTGGTCGATCGGATTCGTGCGCTAAACGGGGGAGAAGAGGCGGATTAGTCGGTCACGTGACCGCTTCAGTTTCTCTCACTGCTGAAGCAGATCCTCGCAAACACACTCCCACGTCCAAACACACACACCGCACACCCGAAAATCCCCCTCATACGAGGAAAGAGGAGTGTCGCTGGGTGAGATTCGCTTTTTTCGCTTCACAGAGTGGAACCGCGGACTGTTTTTGGAGTTTGGGGGCTGTTTTTGTCGCCTTTAATCCTTTGAGGTAATCTGGGACTCTTGAGGCGGGAATGAGAGAGATGCGCACGAGCGCTCACTGGACTTTCACTCTGTGAGGAGCAAACAGGTGAGTTTACCAGCGTATTAAAACTTTTTAAGTTATATTTTAGTGACGAAGTGTCGTTTAAATGTAACTTTAATGGTTAAGTGGACCACAGACATCGTTGCGTGCAATCACAACAGCGCTAAAAGCTCCAAAAGAGGGAGTTAAGTTATTCCTCAACCGTCACTTTTTTTAAATCTTAAACGCATGTCGGTTTATAACGTAACGTTACTGTTGTTGTTTTTTCGCTTACCTTCTAACGTTAGTTATTTCCTGCTGATAGTCAGCTATTCTGAGCGCCGCAGCTGAAATCTGAGTCCGAAAACCTCTCGCTCACTATTTATAAAGCTGCTAAAGATAAAGAGGAGAAAGAGTAACGTTACTATAGATGAGGGGCGCACTGTAACGTTACAGTGCACTCAAAGGGACTTAAGGACTCGCTTACGAATAACTGCCGTTAAACATGTTTGTTTGTTTGTTTATTTAATCCGTCAGTCAGTGTGTTAAAAGCGCATCGGTCAGTCGAGACGCTGTGATTGGTGAGTAGTGATTGTAATCGGTCATTTGAAGGGGATTTGTTCTGTGGGAATCCTGTTACATTGCATCTAAAGTGTGTGAGAGAAAGCAGCTACACAATGAGCCATTGACTGTAGGACACGCTGTGAATCTTGTGACTCGTATTGCTGGTGTCCCTGTAGTGTATTTTATTGTCTGGTGTGGCTATTGTATTACTGGTCTCTTCTGTTACTGCAGCACTGCTTTCCCTCCCTGTCTAACGTTATCCTGCACAGCAGTTCATTATTGGCTGTATTCAGAGACTGAACAGCTGTTGTAGTGAGGATTGAGGATCCTCCCCATTTCTTTCCTCACATTTCCCACACTTTTCCCCCTCATACACCCACCCTGACAGTTTGAAACAATCAACAACATGTACCAGATCAACACACTGCTTTACATAATGCAGTCAGTTAGCTGAGATTGACAGTTTTATATAACTTCATGTATGGGACATCTGCCGCCTGTCCCAGGAGAGTCATATTCAGATTCATATTCGGCAGATTATAATTCCATTGTGCAGGTTATTTTCAGCAGATGGTGGCATGTTTTAAATTGTTAGCTGATGCAAAAAATATGCAGTCAGAAGTAGCATAAAAGTGGTTCATGCAACTGCCTTACTGCTCAAAAGTTTGGTCGGAAAGTTTTTTTAAAAATGTTTTTGAAAAGTTTTATTTGATAAAAAAAAAATGCATTAAAAATGTAGTATTATAGCAAATTCAGAAAACAGTTTTCTATTTGAATATATTTTAAAATTAGTGCTGTTGAACGAATAATTGCATGATTAATCGTGATTAGTCACATCCAAAATAAGTTTTTGATTGAATAATATACGTTTGTGTACTGTATATATTTTAGAAAATGTCATGTTTATATTTTAAATATATTTACATATAATGTCAATTATATGAATATAAATATATAAATGCGAATACTTGTAAATATTTTCAAAATATATACTTTTTGTGTGTGTATTTATATATACATAATATACATAGTACACACACGTATATAATGTAAACAAAAACTTTTATTTTGGATGCAATTAATCGTGATTAATCGTTTGACAGAACTTTAAAATACGATTTATTCCTGTGATATAAAGCTGAATTTTCAGCATCATTCTTCCAGTCTTTAGTAGGCCTGTCGCAATAATCAATATATCGACTTATCATGCAGTATATGTACATGACTTCAATCATTTTTGGTGACGCAGTATATCGCCCATTATATTTACTTAAAAATGAATGTCACCATGTTTTTTTACATTCCACTTGCGTCTGTGTCTTTTGCAGAACATGGTGTAGTCATGAGGTGCTAGTTCAATTAAAAAAAAAATGGTTCTACAAAAAAAGTTTTTCAGCAATAGTGTGTACCCTTAACTTACAGAGAAAATAAAGTCAGGGGAAAATCTGTAGATGGAACAGTCTCCATACATGTTTTTTGCATGTTTATTTACTATTTATTCAAGTTTAAGGTATCTAAATATTTTGATACTTAATTTCCATGATCTAAATATTCTTAAAAATGTAAAGTTTCTTGTCATTTGGAAATGTGTAGGCCTTCTTGCATTATTATGCTGTTTTACATTATGATTCAGTGGCATAAAATGGTCTTTAAAACAAAAATTATATCGCTTATTGCAATTATTTTATAGGCCTAGTCTTAAGTGTCACATGATCCTCCAGAAATCATTCTAATGTGCCGATTTGCTGCTCAAGAAACATTTCTGATTATTATCAATGTTTAAAAACAGGTGTGCTGCTTCATAGTTTTATAGAAACCATACTTTTCTTTCAGTATTCTTGTATTTACAGCGTTTAATTGAAATTGAAATAAATTATAATAAAGTTTTTACCATCACTTTTAAACAACTAAATGCGTCCTTGCTGAATAAAGGTATTTATTTATTTTTTAGTTTTTAGTTTCCTTACCCCAAACATTTGAATAGTAGTGTATATTTAGGAGTTATATAGACAACTACACAACTACACACACTATATGGATTGCTTTAAAGGTGTTTTTCCTCTTTCACTTTCATTTCATTGTGAATATCATCATAAACATTTAATTTTACGTTTTGTAGAAGAAAGGTGGTCATAACAGCTATGAAACCAAATGAGGCTGATTAAACTGCATTTTTTGGATCTTAAAGGGACCAATACTAAGCGGTGGTTATGTCTACCCACCTGTTGTTGTCGTTGTTAGAGTCCTTCAGGCTTGGCGGCCTGTGTGTTGTGTTTCTGTTTCTGGCTGGGTGTGTCAGAGTTGTCGTCATCCATCAGCACGTGAGAGTTTTCACTAGATGTGTTCGTTAGGTTGAATATTGCATCATAAGTTGAACGTGAGCTTTGTGTGTACGCATGCAGTTTGTTGTCTTGACTTAAATAAACATTAACTTGATCCCCTTAAGCTTCCCCCTTTTAAATTTATTTGATCCGTTTTAGCATTTGTGTTTATGTTTGTGCTTATTTTGCGTTTTCACCAAGAAAGATGTTTTAATTCTTGCACTCATGTTCACACGCCTAAAAATGTGTGGCTTATGTGTGGCTTAGTATTGCCTCTTGTTGGCTTGAGCTCTTTTATTGAGCCCACCATCAGTATATGTGTGTGTGCGTGTTTTCTGGCAGAGTTGTGTGTCTCTAATCTGAACCATCTTTCCAAGTGCCATTTGACCTGAAAGAGCAGCTTAGCGACGAACAGCAGAGAAAAGAATCCCTCCACCCCTCCAAAGTGAAGCGCAGAAGAGAGCGAGTGTTAAAGCCTAGAGAGGTACAGGTGAAAGCTTTTACTGAGGCCTGGGTGATGCCTGACACTGTCTGGCACAACAGCAGAAGTGATTTGAAAACCGTCCCAGCTGAATATCTGGAGTTGCTAAGCATCACTGTTAAGATTACTCATATAGCATGAGGGATTTGAAGAAACCCCTAATGGCAACTTCACCCCATGAATGAATGGTTCTTTAAATCATGCTGTCTGTTCAGGAGATGTGCGCTATTACTCAAAACCTGTTGAATAATAGGGGTGTAACGATATACTAATGCCATGGTTCAGTTCATATCGCGGTTTTGGAAACTCGGTTCAGTTTGGTTCGGTTCTGTTTGCTGTGTGGGTAGGGTTCGTGGCATAGCACCAACAATGCTAAAGAACAATAGATTCACTTTTAACTTAATAATAATCGTAACAATAATTGCTCTCTGTTAGTTCATGTTAATTAATTACTTAACAAATGAGACTTTAAAAATTGTTGCTTTGTAAAGTGTTGCCAAAAAATCTATTGCTTTAAAAAAAAATAATAATAATAACAATGCCTGGATTATGCAAACAAGTCATTGGATAACATTACTTAGGCTACATATAAAATGCATGTGCCATGGATAAAAAACTGGAATAGCTGGACAATAAGGCAATTATTTTAATCAAATATACACTAACTCAATCAGACACTCAAGAGTTGAGAGCTGTTTGAGAGGCGGCTGTGCTGACTTTGGCAGAGAGCACATTGAAGACGGTCTCTTAAAGGAGTGTGAGTACTGAAAATAGGTTAAAATAACTTTAATGTTTAAATTGGCGTGACTTAAAAAGACGTACAAGTGACAGTTCCATGAACTTACCGAAACACTTGCTAGTCTTGTGTGCAGCTATTTGTGCAATTTAAGAGAGTGGGAGAAGACACAGGGATATTTAATCCCAATCACTGACTGTTTGTGAAGTTCAGTCTCACAGAAACTTATAAAATGACCTACGTTATTTTTCGGACTATAAGTCCCACTGGACTATAAGTCGCATTTATTTAGTCCCAAGAACCAAGAGAAAACATTACCGTCTCTAGCCACGAGAGGGCGCTCTATGTTTTCAGTGTAGACTACAGACTTCCAGACTTATAGTCCGGAAAATATGGTATGTGATCTGATAATATGTTTGGACTCAACCTACATGCTATAGTGCAAAAATGTCTGCGGGAATTTCTCACTTTATAATTGAGAAACCTGTGTAGAATTAAGCACACCTGCAATCCGTAGCGAAACATGGCAACTAAACTCTAAAAGTTCACAGCGTTTTATTATAGTGTTTTCATTACAAAGTTATGTATATGACAGTCCCAGTCATCATTATTAATATTCTGCATTGTTGTTTGTGTTGAAGAGATAATCACCGTAGTGAAGCGCTTCTGCAGTACTGAAGTACAAACCATGTAGGGCTGGGTATCCATTCAGATTCACCCGATTCGTTCTTATTTTGATTCACTAGCTCTCGATTCGATTCTTGGTTCGATTCTCGATTTTCTTTTAATTACATTCAGTGAATATAGTTTTAATACAAATACTGTTGCTATAGCTGGCCCTGTATTGATAATGTGGCACGTGTGCAGCAGTGGACCACGCTTAATTTGAATACAAGAACAATGTTTAAAATTGAGTAGGAAAGTGCAAGGCAGCAGAGGAACACAACTGGGTTGCCTGATAAAAAGAGATGTAATCCCTGAAACAGAGCTTCCCTCTTGTTCAATACGGAAATATCTGCTAATGTGCTACTTATCTTTGTCAACCTGGCAACTATGTGAGTGCGCTTTATCTCTCCACAGTGGATAAACGTGCGTGCTTTCTGAAAACATCGGTTAGCTTGCACAGGGCTCCAGACTAACATTTAAGAGCAGTGGCACCAGTGCCATTCATTTCTAAGATGGTGGTACCAGGAGCAGATTTGGTAGTGCTGGGGGTCTTGTGTGGGGGTATTCAAAATAAAGATCATTTAATCATAAAATAACTATTGATTTGCATTAATAAGTACAGTTACTAATACTATTTCATGATCATTTCTTCTTTATTTTTCTTTTGTTTATTGTTTATACAGATTTGACAGTAAAGCACTAAGCTTGAGTTAAGATAATTTAGAATAAGAAAATAAGAAAATTTACTTTAATTAAGAACAGTAACAGGTGAAACGTGTATATGACATCAACATGCATTTATCATTCTTACAATCACTGCCAGAATGTCAGAACTAAAAATGGGTTTCAATTATCTTTCCTCAACAGTCTTCCTCACAAAACAAAATTCATTTCAAACACAAATTTGATGAGAACAGAGTGGAAATAATTAGCAACAACAAAATAACAGCAAAGCTATAGTTTTCTGTTAAAGCACAAACTAAGAAAAGTAAAACCAAACTTTGTGGCAGCAATCAAGACCAAACTGAACATGGTGTGTGTTTATTGTGCATGTCAGCAATGTTGTCTCTGTGGGGCGGGGTGTGGTGGAGGTGGGGCTTAGGTAGACAATATTATTGGATATCGCAATATTTGTAAAAGCGATTTTCAATAAAATATTTTTTACCTATCGCCCAGCCCTAATCTGTATGATCTTTTTACAAATGTTTCTCATATTGAAGTCTCATATTGTAAAAATTATTATTGCAATTTAAAATAACTTTTCCGTTGTATTTTATTCCTGTGATGCAAAGCTGAATTTTCAGAATAATTGCTCTATTTTTCAATGTAACGTGATCCTTCAGAAATCTTCCTAATATGCTGAATTGCTTCTTAAGAAATATTTATTATTATTATAAATGTTGAAAACAGTCGTGCTGCTTCATATTTTTTTTGCTGGAATCTTTTCAGGATTTTTTGATGAATAGAAAGTTTAAAAGAACAACATTAATTTGAAATATAAGTAATTTGTAACATTAAAAATGCCTTCTAATATCACTTTTTAACAATTTAATGCATCCTTGATGGATAAGAGTCTTCATTTCTTAAAGAAATGTATGCTTTACAGCTTCACTCCCACGAGAGAGAGAAATCCACAGAGAGAGAGAAAGAACAAAAAGCAGGCTGATACTAACTAAACCTGATAGTGTTATAGGATAGTCCTGCCCTTCTGTTGGTTGACCTGACACCACCCTTCACTGTTGGCAGGACAGCCACTCTTTTCTTTTTTTTGAAGGTGAACAAAGAACGAAGTCAATTGTGAATAGCGATACTCTGAGCAAGCGAGTTCAGCTAATGTGCAGTTGCCGGATTTTTTATTGTATTGATCGGTGGACTTAGGTGTGTGTTTGTGGGATGATGGGTTTGTCCTTGGGGCATTACTGATCGAGACTGTTTTGCCTGTCAAATGAAGTGCACAGACTTCCTCTCTCAGGTTTATTATTCAGTAAGTGCAGTAGGTATTGTTTGGTATTTACTAGGGATGTGCAAAAATAAGTATTTAAAGATTTTTCATGGATCATGATATTTCCACACAGAATATGCACATGCTTTAGCAAAATCTCTCTCTTTCTCCCCAGGTGAAGACAGCAGGAAAAAACAGTAGAGATGAGTGGTGAGTTGAGACAGGGGGTGGTGACGACCCCTCCGCCCCCAAGCGTGGGGAAAAAGGAGGGCTACTTCGACCGCATCAACGAAAACGACCCTGAATACCTGCGTGCACGCAACATGTCACCTGACCTGCGGCAAGACTTCAACATGATGGAGCAGAAGAAAAGGGTCACACAGATACTACAGAGTCCAGTAAGAAAACACAAACACACACACACACACACACTGAAATCACTGAGCTTTTAAAATTGCTTGTAAATCTCTTATTATGCTTTTTCTCACCAAATCTTGGATTGAGTCTTTTTATCAACTCATTTTTATCATATTGATTTGAGATTATGCATCTCAGTTTTTGAGTAAAAAGCAGTAATTGTGGATAAATTTGGAAATATTCACTCAAAAATTAGGCCTATGATCAGTTCAAAAAGAAATATAAAATGTTTTGAAAGAAACAAGTTGATGAAAAGGCTGAATACAATATTTGGAAATAATATGGAATAATGAGAAATTTAATAAGCAATTTTTTGCAGGCCGGGCCATTTTTTTCCTGGATAACAACACATGTAAAAATGTGTGGGAAAATATTTTCCAAAAGGGGCTTTAACTGTGATCCCATTAAATAACGTTTTTTGATTCCCCAAAGAACCTTCAGTAAATAGTTCTTAGAACCGTTTTTCTTAGTGTGAAAACATTTTTACAAGTATATTTAAAAATGAAAACAAACAAACAACAACAAAAAAACCTTCCACTATAAAGAACCTTTTGTGCATTGAAAAGGTTCCATGGAAGTTAAAGTTCCTTCATATAGAACCATCAGTGCCAGTAAAAGAGACTTTATTCACATAAAGGTTCTTTATTGAAATCTATGGTTCCATGAAGAACCTTAAACATACATGGAACCTTTTCAATGCACAGAAAGTTATTTATAGTGTAAAAAGGTTCTTTAGTTTATTAAATATTCTTCACACTAAGAAATATTTTGAAAAATGGTTATTTTAAGAAATGATTACTGAAAGATTCTTTAGGGAACCAAAAATGGTTCTTCTATGGCATCACTGCAAAAAATGCCTTTTGGAACCTTTATTTCTGAGCGTGTTTTTAAACGATTTTGTAAAGTTATTGTACTGTACAGGGATGTTTTTCCACTTTTTCACTGATTTATTCAGAAAGAATGTGCTTTCAACGTAAAAGTGTTTACTTATAGATTTTATAGGTTGTCTCGAGCCATGTGGTTTTGAGTAAACGCCACATTGCCATGAAGTTTACATTCAAAGCTTGGCAGGAACATCTAAAGTTGGTTTTGAACCCAGCTGGTTGCACCTTACACTTCCTCTCTGTTCACAATGAAAGATTTATTGTTTATTCTTGTCAGATGAGTAGGTTTGTCAGTCAGTTAATTGTCTGTTTGGTGTGATGTTTTGAGTTACAGCTCAATCGTATGCACAAAGCCACAGCTGCACCATAAAAGCCATCTGGAAGACCACACCCTATTACACGCACAACACCGACTTCCACATTTTGTATATAAACACAAGCCAGCCAGCTGACCTACAGTAGAGAGAGATTATAGCTACCACACATACACAAGATTACAGTTAACACACACTGGAGAGATTACAGTGAACATACTGCACAGATTACACTCCCGTTGACATATGAGCAAAAACATACTGTGTTTAAAGGAACGTTCAGTTCAATACAAGTTCAGCTGTATGGATGGCATCTGTCACATGTTGTCGATTACCACAGCAAATAAATCCATCTCATCCCTCACTTTGTGAAAACAACTACTTTTATTCAGCAAGAATGCATTCAACTGGTTAGAAGTTACAAAGGTATTTGTAATATCTTAAAGATTACTAGGAGACTATTTACAAAAACTGTAAAAAAAAAAAAAAACACTTAGAAAAGCTCTGTAGGGTTAGAACACTGTACTTTCAGTATGTGAAAGTGAAATAGATTCTGTCACTGCAATCTCTGTGATTGTGATAAAAGCAGAGGCGGAGCGACAGTTGAGGTTAATTACGGCAGAGCTGCTGGGCTTTATTAGCAGCAGCTGTCCGAGCACGTGTTTCTGAGACACTATGTACTTCTTTCACTCATCCTTCACTCTGTATGGAGAGGAGCCAGGCAGGGTAAGCAGCAGGTGTATTAGCACACAGGCCTGTGTGTCAGAGCTGATTCAACAAGCCTCTCTTTCATCTCTCTCTCTTTCTCCGTAGGCTTTCTGCATGTGTGCATGCATGTGGAAGAGCGCTGCTTAAATTACACGTCTGTCTTTGGACTGTCTTTAAGGTCAGACTATTATAGGCAGGACAGAGTTTGCTATGTTTAGACCTCATCTGTGCTGTCACAACCAAAACAAATGAAGACACCTCAGTCAACTTAACCCGCTCAGGATCCTGTGGAAAAATAATGGTTTGCTCTGAGAGACCGCTGATATTTACTTAAACAACATGTTAATGATGTTAAACTGTAATGGCACAATTGAATTTGTTTTAAATTTCCTCCCTTGGGTTATTTTTAGTTCCCCCACTCCCCTCTGTTTCCCTCTTCAGCATTAAAGCATGCCATTCCCAGAGTCGTAGCTGGGAATTTTTTTTCTGAAGCACTGTGGTTTGGGTTGGTCGGGACACTTACTTCTGAGAGGAATTTGTGTGGTTCATACCCCGTCCCGGGCGTCCAGTTCTCATCCAAACACTATTTAATACTCACAAAGGGAATTAGGCCCAGGATATCTCAATCTCACCTTTGTACTTTGTCTAGACCGTTTTGGCTTGGACTGCTTCATTTGAAGTGTGGCCCATGTGAGGTGAATGGACAGCAGATCAATACAGACTCTGGCCCACATACAATATCACAAAGCTCAGATAAGAGCCATATTCCCCCTTGACGGACATCGTTTTATGGTTTTATATTAATGTAGTGATTATATTTTGTGTTGAGGTTATATTGTCACCGCTTTGATCTAGTGACAAGTGTGGGGATGTTAGTCCATGTTTTTGTGATGGCGTATCCCTTTGCGAGCATGAATGCTGCAGGTTTGTTCTGGAGGCATGTTTGATGATTCACATGGTTAATCTTTCATCATGCCTCAGTCAGTCATTTAAATATTTAGTTCAATAATTTTAGTTCATTTAGTTCAAGACAAACATCAGTTTTACTATTCCCCATACTTAAGGAGTGAAATTTGGGCAAAAAGGTTACTGAACAACCGAAAAGATGCTGCACTTTTACATTTAAGATTCACAACCCCTGAATGTAACTTTCTGGGCTATTACATGTGCATTAATGTCATGAATTTATGGCTTCTTTCTTTCCCTTTGTTTTTTCACTGTAGGTTTAATGAACGAAGCTCTCAATCAAAAACAAACCAACTTAAAAGCCAATTTGATTTGCTTCCTGTGAAGTTTCTCCCTAGATTAGGTAATCAAGCCCCAGCAAACTTCACTGACACACACAAACTTAAGAGTTGAGAGTTTGGCAGAGACGGCCCGCACATGGATACACAAACGCCATGCCCACTTCCCTGTGGCTGCCTGGTGATTCTCGCTGTGGAAATCAGACTTTCTTTAGCTCAATCTCTCCCGACCTGAGGTGCGTACCAGGATGCCACTGCAATGGGAAGTTAAACTGCTTTATGGGACACACAGATCAGTCAAAAACACATCCCAGAATGGAAGAAGAATCTATAGATTTGAGGAGTAATCTACAATTCGGATTGCTGTTTTCCTGTAGTCTTGCATAGTCAGACTTGGTCAACTTGCTTGAAATTCTGTCCAAGAATGACCCAATTAGACTTGTGAAACTATTAGGTTTTTGTGTGTGTGTGTGTGTGTGTGTGTTGCTGTTTATAGGAAGAATTATCTACAATATTTGTTTGCTGAAATAATAGGCCAGCATGGGGAGAAAACTCTCTATGGTAAACAGAAGAAATTGGCAGAAGTCTTACTGTTCATTTATTTATTTATTTTACAGTCAAAGCAGAAACTTTCTATTTGTAAGTGCCTCAAAGTATCTCTCAGAGATTAGATGTCAAGAACCTGCCAAACTTTGGCAAACCTAATGATTCACTGATGCTTATTACAATCTATAAACAACTATTTATCCCATTACCTGCGGTTTGCATAAAGCCAGTCAGTCCAATATCTGCAGATTTTAACTATTGCCTGACATTTTGTGCAGAATACATCAGGATATCAGTGAATAGAGTGTGCCTGCTGAGACTATCTTACCTTCCTTATTCTGATATGTGCAGATATGTTTGCATACTGTTTGCATGTTTGTATCATCAGTACCGAGTGAAGTTGTACATGCCCCAGTTCACATCCAGACACTTACTCACACCTGTCTGTATGCAACTGTACAGTAAGAGCGAACAGTCATCATAACTGAGGTATTGTGTCATTTTGACTCTCCTCTGTCATTACCCACAGCACAAGAGCGTCAGAGTCTGTTTATCCTGTGATTCATTCTGTCATCTGAGCTCTTTGATCACCCTGTGCCCGAAACTCCAAACAGGTGTGCAGAATGACAATGCATCATACAGAAGAGCTTCGTAATGCTTATAAAACCCCTTATGGGTGATTTCCTTCCCTAAACATTAAGAAAAGCAAAAAAAAAACATTTGTGCTAAATTCCATAGGTTAAAATGGATTTTGGACGTACCCAAAGAATTTGAGATGGTGCTTTCATCCTTCACTGCCTTACTTTTGTCCGTAGAGAGTCTACTCCAGCTCTTCAGAATAAGTGGAGTAGGCCTATGGGTTAATAGACTTAACTAGTTGTCAAGATACAAGTGGAAAAAAGGTTTAAACATGCAGGAGCGTGAGAGGATTACAGCTCTGTGTCCATCTCTCATTACTGTGTATGAGTCATCTCTAATCTCAGGTTTTCTTTCTCTTTCAGGCATTTAGGGATGAGCTAGAGGGACTGATCCAGGAACAGATGAACAAGGGGAAAAACCCCACAGAGCTGCTCGCTCTGCGACAGATCGCAGACTTCTTTATGGCCAGCTCCGTAGCCGGCTTCTCCACCTCCCCCTTAAGTGAGTGTCACCATTGAGAGTGTGCGGCTCATCTTCACTGCAACAGATTGCAACATTCCTCCAGTCCTTCAGTGTCCCAGACTGCCCCACTCCTCCACCTGTTCAGAGTTATAAAGGTCTCTAAATAATAGATATTCCTTTAAACAGACATTGAGGGAGGAAATATGACCAGCCGACTCAGGAAAGCCTTTGCATTCTTTCATCTTACTACTTCCTCCCTTATCACCCCATCCAGCCCCTCTGCACATGTGTCTGTTTTCTCTCTGCGCTCTGCTATGCTAAACTAATCAGTAGAACTTCAGTGAACCCCTTTCAGTACTTACTGTACATTCAGAGTCATCGCCTAAATCTTATAGGTGTCTGTAGACTAACAGGTCTAGAGCATTATCTAGGACATATAACGGAAAAGGCAAGACTATGGTATATTATGTAGACAAGCATTCAAAATGACAATACCCTCCCCAGTTTTTTTCCATACCGTTTATGTAAACTGAGTTTAAAATCGGGCCATTTAAAATGTCATGGTTGTTGAATAATTGCTACCCATATTTGTACATATTTATGAGGTATGTTCAGTGGAGAATTCTCTAGGTTTATCCAGCTGGAGTTCTGACATGAGTTCCGTAGCATTTAGTCAAGTGCAGTTCTGGAAAGAGCTTTAGAAGATTTAGCTGTCTAGAGTTCAAGGATGAATTCTGGAACGTTTAGTTAACTGGAAATCAAAGATGGGTTCTGAAATGTTTAAGTCAACTGAAGCTCTAGAATGAGTTCTGGAATGTTTAGTAAAGTGGAGTTCTGGAAACACTTTGGGAATGTTTAGCCATCTGAAGATCCGAGGATGAAAGTTTCCTCAATGTTTAGTCAGTGGAGTGCTAGAAAGAGTTAGAGTTCAAGGATGAATTCATGAAACTTGTATTAACTGCTTGTCTGAGATTAGTTCTGGAATGTTTAGCCAACTGAAACTCAAAAACGAGTTCTGGAATGGAAAGTAAGTCAGTCTAACTAAAACACCTGTATTAGATTCAGGCATATCAGTGTTTCATGGACTCTCTTAAGTTAATCGGGTCACAGCACTTGCTTTATTTAGTTTGATTGGTATCAAGGTATCGATTTACACTCATTTGTTCTACATTTTTCCATGAGAGCAGTATTGAAATGTCAAAAATTGTGCTCTCAGGTGGGCTCACTCATTGATGCCCATTTATTTATTTATAAACATTTATTTATTTTTTAATACATCTTTATTTGAACTCCTTCTCATTAAATGGTTCAGACCTGTTCTTGAATTGTTCCTTGTTCTGTTTTCTCAGGTTTGGCCATGGTGACCCCAATTAATGACATGTTCAGCATGGAGTCCAGTACTGTGGTGAAGGGAGAGAAACAGATCCGCTCCAAACTGGCCAGCCTCTACAGACTAGTGGACCTATTCAGTTGGGCACACTTCACAAACTGTTACATTACAGTAAGGCACAGCTTATATATTGTACTTGTTTTTTTGTTTTTTTAGATCAAGGAAATGAAAGTGAGCGATGTACATTGTGTAATCCAGGGTTTCGCAATCCATTCCTGTAGGCGATAAACATTACAGTTCCACTCATCAGACACTCCCAGTTTAAAACATGGAGAAAGATATCTGCTTTTCTATTCATCGTCAAATTAAATTAAATTATTGTTAAATTATACACTATTTTTGAATGGCTGTTAATAGAGAAAGATGCTTTTTGACTTCATAATGGTGTAGTTACTACATCTGCACTCATGCTTATGAGCTTAACCAGATGTGCTTAATAAGAAAATATCAAATTTTGAATATCTGGATGTCTGTTAGAATGGATTTAGAAACCCTGAGCTTAATTGATCAAGAGAGGAAAAACAGCTGCTTATTTGTGTGTTTTAAAACTTGTAGGTTCGTGTCAGTAAGGAGCAGGATCATATCCTCATCATCCCCAGAGGACTGTCCTTCGCTGAGGCCTCTGCTTCCAATCTGGTAAACAAACTGTCTGTCTTGCATCATCACAGCAGAGTTGATAGCGGTTCATCATGCCACAGGGCTGCTAGGGTCACTTTGAGCAGTGGCTTTAGTTGAACTCACATTCCAGTAAGACTTGAAATAGATTAGATTCAGTCTTGTGCGGTTCTTACCATCGGAATTCATTAATCAGTTACATATTATGTTGATTAAATTATAAATATTTACTTAATGCTTCCGTTTTGATCGCTTCAGGTTATATTTTGTGCTGTTTTTGCATTTTTTTTTTTTTTTTTGTGGTCTAGCAGCCTGTTTAAATTATTAATGAGACAATAAAATTTCCCAGAGCATAATAATATGTGTTTTCCTTTGTGTGTTTGGGATTTTTAAGTCTGATATGAGTCGGGAATGCATTGGCAGACCTTGACTGAGCTCAGTTCTCGTTGCCAATGTTTGACGTGAGCTTAATCAGCCAGTTATTTTTTTTGAAATCTCAGAGTGGGTTCTGGATTTGTACTAGCCTGTGTGTTCATGTGAGTCGGAGGCTTTCAGTGCCTGTAGTTGTTCATGGTTATTATTTTCTAATCATATTGCGGTGGATCTTAATCCTGGTCCTGGAAAACCCCAGCAAAAAGCCAAAGTATACTTCAGTTTTGACATGAAAGCTTAGCCGAACACGTAGCCTTTTTAAGCGTACTTCATTTGATTTGAGCATGTGCAAACACAGGTGTTCAGCACACTAGAGTGCACTAGAAAATCTAATTTTTGTCCAGTATCTCCTATTTCTCTTTTAAAGTTATTAGAAAAAAAATGTCTTTGTACTCATTTAAACTAGAATTGCTTGTATCTCTTAGCCCACACAAGTGCTCATAAATGCGAATGTTTATTCTTCTAGTGTCTCCAGTAGTTTATCGTTTAGTCTCTTCTGTTTTTTTAAACCGTAAAAAAAAAGCCCTCGATATTGTCGCCACCTTGTGGACCAAGTAATTTGTGCAAAAACAATCAAGGCACACCTATAATTGAGCACCACTATCCTAATGACAATATTTACATCAAGCACACTGTACTAGTGTACTACTGTTGTCACGGTACCCAAATTTCAGTATTCGGTACAGATACCAGTGAAAATCCACAGTTCTCGGTACCAATTTCGGTACTAAAGCAAAACACAAAAATGTGCTAATTAAAAAAAAAAAACTTTTTATCACTAAAAATAAAACCAATGCCATTCTTTATACTTATTTACAATTGTGTTTAAAGTTTTTCTACAAGTAATATAATTATGAAAAACAATAAACAAGTTTCACCCAAATTTAACTTGTCTTTTAATTAATGAAATTTAAACGTTTTTATTTTTTGGTAAATAAAGGGGATTTGTTATTAAAATTAAAACATGGAAGAAATATTGTGTGATTTATTTCTTTAAAAAATAAAGTTTTATACATTTTTTCAACAGTAGTAGCAGTATCACATACATTTTACTAAATAATAGTAATATTTCTAGCCACAATGCCTTTATGTAAAAATGAACTTTTATTTTGACGGGTTACCGTGAATACCTTTGAATAGACACTGGTTTTACTCAAATGATACTGTAAAAGTGTGTGAAGTGACTCAGAACAGTTCTGGTGATGATGTTTATGTATTTATGTCCTCACTGAGACGGCAGATGCTGAAATTACTGCAAGCGTCACGCTCTTCAGTCTGTGCAGTAAACAAACCTGCACGTCTCTGCCATTCATTCATTCACACAGAGACGCGCTGAACATGCAGGATTCATATTTCAACCAACATTTACAGATACTGGTGCATATGGAGATTTGATTTGATTAATTTATGCTGACTTTGACAAATTCCTTGACTGTCCATATTAAAATGTAAGTTTCATTTTCATGACTGGATTTAGAGATTCCATCCGCGTTGTCTGCTTCGCGAAAATCATAGCGCTGTAAGTGTCAAGCACCAGGTTGACCGGGTCCTCGGTACTACCGGTACTTAAAGAAACCTGGTACCGTCACATTTTCATTTTTTTAGTACCGACTTGGTACCGAAGTACCGGGTCTTTTGACAACACTATTTTTTTTAAAAGTGTTAAGTATATTTTGGCATTTATCTGCTAATAAAATGCTGATATAATCCAGAACCATGATTGAGAAACACTGGAGTAGTGAATGATCTGGAATGATGGCCAAATGATTTGTCTATACTTGTTCAGACTGGATCTTATTCTGGAGTCAAATCAGATTCTGTTAAAGTCAAAAGTTTTAATATGTGTGAAAAGCTATCCACCTTAATAACACATTTGGTTTAATGAGGTTTTAACAATATAATTCCCTTTTTTATTATTTTTTTTATATCTTATCACCATAGAGCAAAAGTTCACATATCAAGTATACAAGCATTTGCGACTGCATTTACGCCCCTGCTAGGAGTTCATTTCTGGCTCGGATCTGCAAACCACGAGTTAGCTGGTGATGAAAAGAATTTAAACAGTTCTTGACTTTTCTTCACTTCACTTGACAAGTCTTCACTTTTTTAGCATTTTTCTGTCCAGTTGGCGTATTAATGAGTTTTGACACACTGCTAGTGTTGGATGCTGTTTTGACAAATTCCTGCCAGTCAGGTGATTTAGCACGAATTTGTGAAGCACATTTGTCTTCCTGCCTGCAGTGTTTATGACTCTGTAAACAGAATTGAAAGCACCTGAGGCCAACAGTGGCAGTATCCGCGTTTGACTTGCACTCCTGTGCTGGCTAATGCTGTTTTTAACGCCGCGCTATGCTGGATTGTGTTTGGGCTTGAGTTTTTTCACAGTCATGAAAAATACACTCATCATTGTGCCATGTCAGGATTATGGCAAACCAGATTTTTTGGGTAATTTATAGTAGTATTAATAATACTAAAAATATTGACCTTTTATGCATGGATCACAGCCAGTACAGGTTTGTCCAGTTTCTTTTCATTTACATGGACAGTGTGTTTTAGACAGCAATACTCAGATAAAGACCCATCTCGTTTGCATAGGCAAAACATACAGGATTTTTTTTGTCTGTGTGTATTGAGCGAGAGAGAGATCTGTGTTGCTGACGCAGTCATTCAGAGCTCCTGTTCTCCTCTTCTGTGGGCGTGGCTGCGGGCATGGTGCCCGCTGGAACAAGGCCAGCAATCTGGGTCAGAGTTTTATTAACCCTCTACACAAGTCACTTTCACACTCTCTCTTCTACAGTCATTAATTCACTAAACCTTCTTAACAAAAGAACAACATGATGTTGACACTAGATTGTAACACTTCAAGGAAATATCTGTACAAAACTCACTGTTGATGAACGGGTATTGTGGGTATTCAAAAGACTCAAGTTTCTATAGGTGCAACCCAATTTGGGAACTTAACGCACTCTTTCAGCCGTTTTGTGGAATAATGAGTGTGATTATTATTAGTAATAATTGCAAAAATGGCACTTTAAATGCCGGATGATGCACTTAATTAACTGAACAAACAAAGTGTGGAATGTTGTACACTTAATGCACACAGCTTTGATTACATTATTAGAATGGTGTTGGTTGGCAAACTTTACATAATTCATACAATAGGCAGTTGAGTATATAGTGCATAAGCTGCATACTATAAGATGCACTTATACTCAATGTATTTATGCACTCAACTTTGTACTGTATGAATTTTATACGGTTATTTTGTCATTTATAATTGGAGTCTGAAAGCCCCACCCCCTTCACGATGTAACTAAACCTGCGACAGTTGAGTTTATAAAGTGTCCAACATTCCACACTTCATTTTTTCAGTTAAGTGCATTGTCCAGGTATTCGAATAAGTCCCTTTTTGGAATTTACAGTGTATATTAATATTAATACTTGCACTATTTATACTACAAAACTGCATAGAATACTACACAAGTATGCAAACTGGGATGCACCTATGGTATAATTGTATAGTATTTCATTTGGGACACAACCTCTGGCCTCTAGAATTCACTTGGGTCTTTCCTTCAATGTACGATCAACAAATACCAGGTTTTGGGGTCTGTGCGGGATGGGTTATGCGCCAAAGTTTAATACTACTTAAAGGCCAATTTATACTTCTGCGTCGGGTGCGCGTAGAAGGTACGGCGTAGCATACGCATTGACGTGTACCATACGTCGTACCCTTCGCCGTACCCTGACGCGCACCTTCTCAAAAATGTAACTACGCGTCGCGGCGACGTGGACCGCAAGATCTGTGATTGGTCGGCTTGGTAGCATCGCATTTCCGGCTACGCATTTCCGGCGTGTTCTTCTCTACCGCCCGCCATTTTTAAATTCAGAAGTTCAGTGAAGAAAATGGAAATGGACCAAGTGACCGAGCGATTAGTTGAAGAAGTGCGGAAATACAGCCATCTGTATGACTCGTCTTCTGCAGAATACAAAGACTGCCAGATGGCAGCGAATTCGTGGAGAGAGATTTCCTCCAACGTCGGAATCTAAACACAGTGGAACATTAAAACCCGCCCCCGCCAACTAGCGTTTCGGCGGTGCAACTGCAGAGCAACGCAGACATAACGCAGAAGTATAAATGCTCACGACGGCGTCACCTACGTGCGTAGCCTACGGCGTACCCTCGACGCAGAAGTATAAATTGGCCTTAAGGCACATTATAGTAAGTTTTTAACTGCAGTCAACACATTTCAGCCGTAATAGAATTAGTTTAACTGTACAGCAGCCTTTTTGTCCACATTGCCATAGTTTCCAATAGTGTGTATATTTCGTCACCAATAGGCGACAATGAACCGGGACGAGCATTTATTTCAGATTGGAATTTCTCTGGATTTATAAATCCTTGGGAACTTTTGGGAAAATGTAATACACAACTGCATGAAATATATAGCACTGTGCAAGTGGTTTTTGGATATTTTATTATGAAAATCTTACATATTGTGCCTTAAAAACTATAGTCACGTTAGCAAAGTTTTGCAGGCTAAAAATATCCGTTATATAATGTCAGTAATGTTTCAATGTGTGAAACACATCTTACACAGACCTATCCTTACAAAGACAAACCAAGCAGCTTTCTGTTGGTCAACATGGTAAATCCAACCTGAACCTGTTGCGAAATATGCATGGGCGAGTTCCCAATCCCATGGATTCCTATTGAAAGGGTTTTGCTAAATAAACTTGCCGAAAAACGGCTAATGTGGCAACACCTTAAGAAGTGTTCAAATCCCTCACCGCGAGTATGAGCAATGTCGATTAGTAGTGTTTTGCTAAAGCAAGCATCAGAAGTATTACATAATGTGCCTTGAGATTTCATGTCTATGGACCAACTGCTGTAAACTGTTCCAAATGTTCATGTAACAGGAAATGTAACTTGTTATTTTATTTCCTTTTTTTTGCTGTTACATACACGGTTAAATATGTTAATTTCACTCCTCAAAAATGTAAAGAGTATTATATTTGTGTTTTTGCTGGACTGTTTTACAAGAAAGGTGACTGGAGAAAGGTACAACAGAAATCAAACCACAAAGCATACGTTTAGTTTTCCTCTAGGATTTACCATACTCTTACCGTTTTTTCTTTTAACATCATAAACTAAGACCAATTTTAAGCAACAACTCTCTCCAAATGAAATGCAAGATTTTGCCCGTTTCCTGACATCTTGTGAGAGAACAGCTAGGTCTTGTTTCAGTCCATTAGCATTAGTGTGGTGGCATAACACAACAGATGTCCATACAGAAGTTTATCGGCTTCCTGTGGGGATGTGCTAGTAGTCGATGTGTAACCGGTGCAGTAAGAAATGCATGAGAAAGATGGGCCATTTGTTTTCGTCAAAACTGTCACATGATATTAGTGACTGTACAAATATGATCTGTATGAGGATGGATGCCATTCTAAGCTCATTAACAGCAGTGTGACAGCGTTTTTATTTTGAGCTGGCAGTTATGTGGAGTGCGGCATCGATGGGTATGTGAAAGGCATGCTGGGTGGCATGTTACAGGGAAGCATGTGATGCGATTTGATATTCAACCAGAGCTCCAGAGGAATCAGACATGCACAAGTACCTGTAAGGCCCAGTCAGACAGAATCCGTGTTTTAACTGGTTCTATATGCAGTGAGAGTTTTGCTCTCTGTTTATGCACCTTGGGCGCCTCACGTTTTAGCCGCCTGCTGCACCTCACGTTTTTGTAGGAGTGCACTTGAGCTCCTTAAGTTGACAAAAATCTACTCTGAGCAGAAAAGATCCTGACGTCATTTACATTTTTTATTATTATTATTTTAGTTTTTCACTGTCCAATCAAATGAATGGAGAGGCGGGAATTCCGTTGTGGTGAAGGAAGTCTACAGTTGCTGGGAACGTCTGGAGACTGCTGTGATGGAAGAGAAACTTGCCATGGGTTACCCGGAGCTGTATTTTTTTTAGGTTTCTACTAATATGACAGTTTACCTAACAGCAAACCAAAGATTTTAGAGAGCTTGTGCTATAATCCTTGATAAGACTGACAGGACAGCTGATTTGGTGGATGCCTAGAACCATTAAAGAGAAAAACCTGTAGTGCGGTACACCACCTTCAAACCTGAAAAACGCGCTCTGTCTGATCAGGGCCTTATTTACTCCAAAAACAACACACACAACCAATGATTGATGAATAATTGATACGGATTACTAGTAAAAAGTTTGAAGTCTGTACGTTTATGAAGTCTCTTATGCTCATCGTGTCTCATTTGAAATTTTCTGTTTGAATATGTTTGAAAATGTGATTTATTCCTGTGGTGAAAAAAAAAAAAGATTTTCAAGGATTCTTTGATAAATTGAAAGTTTAAAAGAACAGCATTTATTTGAAATAGAAATGATCTACTCTCTGCTGTCACTTTTGATCAATTTAACGCATCCTTGCTGAATAAAATATTAATTTCTGATACCAAACCTTTGAACGTTAGTATAAATCAGCTTAATCAGACTGTAAACTTCCTGGGTTTTTTCCATTTAGCCAACCTCATGACATAACCAGGAACTGGAGGCTTATTAAAAACATTAACTGAATCATCCACCGGTTCTCAGTGTATCTCCGATGACAGTTTCTTCCTGATTAGGTGCACAGTGTCAGGAGTAAAAGGAAATGAGAGATCGTGTAGGATGTGTATTGATACTTCTGGTTTGTTTAATAAGCAATCAGAGTGATCAGATGCTATACCTAAGCTAATATTAATTTCTTGTGTAGCCTCACAGTTTTTTAGTGTGTGAGTGTGTTTTAGGGGAGGGTACAATGTATTTACCCTACATTTTCACAATCCTCTTCAGTCATAAACAACATTTTATTTCTTACATTCTTTAGGTGAAGGTAAATATTCTTGGTGACGTGATTGATCAGGGCTCCACCAACCTGCAGATTGACCCGGTCGGCTTCAGCCCTCACGCTGCCATCTACTCCGTGAGACCGGACGTGCGCTGCATCATTCACATACGCACACCAGCCACTGCTGCTGTAAGTCTCCGTCCAGTCCCATCTGCTTCTGCTCCGTATGCTCTATCACCAATTTCAAAGCAATATGTAGCTTATATTGAAATTGTGACTTTTTTTTTAATAACCATGCATTAATCTCTTATGCCATGCCAGGTGTCGTCTATGAAGTGTGGCCTTCTGCCCATCTCTCAGGAGGCTCTGATCCTGGGTGACATTGCATATTACAACTACCAAGGCAGTCTGGATGAGCAAGAGGAGCGCGTAGAGCTCCAGAAAGCCCTCGGACCATCAACGAAGGTAAGCTACCTCCTGTCTTACAGCTGAAATGCCACAATTCAATACTTGCCTTTGAGAATGAAAGTGTAAAGGGCAGTTAAGATTGTAAATGTGCAAGATAATTCTGTACGTGTTGTGTTTGTTGCAGGTGTTGGTTTTAAGGAATCATGGGGTTGTAGCTCTCGGGGAGACCATTGAAGAGGCCTTTCACTACATTTACAACACTCAGCTTGCCTGTGAAATACAAGTAATACTTTCTTAATTCTTGTAGACTTTTACATTTTGTTTATTGGATTAGTGATGCTTTTTAAACAAAAAAATACAAATGGCTAACCGAATAAAGCCCATACTAGACTGACTTGCAGGTATTAAATGAAGGGTGTACAACCACCAGATGTCAATACTGTAGCACTAGCTTGTCTGTAAAACATGTCTTTATCATGAAACATTATTATTATTACAAAGTGCTGCCTAACAGAGGTTTACTGTTAAAATTAAAACATGGAAGAACAACTGTGTGATTTATTCTTTAACTATTTATTTGTAGTAGTACTAGTAGTACATTGAGATGTGCATTCTTCTGTACACTAGTAATACATTTCACAATTTCTTCAACTGAACACAGCCCATAAATTTCAGTAAAACCAGTACATTTCTGTAAAAATGTAGCACATTTGTGTCTCTGTAGGTGAATGCGCTGTCATGCGCTGGCGGAGTGGAGAACCTGATCGTGTTGGATCTGGAGAAGTATAAATCTCGGACACAGGGGGTGGCAGAAGCCGGGGTCAACATGGGCTCTCAGCACAAGTGGAGGCTGGGAGAACTGGAGTTCGAGTCGCTCATGAGAATGATGGACAACCTGGTGAGTGTTTGTGTGAGACTCGACTATGTTTACTGCCACTGAGCTCTGTGCCAGTCCAGTGAATCTCCCAGTGTGATTCAGATACAGAGCTCCACTTTAGACCAAACAGCCAGAAGCATCTGCTAAATGACTACTTACTACTAGTCCAGCTGTGTTTGAGAGGAATAATCACTGCAGAGAGACTGGAAAATCACTTCTTTCTTCATCTTTTGAGCCTTTTTCTTTTCCTGCCCTCCTTCCTCTCCTATTAGGCAGAAAAAAAAGACAGACGTGAAGAGAGAGACAAACTGGAGTTGAAGAGCACTTCTGTCAAAACTCCTCTCTTCTTTCTGTCCGTCTCTTTCTCCAGCTGCGCAGACCACGCTGTTTTCTCTCTCTCTGTCCGTGTGAGATAGGGAAGAATGCAGGCATGTGGAAAGTCAGTTTTCTCAGCCGCGGCAGAAGAATGGAGCGATGTGGAAGATGATAATGATACGGTGTGACGCTCAGTGAGTCGCCGTCATCAGCGTTCAGTGAACCAGTACGGTTTACCTACTTCTGCAGGAGAGGTTCAGCATATGTTACATAATGCTCTTGAAACACAGATGGAGCTTTAAAAAGTGCAGTTTCCAAGCAGCGGCTAATTATATAAACCAATTCAGTTGAATTATCATTCATAAAAGGCAATTAAATGATTTAAGACTAGGTCTCGTCCTTTATAGTTGCTAGAATTTGACTAGTTTTTCATTATTACCTTTTATTAGTGTGTGTATGTGTGTATTGTGGCAATTAAATTAATTAAAAATAGGTCTCATCCTTGTAGTTTTAATTAAATATTCTAAAAGTTATAATAGTAGTATTATTATTATTATTTTCAGGGTTACAGGACAGGCTACTCGTACCGGCACCCGATTGTGCGGGAGAAGCCGCGACACAAGAGCGAAGTGGAGATTCCTGCAACAGTGACAGCATTCATGTTTGATGACGACGATGCTCCACGTTTCCCTCTGAAGTTACTGCAGCAGCGACAGCAGAGAGAGAAAACACGCTGGCTCAATTCACCCAACTGCTACATGAAGGTGAACGTGTCGGACAGGGCGAGTGAGGAGAACGGACGCACCAGGACCATGGTAAGACTCAGTTCATCTCTGTTATGGTGATCTGACATTTGCGCAATCCAGTTTTTGGAAGCCTTATAAATGAAAAACGGGGGTTGCTTTAAAAGTAGTAAATCTTTCTTATCAGAAAGTCCGCCGGTGGATTATGTGAAACGAGAAGAATGTGGTTATTTCCTGAGCATGTACCTAGCTGCAGCCGCAGATGAAATGAACTCAAATTTCTGTCATAACAGAAAAAGTTTTGAAGCCTCATTACTTCGGTCAGTTGACTGGAGGAAGCCACTGCCTTCGAGCCTGATGCCAAACACAGTTCCCTCCTGACCTCTAGTGGTCGAGGCTTTAGTATTAGAGCTTTGCCTGAATTTTTAGAGCCCCTTGGAATTATTCTGGATTACTTTTTTATTTTTTTCCGTTTTAATTATTCTGGATTACATTTTAATGGTTAAATTAAATTTATAAAAACATATTGATAAAAATGTATATTTAATTGAAATTATGAAACTCAGTTTAACAATTTCTAAAAAGTTGAACCAAAAAAAAAATAAAATTGGGGGGGCCCTTATAACATCATTTTTTTTTTCCAGATTCAGTTTTATTTTCCCCAAGATCTTTTTTTGTTTTACTAATTTAATTAAATTTAAGTAATATAAAGGCATGTTTAATTAATTGAAATCATGAAATGTATACAATTTAACTAATTTATTAAAAGTTGAACAAATATTACATCTTTAGAACCCTATTAATTTTTTATTTTTTTACTGGATTCCATTTTAATGGTTTAATTTTTAATAACCATAAAACATGTTAATTCAAATGCTTTCATAAAACTTTAAATTTTTGTACATTCCTATTAATTTTGTTAAAAATTATTTGTTGTCTTTTTTTAGAAATTGTTTTTAGTAAGTAGAAATTTTATGGATTTTTGACTTAATACAAATTAAAGCCATAAAACTTGAATAATTTTATTAATTTTTCAAAATGTCATTGAATTAAAATTTAGTTTTTCAGCCATTTTGACAGCCCTAGTTCGCACAGCTGCATTGTGGCAGGAAATTCAATTCAAGTTTATTTGTATAGCGCTTTTTTACAATACAAATCGTTACAAAGCAACTTTACAGAAAATTATGTTTCTACAATATTTAGTAGTAGCTAGTAGTTTGTGCACGTTTGACAGGATTTTAGAAAAAATAATAATAATAATACAAGACGTAGTCAGCTAGACGATGAACTATCAATATTATTAATTAATAGTAATTATATGATGCAGTCACACATGTAGCAATAATTGTTAGTTCTGTTTGTTGATTCAAGGTTAGGATCATCTGGGGTCCTCTGAGGGTCAGCATCATCTCTTCTCAGGTGTTCTGGATCCAGACTGGAGCTTGTGTAAATCCTAGTTACCACGGGATGTAAATCCCGTGGCAAAACATAGAAACAAAATAGAATCAAAAAAGTTATTTCATATAATCTCATATAATCTCAAATCTCATATAAACAGTAGCTGTGAAGATCTCGCGCAGAGAGGAACGCAGAAACTAGTTGTCAGCACTGTCCTGTGATTTATCACTTAAGTAGCTTAGAATCTCAAAACTTATTATAGCATATGTTTCCACTTTTGAAGGAACTAGGCTATTTACAACCCACAGCTTCACAATAATATAGAGACGGTATGACTAATTCACACACGCAATCACTCGTTATGGTACTGTGCTAATTTATCTTTATTTGATCTTTATTTATCTCTTACACCGAGCAATAATCTGTAAGAAATGTTACGAACATAGATAAAATAACTGCTGAAAGTGAGCTATGATGTCAGATCGCTCCTTCAATAGGAAAAAATATCTCACCTTTAATAGTCAATCATATTTACAGTACAAACCTTGTCAAAAAAAAAACAGAAACAAAATAATCGTTCATTAATCGTAATCGAGGTAAAATTTTCAATTAATCGAGGTTTTGATTTTAGGCCATAATCGTCCAGCCGTACAATAACCTGTCAATATATATACAGTATGATGATATCAGATGAAATGGTGAAATCTTACTGAATTTGACTGTGAAAGCAACTCTGGAGATGAAGTTCATGTGCTCACATCCTCATGTAATGAGACTGCATACACTGAAAACACCATGAATTCTGAAAACATCATGAAATCTATTTTACTCCATCTCTGCAGTGGATGAAGTCAGATGACGGTGGAAACACCAGTGGGACTCCAATCCGCATTGAAGATCCAAATCAGTTTGTTCCTCTGAACACGAACCCCAATGAAGTTCTGGAGAAGAGAAATAAGGTGTGCAATCAGACTGTTTTCACATTTCCAGGGCTCTCAGAGAAAAGCTGGCAACCAAACAGTTGCTGGTAGCCATTGACTTTCATCGTATTTTTCAAGTACTACTGTAACTGTTTGGTTACCAGTTTTCTTCAAAATATGTTATGTTTAACAAAAGAAAGAAACTCATACAGGTTTGGAATAAATTGAGGCTGAGAAAATTATGACAGAATTTTCATTTTTGGGTGAATTATCCCTTAAATGGCAACAATTTAGTGTTATGAATGAACATTACTTAAAAAAAATTAAAATGTGAAAACTTAAATGTAAATAACTGTGGAAACATTTAAATTTTGTCATTTTGCCAGTGCAAGGAGATAAAGAGAGGTGTAACATGGGCTCTTTTGGGCTCGTTGAAGACCAGTCGTGCCACTGCATTTTTAATCATTTGTAAGAGGTTTGATTGTGCTTGATGGAAGTGCAGCCAGAAGACCACTGCAGTAGTCCAATCTATAAAAGACGAGGGCCTGGACAAGAAGTTGTGTAGCATTGCTCCTTTAGAAAGGGCCTGATCTTTCTGATGTTGTGCAATGCAAGCCTACAAGATCAAGCAGTTTTTACAATGGTCAGCTGGTCATCAAAGGTTACACCAAGATTTCTGACCAAAGTTGATGGGGTACTTGTAGAAAAACATAACTGGATGGTGAAATCATGCTGTAGAGTTGGAGTGGCAGAGAAGACAAGAAGCTCAGTCTTTGCCAGGTTGAGCTGTAGGTGATATTCTTTCATCCATGCCGAGATGTCCACCAGGCAGCCTGAGATCCGTGCAGCTACTGTTGGTTTATCTGGTTGAAATGAAAGATAGAGCTGTGTGTTATCAGCATAGCAATGGTAGGAGAAGCCATGTGCCTGTATGATGGGACCCAGTATTGTAGTATATATGGAGAAGAGGAGGGGTCCAAGAACTGATCCCTGGGGAACCCCAGTGACCAGTTATTGTGCTTTGGATACATGATCATCTTTGGAAACATGATCACAGTCTGTTAAAAGTGTCTATTAGGACTCACCATTTCATCAATGTCACTTGTCTTAAACAGCTTTTTATGTTCTTGTTTCAGATTCGTGAGCAGAACCGGTTTGACATGATGACAGCAGGGCCACAGTCACAGCGGCTGGCAGGGATTGTGGTGGAAAGACCGCCGGTGAGTGTCAGAGTGACATTACTATACACCCGGTGTGAACCCTGAACAGTCAGACTGGTGTCACACGGATATCCGTGTCACTAGGTGGCGCCAGATCCTCTCAGAGACTGTTGAACTGCGTCACAGTTGTGTTTGTGAATTGAGCATCAGTATGTTAGGCAAGGCATCATGTTTCAAAGCAGGGTCCTATGAAGCTCTTTTTTCCTCAGTTCAGGTAGAATTCCAGGTTTTGTTTGCCTTTGTCACAATTTTAATTTTTTAAATATCTGCATGACTCTTTGTTTGTAGTTTTGGATTTGCAGTGTTCTCACTTCATTTTTTGTTTTTGTGTTTTAATGTTAGAGGATTTTAGGCTTTTTTTCACTTTTGAATGCAGAGTTACTAACATGCCAAATGGTCTGTGTTTTTGAGTGGTTTTTTATGTCATCGTTATGACTCATTTCATAACTGAGGTATGCTTATTTTGTGTTCTCTGCTTTAACCACACACATGTGCAGCCGTACATGGGCGACGACGAGGAACAGACGGGACCGCTTCCTCCAAACCCCTTTAGTGAGCTGGGTGAGAAAGAGCTGGAGAAACAAAAGGAACTTCAGCAGCTCGGATTAGATGGTAAAACACGCTCACGAGTCCCGCACACCTTCACTTTACACTAACATTCAAAGGTTTAGCGTCTGGAAGATTTAAAGAAAATACATCCATATTTTTATTCAGCGAGGATGCATTAAATTGATCAAGTGTGACAGTAAAGACATTCGTAATGTTACAAAAGATTTATACTTGAAATATTTCTATTTATCAAAGAATCCTGAAAAAAATAACCCATCACCGTTTCCACAAAAAATATTAAGCTGTTTTCAGGACTGATAATAGTAAAAAAAAGTTTCTTGAGCATCAAATCAGCACGTCACAGGAATAAATTAATGTTTAAAATATGGAAAACAAATGGAAAGCACTCATTTTTAAATAGTAATAATATTCCGCAGTATTACTGTTTCACTGTTTTTGATTAAATAAATACAACCCTAGTGAGCGTAAGAGACTTTAATTAAAAAACATTTAAAAAAATCTTATTAACCCAACATTTTTAATTTACTTTTCAAACTGGTATACACTAATAAATAGACAACACGGATGCATGATATACCTCCTTGCCTGTAAGACAATCAAATTTCCTGTTCCCAACACCACGAGTATTTGACCCGTTCAGTGCTAAGAGTATAACTTGGCCCCTCATAGCTACAAATCACAGTGTGACTTAAACACTAACGTGAATACCTGAGAGCCTCTTACAGCTGTGACGGTGTCCTCGCATGTTAACCTGTCTACGTCTCTAACTATCTGTCTCCCTGCTTGTGTATCTGGTCACTAACCAACTCACTCCTGCAGAAGAAGAGCAGCTCACGCCAGACGACGCTTCCACACTCTCTCAAACCCTGTCTCCACAAAACACTCCAGCTAAAGAAGGTATAACGCACTGAAAGAGTCAGCTGTCTCACCCCAAACTGTGACCTGTGTGTGTGTGTGTGTGTGTGTGTGTGTGTGTGTGTGTGTGTGTGTGTGTGTGTGTGTGTGTGTGCTACGTGGCTCCAAACAGCAGTATGTTAACATATCATGTCAATATTAGCAGCAAATGTTTACCGCGATTGCTAGGTAACAATGCAGGAGGAAACAAATGAAATTTAACTGCAAATTATAAGCTAAAACAATTAAACATCATCTTTGGTAATTGAGCTAAAGCTGAAATAAAAATATATTTTATATATAAGAAAAAAAGCTTTCAGATACTATTATAGTTATTTATTTATTTTTTTTAACTTGAATAAATTGTTAATTTGGGCTAAAACCATAAATAATAAAGAATAAATTGTAAAAATTAAATAAAATATTAAATAATAAATATAAAATTAAATAACTAACCAAAATTAGAAATGTTGCATTGGCAACTAACTGAAAGAAATGTTGAAGTACTAAAATGTAAAAACTAAAAATACAAGTGAAATGTAAATAATAATAATAAAAACTATAAAAGAATTACTAAAATGAAAACTGTAACTATAAAAATGAAGTTGATTTCAAAGCATGAATAAATGCAATAATAGTGCATAAACAATATTAAAAGCGCACTGGTCGTCCACATGAACACCAAGTTTCACAATGTTTCTATCAACTGTCCTGCTTGTTGTGAAACATTCTGGCAGGATATGTTGCAGGCTCTTCTGTTGGCTTTATATTAAACAAGTGTTACCCGTTTCCTATTTTAGAAGAGTACGTTTAAGTCAACTACAAGAAGAGCTGACATTAGTCATCTTTGGAAGGGAGAACAGTTCATAAACTGAAGGTGAAGCCTTAAACTAAAGAAATACTGATGTGTGTTCACACACAGTGGGGATGAAGTGTAGTGTGGTGACAAACAGGATGCGTTTGCCCTCGTCACTCTCCACCATTTGCGTCAAAATCACCGGTTACTCAACCAGATGTATTACATGATATTCATGTATTACATTAATTATAAGCAGACAAACACTGAAAAGGACACGTTGAACACGTTTATCTGAAGTGTAGCTCAAACCCAAGCCAGGACATGTTGATCTAGAGCTTGGATTAGATGGATTGATTAGCTAATTTAGACGCGAATCTGATGTTCAAAATAGCTTTTCATTAAATATTCATACAACTTTTCTTGAATCAGCTGCCGATCTTTTGAACAGTTTAAAACAATATTAACACATTGAAGTACAGTGATTTGATTTGTGTTGACATGGATTGGCAATATGATAATGTATTAATACATTTATAATTTAACTTAAACTATATGGTATCAATAATAATCACAAACATTTATTCTCAACTATATGCTTTTTATGGAACAGCAATGTTAAAGCTTATTAAAGAATTTTAAAAAAATGTTTATTTTTTTTTATAATAAGTTTAGAATTGATTAATACTACAATAATGAAATAAATCACCACCAACATGAACAAATCTTCTGGCGAATAAAAAATGTAACTAGCACAAATTCTGCCCCTTTTGTCAAGCAAATTTATAGCTTGTTAAATAATTTAAAAAAAAATGTTTTTATTAATGTATCTTACTGGGTTTTAACCAATTAGAATGTAGTACAATAATAAAATAAATGCATTTTTTTATTTAATTATAATTATTTATTTTTCTAATATATAGTTTAATTTATTAACACAATTAACACAGATAAAACCACAATTAGTTACACTTATATTCACAATATTTTCTCATAATTAGTTTAAAAAAATCTATTTATGCAATAAAACAATCTAAAGAATTTAATAATCATTAGTTAATAATAATGTTTCTAATAAATACTGTATAATTGACTTATGATAAAATGAATACAATAACAATTAACCACCCCAAACAAATCTTCTGGAAATAAAAGACAGTAGCACAACTGTTGGCTGTTGATGGATTTGATTAGTTAAGTATTTTATTGTTCCTCATGCAGAGAACCACAGCGGCGTGATGCTGAACGGTAAAGACGCCCACGGTGACGAGGACGAGCTCATCAAGCGCGTGAGTCAGCTGACCACCAGCCTGGAAAGTGTAGAGATCAGCCTGCGCTCGGGAGAGAAGATCGAAGAGGCTCTGACGCCCGAGAGCTCGCCCTCCAAATCACCCAACAAGAAGAAGAAGAAGTTCAGAACCCCGTCCTTCCTGAAGAAGAACAAGAAGAAAGAGAAAGTGGAAGCCTAGAGGAAGCAGTGAATCCATGCGCGCTTCGTCTGTCGTTTTATGTTTTTACGTTGGTTTTTGAAAAAACACGGCACGTTATTTTTGGAGTCGGTGAATAGACGGAGCATCATCTGTTTTTAAGAGACGTGCCAGGATTATAAAATGAGATTTATACAGGAAGAGAAGCGAGGGGAAACTCCTGGGAAACTGGCTTTTCTCTCCTGATGGACTGAAAATGTTCCTGTACAATGAGTTTATCTCATGAGCCCATACTGCATTCTTTTTTCATACTGTATGTTTATTAGAGTCTCATACAGAGCTTTTATGAGCCCCTTTTCTATCCGCCGTGTCATGTTTCTCCAGCTGTAGGTGAACGGTTAGGTGTAATTGGAGACTCTGCAGAATCACACTGGAAACCGTTCGGGGGTTATTTTAACAGGGTTTGTTGGACGTTGCCTGCGATGGTCCGATCAGTCTCCTCTCCGTACTGTTCTTTGCCAAACAAAAAGATTTAATGGCTAAAAAAGCAGAGCAATCACGTTTTAGTGAACATTACCTCTTCATCTCATGAAATATTTTAGCTTTTTTTTTTATTGAAACGATTTAGTTTTTATCCATACAGTTTTGTACTCGTTTCTATGCTTTAACACCGAAAATACACAATCTTGAAGCATGTTTTGCTGGTCTGACTGCAGTGCCTGACTTCTCAGTCGTGTAATAGCTCAGAATACTTTACATGTAATGGAAATATATGCAAACTGGAGTGATGACATATATATATATATAGTGTTGCCCTTTTAATGTGGGATACATAACAAACAAAAGAAACTAAACAGGAGATCTAAAGCCAAAGAGGCGTGATATGAAAACATGAGAAATGTTTTAGCATCTAGAAAAAGGGACGAGAATGGAAACTTGTTAACATGTAAGGAAAAAATATATATTTGTAAACTGTATTTTTGAAAAAGTCTCAGTCCCAAAGCAAAGTACTGGCTCTCGTGGGGTCAACAGTGGGTTCAAATCTTTTGAGTGAAATTGAGTCCCATCACCTCAGACGTTTGAGCTTCATTCATTGTCACCTTATGACAGCCATAAGTCATTCCATAACCATCCAACAGGCTTGAAAGCCTCCAAAGCTTCAGAGTTGCAAAGTTTGAGAAGCAGCATTGTGCAGTGTGCTTCTTACATCGAAAACTGGATCGATTTACTCCTCTTCCCTCCGGTTCCCATGAGATCAGAAGTTGCTTGTTTTGCCTATTTTAAAGCACCCTGCCGCATGAGATCACACCCGTGTGTGAAAAGCTAATCTCTCATGGTTAATATTAGCAATTTGATCTCAGTTTGAACTCTGTTAGGGCCGAATGTAGTCATCATAGATCCTGTAGGAGGAGGAAGAGGAGGAACCACTGAGAAAGAGAACGAGAGATGAATATCCCAGTGGGCAATGTGAAGGACTGGCTCGGGCACGGAGAGAGAGACAGACACTTCTAAGCTGTGTAAACAGCATGTGCTTTTGAATGCGGGCCAGGCGTGGACTAACACAAGCTGCACATGGTCGAGTTTAGAGAGAACTGGGCGGGCGGGAAGATTAACTCGTTTTATTGCTTTAAATTTTTCTTTTTGCTCCGGTTTCCATTGCATTTTTTGCTTTTCCCCGTCTCCTGACCGTTTTGCACCTTGTTTTATTAATGCCTCTCTGTTGTAGTCTGGTTCAGAAGACTCTTTGTGATCTGTGAAATCTTATATAAATGGTTATCCAACGGACTTGCTTTTAGATGTATTGCTAATCAGTGTAAATTCACAAATAAACTATTTTAAGAAGCAAACACTGCACTCATCTGTGGGGACAAAAAAGTTAATTTCACACCATTTATGCATTTGTTTACATCATTCATTGCATTTCTTAGTTCTCCATACACAGCCATTTCACACTTACGAAATGCAAACGTTAACGTCTAACTAAATGAGGGCATTTGACTTCAGTGGTTAGTTTACTAAAACAAAAATCGTATGCTTGCCCCTCATGTGACTCTGAACTGAGATTGTCTTCTGTGCAACACAAAAGGAGTAATTTTTATTATTCATGCTGTTTTTTTCCATACAGTGAGAGATTATACTTGCCACCAAATACAGTGCAAGTATCATAAAAGTGGTAATTATATCTTGTGCACTATATGACCAGTAGGGCTCACCATATCGGCCCTTTTATCAAAATAATTCATGATTATTAGAAATTTCTAAATGTAGACATTTTGACAAAAAAAAGCTATAAATCAAATTCAATTGCTGTGCTGTTCCTTAACACACAAAATATTATAGACTCATCTTTACATTTGTAAAACCCTCAAAAAAGTGTGGACATGCTCAGAATGGCAGTCAATGGGGTTTGTTTATATTCCACACAGTTTGCAACTGCATGAGAGTGAATAAATGATGACAAAATGTTCTTTCTTAAAGGAATAGTTCATCCAAAACAACTGAACGTTTGCTGAACATGTCCTCAGCCTCAGGCCATCCAAGATGTAGAGTTTGTTTCTTCATCAGAACAGATTTGAAGCATTGCATCACTTGCTCAACAATGACTCAGTGAATGGGTGCCGTCAGAATGAGAGTGCAGACAGCTGATAAAAACACTCATCTACGTCTTCGATGGCCTGAGGGTGAGCAAATTGTGGTGATCTTTGTCTTTAAGGATGTGGTTTCACAAAAAAATGATGTGTAAATAAACAGGCAGTGGACTAAATTATCACTGCTTTGCTCACTTTCAGTTCTTGGATCTCTGACGCAGCAAAACTTGTTCCATAAATCATGTGTATGTGGTTGACAACCACATTCTCATGAAATAATCAGCACTCGCTTTCCCGTTACATTTCTGTATGAGCACTTTTAACTGAATGCTCCCTCTATGCTTCTATTATTAGCAGTATGCACCAATAACAACCAAAGACCAGTCCTGCTGCAGGATCCAGTGTATTCCCTCATTACAGCAAAAGCAATGCTTTTACTTTAAGAGTAGGCTGAATTTTAACATCCATATATTATCAAGTAATGCTCACTGTTCAGAAATCCAGTCTATTCTTCACTTGGACGTCTCAGTGAGTGAATATGCATCTGATTCCTTTTGCACAAGCAGCAGGCTTCGTTTGAAAGCAGGCGCTTCACTATTGTGTTCGTGCTGATGTGCCTTTCTGCATTTCCCATAAATGCAACACCTGAAATATGCAACAGATTTATCGAGACACTGGTGCGGTTCACGTGTTAGTTAAACCACGGGCGACCGAGTTGGTGGGTGATTGTGAGGCAGCTTTGCTGTTTTAGGACACAAAGTGGTCAGTATGAGGCTGTTTCGGTCATCTCACAAGCCTCATTTGCTTTCTTTTTCCCTGCACATCCAATTTGATGATCCTCCATCGAGGCCATAGAATAATGCTGCCCTGAAGACTGATGTGGGGACAGACTTGTGCAGTCAAACTGGTCAGATTAGCCTCTATGACCCAAATATTATCAGCCTTGTGATTTATTTTGCCCGTGCAGATGAATGTTTTGAAGATGTTTTGGTTGTATATGAAGAATCGAGAATAAATGGAAATGAAGAAAAGAGGCCTTGTGAATGATTTATTTATTTATATTTTCAAGTGATCTTATTTGAATCTGTGCTTTGGATTGTTTACAAACATGGTCAAATATGACTATAAAATGATAAATAGTCATATATATATATATATATATATATATATATATAATGATTTGAACTACTGAAAAACATTTAACTCGATACTCAATTTATATTTAATAATTTAAAATGTTCACTTAATGAAATTTGAGTTTTAATTAGCTGTACATATTGCAAGTTCTAATAAAGTTACCTGCTATCTGGTCGTGTTTATTACTATCTGAAAATAATATTTTTACTCCCGTTTGGCACTTGGCCAGTGTTAATTCTGCACCCTGTTCCCAAGCAATACACTCTATTAAAGTATACGTCCTAAATAAACATTGTTTATACGAGAGCAGTATTCAAAGGTAATGATAAGTAAACATTTCCATGCAAGCAGCAGCTTCAAAGCAGTTGGTTTTTAGCCACATGTGCTCCTGCGGATCCCAAAGCACAGAAATGTCCTTCCTGTAAGAAGAAAGGCTCCTCGGTGGCCCAGCTGCATTGTCATTGTGTTTGACCCTATGAGATCATGACTGCAGGAGCTGTGGGAAGTTGGTCAGTGGGCCGAGACCGCAGCCCAGACAATACAGCCATCCAGACGTGGGGCGTCCCAGGAGAACAGAGGGACTGAGAGCGATCTGGGACGGTGCTGGGAAACTGGTGTTCCTTGTGGCCGTATCGTTTAGATGGGCTCTAGTGGAAGACCGCAGGATCTCGACATTAAGCCGGAGAAGAGTGAGGGGAACTGAAGTGGGGGTGTCAGAAAGAGAGCGAGAGAGAAGGATGGGGGCCCCAGGTCTCCAGACGGTGGCTTGCTGTGAGTGTCAAAACAATAAAACCGCTCAAGTCCAGATGGATGTCCAGCCAGAGGGGATAAACTGGGAGAGAGCAGATACAGGAGCGCTCCCTCTACAGGCCACTGTCACCAGCTCTTGGGAGCTTAAGGGGCGGGTGGACTTGTCAGCAAAACCCTCGAAGACACTCCCTTTTTCATTCTTTCAACACTCCTGCTTTACTCCTGCCCTTCCTAAAAAGCTGAACAGTTTGTTCGTACACTCTCATGGACAGTCCTAACTGAACCGTCAGAGACACTATGTTCTTTCTGAGCCTTGCCAAGTTCACAGTTGGGTAGCAATACTCAGTCAAACTGAGAACCCGGTTGAGCAGCAGACGCTGCCAGATGAAATGCATTAATATCCTGAAATGTTAAGTTTACGTGAAATAGTGTCTACGCAACTATTCTACAATGCTAATATATTGATGGATATTAGTTTTTATTTTTAAATAATATACATATACATTCATAAATATATATATATATATATATATATGTGTGTGTGTATACAGGTTCTGATCTGTCTTGTGGTTCTAACAAAAACTAAAATCAATATATTTTATGTTGGCAGCTGTGAATCCACTTCAAATGGGCAGCAATGTGACCGATCATTTATCTTCATGGGTGAGAATGATATTCAGTTTGTATAATTTCCTAGGGTGACGAGTCCTGCTGTGAACTGGTGTCCAATGGGCAAGACATCTGGAGCAGATGGTGTATAAGAGTCCCCGAAAATACTTTTAAGGAAGAAACCGTCCCATGTCTGTTCCAGGGCAAGAGAGAGGCAGATCCCATCTACGCTTGAAAAGAGGTCAGCGGGGTCACCGTGGAGGGAGGTTGGAGGATGTCCCAACGAGGGGACAATGCCTTTAATGGAGCCCATGGCACTGCAGGTCCACACACACACATAGACGCAATCCCTAAGCACCGTCCTACCCACAAAAGCACATGGTGCCCTGGCTCACACTCTCTCTTTCTCACACACTCAGTGTAGGATGACAGTGTAGGTCAGAGAGGGTTAATCAGGATCAGCCCATGCGCTCTGCACATTGTCTCCCGTGCGTCCCTCTCCCGTGTTGACCAGAGCGGTGTAAATAGGAGGGTCAGGTTTCCTAAGTGACAGAGATAGATGTGCGTGAGTGTGACTTATAGCACTTTGAGGTCTCCATGTGAACGTAGGTACATTTCAGCACATTCAAAAACCACTTGAATAAAACATTTCTGCTATCAGACAGATGAAATTAAAGAAGATGTCCTGGGACCACTCGTAAGTTCGCAGACGGCAAGAAAGCATGAACATCGACAAACTTATCAAAGGGCTTGTCCTTCAGTTTACATCACAGCTCGGTGTTATGCAAGATGCGTTCCTCATTATGCTTTGTTCTAGCAAATGGAGCAGTTAGCATTGAGCTAGGAGGCTAAATTGTTAGCTTGCTCATTAAAAACAAAGGATGTTTAATTTTTATCTTCTCTAAAATAATGTGGCATGTAAATTTAAAGTATATTGATATATTTATCATATATTTAAGACTAAATGCATAGTAAAGAAACCTGACACCAGCGAAACCCTGGTTTGCTACTTGCTAATGCTAATCAGTAACAGGTGCTATTGGAGGAGGGATGTTCTCATACTACAGAGGGTGACCAGACGTCCCTGTTTTCTGGGACAGTCCTTGTTTTTGGTGTTTCATCACCAGAAATGTCCCCATTATTCAGCACATAAAAAACAGCCCAACCAACATACTGCAGAAGATTTTATTATACATTGTATTTTTCTTGGACATGTCCTGGTTGGGATTTCTAAATTGCCTTAAAAGTCCAGGTTTTGCCTTTGTTTTCCTGTTGTTTTCAATCGTGTGCAGGCATCGTACATAATCGACCAATCGTGACAAAGAATCTACAGAGAAAGGTCAAAGCACTGCAAAAACGCATACTTATAATGTGTGAAGACTGTAGAGCATCAATAGTCACATTTTAGACAATTTATTAATCCCAACCATAAAAAAACCAAATACATAAAAATGTTTGCATTATGCTAATATAAAATGTAATTTAATTTATAATTTTGCTATCTTTTTGAAGTGCATTTGCATTTCCATGATTTTCGTGCTAACAGACATGAACTGCAAGCTGTACAGTATGTTTATCGTACTTTAGCGTGCCTGCGACATCAGTCAGATGCACTATCCACTTTATAATGGCTATTTTATGACAGCTTTGTTTTATAAATAGAAGTAAAGCGTGCAGTCCCGGCTTAAAGTCCAGTTAAGCCGGGACTAAAATTAGCTCCAGTCAGACTGTAACTGGCCTCAATCCGAGCCTGTTTCAGAGAGAACAGATGCTTCTTGAAATGGAGCCAAACATATCCAAAGCCATGTCAGCAATACGATGATAAACACGCTCCCATCAGCCCTCTAAACGAGTATCTGAAGGGGATTGTGTTTAGGAATAACTTTGGAGCAAGACTCTATTAGGCCAACTAAGTGCATGGGGTCTGGCTCGGTCTTCACCAGTCCCTCTCTGCCTCCTTCCTAAATCTGATATTAAAAAGGGATTAAGGCACCGAAACAACACTGCCAGTATCTGACTGCATCTCTTCCTCTCTTACCAGCCAGCATGGTTCAGAAAGAATGCAGCGGGGGGAATAAAAGCAAGGGAATCATTGCATTATGTCTCCCGTGTGACAGCTGGCTGCCAAGAATGGAGGGAGGGGATTGAAGAGAAAGAGAGGTGAGGGAAAACATGAGATCATATTTAGATTCATTTTGTACCTGTTGGTTCTCTCTTTCCTGTAACGCAATACTGTGAGAGCTGCCCTGTCCTGCAAACTCTCAGGATATCTCCGCGTGCTCAACGAGGACCGATCGGCCATCTAATCCAGGACGACCCTGTGTCATTACACACACACACTGGCCTCCTTGTGAGATAAGCCCATTGTGCACATGTAATACATCAGTCTCAGGGCAACTATATCGAGCAGTAGGTCACACTGATGCCATTGTGTTTCTCGAAGGGAGAAAAACAACCATTGATTAGTAACCCGACTCTGCTGTGTAACATGTTCTGAGGTCTATGGATTCTTAGGAAGTGAATCTGGGTGTTTGTATCACTAGATCAGTGGTTCTCAAATTGTTATTAATTCAAGACCCAGATTTCACTCTGGACGTCAAGAGGCAACCCAACAAAGTACCAAAATTAACCGAAAATGGTTTTATATAGTTTCATGTTCATGGCAGCCAGAAACCATTCTGGAAATCCAGCTTGAGATGCTTGCTGTTATTTGTAACATGGTAACTGGTTTCCTGCAGGTCCGTGTTGGTCTTCAGTTGGTCAACCAGATGCAATGTTCTGTAAACCTGCTTGACGTTTTGATATGACCAGCTGGTAGCTGGTTTCTTGCTGGTCCAAGTGGGTTATTAGCTGGTGCAAGTTGGTGATAAGAAGGTAGACTCTTGGACCATTAACAAACTAATGCCAAGGGGTCAAGCTGGTTTTTGGCAGATAGTGGATGGTTAGTCTCACGTAGCTGGTTGAAAGTCTGGAATTCATGGCAGCTTTCATTGGCCAAGGCCCGTCCATGAGGCCATTTGACCGACGTGTCCAACAACCAATCACAGTTCGTTTCATTCATCATCACGTTTCGAAGTGTGGAAATCTCACCACAATAACAGACCCAACCGTATTTTAAAGATTCGATGTCGCGAACATAAAATATTTCACATACTTTTTGAAAATCCAGCATTTAGTTGATCCTGATAAGCGCTGTTCGTCACAGTTGTAAACACGATGGCTTTCTTCTTTTGTGAGGGGGTTTGGCACCACGGTATCTTTGTTTCCAGGCGGAACGTTACACACGCGTCTCTTGGAAATCCTGTAGAAGCCATCCAATCTGATAACGACTTCAACATTCCTGAAGTGTTTCCACTTTTGTGTACCATATGCATCAGACATTTAGCCAACTGTCCGTGGCATCTGAGGCTGAGACTAGTGGCTCGTTGACCAACTGAAGACTAGCTTGACTCAACTAATGACCAGCTTAGACCTGCAAGAAACCAGCTGCAACAGAAATTTGCTACCATGTTCCAAAACACAGCTAAAAGCTTAAACCGGATTTTAAACTTGATGTTTACTTGCATTAGAAGTGGACTAGTTATTTAACCCAAGTCTGACTCATATGTTCCTTTACCTATTGCAGTTTGGTTCACAGTTTTCAAAGATAAGGTCTGGTCACACCCACACTGGTATCCATCTTGATTAGCTTCTAGAAAGTGACAGATGAATGGACTATAAGCGGGTGACATGACGTGACTAAACTGGAAAGCTCCCATTATAAACAAATCTGTGCTCAGCTTAGCTTTGGTGATTATGACTGGCAAGTTCTAGATTTGTCATGCTGTTTGTTTGCAGTGTAGATATGGTGTAAGACTTCAGGATGAGATCGTTTTTTTGACAGCGGATATCAGCCATACACCCCAAACCACACTGATCCACTTGCCAAGAGCTGTCACTTCCTCCTGAACACATGGTGTCTGATTTAACAAAAACAATTCCAACTGTTCAAGAATGAGTGCACTGAAAGTACAGATGCCAGTAATAATGAAACAAGGACAGAAACGTGTGGTTAACTAAAATCCACACACACCTGGTTCACTCAAAAGTGTTCTGCTTACAGAGATTAATGTAACATAGCAAACAAATAATATAGACAACTTTTATAATGTTTTTGTCTACTTTGGAGCTTAAGAGTATAAATAACCCTTTTCATTTGATGCAGAGAAACAAGCAGCTTGGACATTCTGCAAAATATCTACTTTCGGGTGAAAGAAACCACACTAGTCTGGAACAACACGAGGGTGAGTAAATGACTACAAACTGAAACAAATACTTGTTTATGATGTGGATAAATGTAAGGCCCTCAGCAGAGTGTCTCACATGTCTGAGTCACTCTCCTGGTTAATATTTGCAGACCTGGCTATCTCCTTGACTAGTTTTGGACAATTCCTCCTACCCAAAATACACAGTTAGCTTTCCAAAATGAAACGCCTCTCTCTCTCTCTCTCTCTCTCTCCCTCTCTCTCTCTCTCCCTCCCTCTCTTTCTTGCAGATGTCTGTCTTTACCCACCCCACATTCACCCCACCCTGAAGGCCATCTGCACCCATTGTCTGGAGCAGAGGACAAAACTTCACCACCCCCTGCATAGACACATAACCAGCTTTGAAGAAGGGGGCAGGGGTCCTTAAATCCAACTGCAATTACTGTGCAGTGAAACATCCGCTCAATACAGACCTAAAGGAACTAATCACTCTTCAGCAGAAACTATCCTCAACCCACAGCTGTGATGATCCTTTCTGTATGAAATATCAACTTTTAGCCCCCTTTCTTTCCTACTTTCTGTCTGTCTTTTTCCAACCCCACCATCCACTTCTGTGGGATGGAGAGTGGCAGTGGAACCAGTCGCCCAGATTATGGTTATTGTGTTTATAGGGTTTTTGTAGCCTTAATGATGCGACATGATGATGTGGTTTCCCTGCCCTAGAGACTTTGTCTCAGATGATTCTCCTATAGTTCCTTGGGAGAAATGAAAATACACAAATGAGATCATTATTGGCATTATTATTGACTCACAGTATGAGTGCAGAGTTGTGGATAGTATAGCTCAGTCTTGAAAAAACGTTTTCATATTGATATCGCTGACATTTGGTTGTAGTCTTTGTAGGAACATTTGGTTGAAATGTTTGAGACATTGTTTGAAACTCTAGAGGTTAAATACGTGAGATCACTGGGAGAATATTTGGAGAAAAATCTCCATCTGCTCTCATTTTAATCGCATTGCTGTCAATGACAGAACTGGCAGGTCACAACCCCAACGAGGAGTCAAGGACAGCAGGAAAAACAATGACTATGCTTATAATGCTCATTACTCTAAACGGTGGATAGATGCTAATTTTTTGTTGTTGATGTCAAAGGTTGTCTGTCCAATCAAACTCGAGGTTCAAATTAATTTGGATTCATTTTCTACAGGTTGTTAAATCCTCACCAATTGGAACTGTAATATTATTACGTTACAAGTAATGTTTAACTCATCTTATAACAAGATTTATTTAACTAAATATGTTTGGAATCTGTGTTGGGTTGCTACTTGATGTCCAATGTAAAATCTTGGTCTTGAAGCAAGATGAATAGGTGAAATAACTGAGATGACAATTTTTCCCCAGTTGATTTTAATATTATACCTAAACCTTAAAAGACCTTTAAACACAGACTTACAAAACATGTCAATCTTTAAGCTTCTGAGTTCATGTCATCTTACTAAAGAGATCTCCACAATACTCGTGAAGTCTCTATTCTGCTGTTAAGTGGGTAAATAGATGCGCATGTTCCTCAGCAAGTGGTGCCCCAGTATCTCTCTTCAATCTGGCCCAGGCTACAGACCTCTGCCTGGGTCTACAAGGGCCTTTGAGATCCCAGCAAACCACCAGGCATTGTCTGGCCTAAACAGCCATCCCCAAAACCATGAATGGGAAGAATAAGGGAGAGCAGGAAGACCTACTTTACAGACGGATGATCTCTTGCGCTCTCTCTCTCGTGGACCTTATTGTCTGTCAAGGCCACTGGAGAGGAGATTGATTTTGGGATTAAACTCCAGGGCTGGCGGAATTAACCAGACGGATGAAGGAATATGCGCTTGTGTCTGTCTGAAGGCACGTCCATCTAAATGACTGCGCCAGAATTTTACTGCCATGTAAGCAGAGTGAAGCATGCGGCTTTGACAAAGTCGATATCAAACCACCAAGAGTTTTGTCCCGATGGCTACTATGTGCGTGATGTAAAGAGTGAAGGCTTTGGGTGTCAACTAGGGGTTGGGGGACAAATATGTCCTTGTGAAAGTGGGGCATTAAATTAGGGTGTTTAAAACGTCAGAGAGATGAGCTGTAGGCGGGGTCAGGGCACCAAATGATGAGGTTGTTGTTGCTCTGGGGCGATGCTGGCCTCTCATCCATGTGAATGAGAATAATGGTCATTTCAATCCCAACCAACAGCCATCAATCTAAGAGAGAGAGGCTTTACTTCATCTGTCAGAGCAAATTTAAGACCTGGGAACATTGGTGTTTGTCATTCAATGGCCAGGGTTTGGGGCTAATGCTGTGTCAGCTAATCTTTTGAATAATCTAACCCTTTGGGCGGTCCTTAAGATTTATTCATCTTTCTTTTATGTTCTCGTTTTTTTGGTTCCATCTCAAGCTTGAAGTCTTGATTTTCTTGTTTCAGAATTACCAGACAAAAAGAATCCAAATACTAGAAAGATTTGTTTCTAAAAAAAAGAATAACATGTGAATGTTGTTGTACGGTTGTTAGGGTGCTTTGAGTGGTTGCTAAGATGTCCTGGGTGTTTTTTTTTTTTACATGGATATGTGTTTGGCAATGTGTTGTGGGTGGTTTAGCCATGATGCTATACAGTTGCAAGGGTGTATTGGGTGGTTTCTGCATGTTGCTATATGGTAGCTAGGGTGTCTTGGGGGTTGCTTTGCCTTTACTAGGTGGTTGCCATTGAATTACGGATGGTTGCCAGGTAGTTGTTTACTGACTTTAGTAAAAAAAAAAAAAAAAGATATTTAAGAAAAACCTGATTGTACACTTAAAAAGTACAAAATAAATAAACATACAGCTCAATGAAGCCACACAATTTGATGAATTATTCATTTTTGTGACAGAAATGGCAGGGGACGTGTCATGCACCACGATGTAATAATAAAAAAACCCAACCCTAAATATGAACAATAGTAATTATGCTTGTCTCAGCAAACACCACTAACACAATAAAAGCAATGCCCCAGATTCTGATGGCAGTGTGCATGAGTATGCATTTTCTTGTGGTTCACTTCTGCAAAACTACCAGTTGTTAAACACACGCAAGCTAAATGATTCACAACTAAACTTGGTCTCATGACTGGGCAGCCGAGTCAGACCAGAAGATCACATTTTAAACACCCAAACCTAATAAAACCAGCTACCAGTTGTGACACACGGAGAGACATCAGATGTTGAAATGCAGCAATCCACAAAGAAATAAACAGAAAACCAGTCAGTGAGGTGATGGGAACAGAAAACCACTCATTCTGTGGTAACAAGAGAGTGAGAGAGACAGCTGTAAGGTGACAGGAACTACAACATCTACTTTTTCAACTTAACATTAACTCTGTTCCAAAACCAAGTGAGCTTTCTCACTATCTGCTCCATACATAGGCAGTGACTCACTCATTAATGACTGCTTTGGAGTAAGCAGCACTTCCTTTTGCCATATAAACGGGATTTTCAATAAATAAAATTGAATTCCAATAGTTTTCCATTAGCATATTGTTTAGCCAACAACGTGACATTTTAATAAGCGTAAAAACACATAGCCCACAAATATGTTACAGGCTGTATAAGAGTTTGTAGTTAGCATGTTGCTAAGCTGATACTTAAGGCTGCGTCTGAAATCTTGATATCTTGCTCCCTTATCAGGCAATGACTTTGCAGACAGCGTTTGCACATGAAGGTAAAACTTTATCTTAAGTGTAAAAATACATAGCACACAGGCTAACATCAACCTATATTGATATTTTGGAACAAATTTCAAATAGGGAGCACAGCTATGATGCCTTAAATTGCCATCGTCTTAGGCAGCTCATTAGGTTTTAAACACAGCGATTGTGTCAGCCGTGTTGATTTGATCACTGCCACTGTGTTTCTGTGATAAAAATCTAATGCTGTGACTGACTCACCAGCTATACCATTAAAAACAAGTCCATCACCATTCCTAGCCTCAATCGCTGATTAAAAGTCCACACCTAAATGTGTTTGTCCTACTGTTAAAAGGAGGTGATAGATGCATTCAACATTCACAACTTCCACAACATCCTGGCCTCAGGCAGTCATTAAGTCCTTCGGCCTGTCGCTCTATCTTTAATCATCTCCTTTCCTTCCTAGTAATTTTCCGAGGAGGCCTCATGCTAACAGCTACGGCAGCGTCTCGCCGCTTCAAAGAGCCGAAGGCAGAAACCCGTTTACTCTCAGTAAGAGACCAGATGACAGATGTCTCAACAGAGACAGGTGTCTGTGGCTGTGTCACGCAAATAATAACTGGTTATCTGGTTAAGATGGCAAACCGCAACATAGTGAGACAGATCACGCCGAGTGAAGGAGAGACCGGACCCCTCTTTAACACCAACCCCCTCTCTCTTTATCTTTCTGTCCCCCGTCCATTGTCACCAGCTGTCCCTCCTCGGGAACACGGGAACACAATGAGCTACAAAATCCAAAGGGCAATTGCGTGCTAGTGTGTAGTCGTATCAAGAGGGTTTGGCATGCATATGGATGCACTTGCGTGAATAGAGGGTAAGAAGGACTGTATGTTGATTGCTTAGATACAGGAAAGGGTCCGGTATATGACGTTATGATACTGTTTTTGAAGGGAAGGGTGAGGATAGTTCAGCCATGATAACATCCAGGAAGTCCTTCTCCGTGTTTTGGAGGCATCAGGACAAAGCAAAGACCCCCTGAGTGACATTTGACCCGAAACAAATAGGCTACAGCACTTGAGGCCTCAAAAGTATTCATAGGATCAATTATGAATCAATATTTGAAGAAAATATGCAAATTCTATTTGATAGTTTTTATTTTTATTTTTATAACAATATCAAATAATTTAAAATAAATGTGGTCCACTAACTTCTATCATAAAAAAACAATTTATTTATTAAGCAATTTATTAAGAATTATGTCAGGTATTCTTTTCCTAAAAATGTGAAAATATGTTGACATTTCTTGATAGGAAATGTGAAAATACACAGCATTTTTATTTATTATTGTTATTTTTTTAATCAATCGTTTTTAAATCATTTTAAATAATCACCTTTTACAGGATGGAAATCATATTAGTTGGTTTTCTTTAATAACAATATCACAAGTCGTTGGGATAGTTTTTTCTTCAGGTTCAAATATAACTTCTTAAATGAAAACTGGCAATTTATTAAAATCTATTTAAAATATTTATAAATTTTTCCTTATGCTAATAAAAAAAATACTGTGTGAAAATGTAACATAAGAGTTTGTTGCTAAACAACGTGATGTTTCTAGCACAAAACGAGTAAAAATACAAGTATTGCGTAAGAGTTTGTTGTTAGCAGGTTGCTAAGCTAATAATAGGTATTAAAACAGCACAAAAATTTATTTTTAGACTAATTTTGGCATCAAATAAGTTTATAGTTAGCATGTTAGTAGCTCGTACATAGTTAAATTGGGACTATTTCAGAGATTTTACTATTAGTCAATCAAAACCTTTCAAACAAGACAAGTCTTCTTTGAAATATTGTTTAAATTGGCAATATTTGTACAGGCTTTTCCTGTGTTCCTGTGGCTTGGTGTCTATTGTAACGCTTTTCACCAACAATGGCAGTTCCTTACTGACCTCATCTTCCAGGAAGTGACATCAACCCAAACGCCAGTGAGTATTAGCGATAGATTTCTGTCAATTCTAATGTTTCGTGGTTTGTCTGGCTTTAAATTATCCCATGCTGTTCAATAAAGTTCATAAATTCATATAGGCCTAATGCTTTCAAACATTGTGATTAAAATAAGTAAAAAATAACTTATAAGAACATATTGAAGAGCTACAGATGTCACTGCATAACATGAATAACCTATGAATAATCTCATAAACTAAGGTGTTATTCAGTTAATTTCTGTAAATAGTTCTCGCTCCCTGTTTACAGTGGTGGGTGAGGTTTTGAACATGATTTGACAAAAATCCATCAACACTCGATGAATAAAGGCCACACACAGCTGATTACACTTTAGACAAAGAAGGTCAGTTAAACAGCGCTAGCTTGTGCTAGTCTGCTAAGTAAATGCCTCTAGGGAGTCACTTGCAGTTTACACTAATCACCATCATTACAGAACAACAGGGAAGCTAAGAGAATATTTGTAGTGGTGTTTTTATACTCAGAGGTCAGCTTTACAGTGTAAACACACGCTAACATGCGCATTCAAAACCCGAATGAGAAACACAAGGAGGGTCATCATCACTAATTCACACTTAGAGGTGAAATGTAGCACCAAATGTGAGAAGACTGAGTCACTCTTAGTGCTGAGTATGGTATACAAGTTTCAGAAGCAACCGCATATCCTTTTTCATTTGACATGCTATTACTTAAGACTGTGACTATGTCGATATACAGTAAATCTAATCTCGAGCTTCTTTGATAAAGAAATTCAAGATTAAACTAGATTTCCAGAATGAAATGGCAATAGCAAGGCAACAGAATGGTGATTAATTTCATTGTAAGTGAAATTCTGTCGTATGTGTACAAGAATCGACGAATAACACAACTTTGCATTAGAATTATTAATTATGAATAGAAAATGGCCAATCGCGCAGTTCAGTATACAAATAGATGTAAACAGGAAGACCAGTTGCAGTTTATATGCAGATGTTCTCTGGTCTGTTGGAGCGCGGTCATGTGTTTTGGAGGAGGCGTGGCTTTGGAGAGTGTTTTGCAGGGAGAGTGGGATCTTATGCTTTCCAACCTAGCTTGCTATTGCTAGCCTCTCTGAAACTGCCTATCCTACCTTTAACAAATATAGCCCATCCAGACTTAAAGGTACAATTTGTAAGATATCTGCAGTAAAATATCCAAAAACCACTAGGCTAGTGTTATATATTTTGTCCAGCTGGTTACTAACAATATCTCTAATGTTTTCAACTACTTGTAAATCATGAGAAAATCCCCTTTCTAAACCGTGACACGGGGCAGTGCAGTCGCCAGTCAATGACGTTAGTTAGCCTTTGTTACAGCCTTTACTGACGTAGAAACCACATGACAACAGAGTCGTGGACAAATGCGGAAGTAGCTTCGCGACAAACTTCAACTAGAAAGAGATGCTGATCTCGCTTGTGTTTTCCTCGACAGGTGAGTTGTTTTGATTTGTATCTTTACAGAAAACGTATGCTATTATAACGATCAACAAGATTAGTATTATGGGGCAAACGCGGGGCATCGCATCTCTAGACCCGCGCGAGGACGCGTCTGATCCATAGTCTGATCACGTCTGTGCATTGACTTTGTATGTAATCTTTTCTTGTAAATCGTTGAACTCGTGTTAAATCCATGATTTATCTTTCCGTCTCATTGATGGCCGTCAGCGGTTGGGTAGAAGACAACACATCGCATCATTCCACGCTCCTTCTTAGTGTCATCAAACCATACGATTGTTATTGTTTTGATAGTGCGCCCTCTCGTGGCAGGTCCTACTAAAGTGGCTTTACATTTCCTACAAGTGCTTGTGGTGTTCAGCCAATCACAATGCACTGGGTCAGTTGGCCAATCAGAGCAGACTGCGCTTGTCAGAAAGAGGGACTTTGTAGAAAACGAAGCGCTTGAGAGAGGCTGTGCATAGAGGACCTAAAATAATGTACAGTATTTTAAAAAAGTATGTGTTTTTTGAACATTAAAGCATGTCACCATATTCTGTTACACCAAATACACAAAAGAATGATCTTTAAAAAAAGCATCATATGACCCCTTTAAAGTATCTACAAAACTAAGTTTGAATGAAGTGTGTACATTTAGAAGTTCTTGCAAAGGCCTGGAGCCACAATGCTAAAATTTTTAATGATTGCTTAGGTGTTCAGTGTGGATTTTAGCATATTGCTAAGACGTTTAAGGTGGGTGGCTTAATATCGCTATGATATTCTGATCAAATTAATTTAACCAATTTGTCGAAATAACTAATACAGCTTATTTTTAATAATAAGATGAATAAGGTTGAAATTTCGGGATTGTTTAGGATTTTTATGGTCATAGAGTTGACTACTTTAGCATTGGCAGACTATACTCAATACTTCTGTAATGTAAAGAAAGAGGATTTTAATAAAGTGCCTAAACTTCACTACTGAAATGTACAGTTGTATTAATGCATTTTCAAACTCTTTTTGTCCCACACCAGTGGGTCTCGAAGCTAATTATCAAACGCTCACCCCCTAAAGTGAAGCTTTCCCTTAGAGTGCCACAGATTGTTGCCATTTATTTTGAATGTCACAGAGTGAGCGTGTAGGTGGAGAGACACCGTCAGTATGAACACATGTGGGAGGAGACCGCCATTACCAGTTCCATTCTGACAATACTTCTTCTACTACTTCTTCATCCTCAGTCTATCATCACAGTTACATAACTTATTTCCTCCAGGACCTGATATGGCTTTGAGCACGAGAGCTCCTGGATTCCTCCGTGAAGAATTTTCAAACATGTTGTAAGAGATGTTTAAATGCTATTGTTGTGCCCCAGAGCTTCAGCGATAACTACACTTACAGTCACGGCTAATTGTTTTCAAATGTTGCCAGCACAGCAAGAGGATACATTTTTAATGGTTTGTGGGAGTCTGGGCTGCGGGTCGTGTGAATGAGTGTGTTAAATATTTAAGCAGGTGGATGTGGTCTGGAGGCTGGGCGCGGGGGATTGGCTGGTGCCTGTTGTCATGACCCTAACGAGGCAGTCTGACCCCTAGATAACCTGCAGTGAAGGTTGATCACATTGGCTTTAACTAAAGCGCTGGTCCACTCATGGCTCCTCTTTAATTAAGGTCTCAAAGGGCTTTTTAAACGTGACTGATTGTAGAGAGCTATAGAAATGCTGGAGGTTGTAAAATGCCATTAATAGCATCATGCACATTTAAAACAAAGGAGTGAGAGGTTTGAGTGGGACATGAGCAAAGGTCGCGACCTTTTTGGTCTTGTCCAAATACGAGGAACACCCTCAAACAAGGAGATCTCAGATCCATTTTGCTTTTGATAATACAACATCTTTGCTAACCAACAGAGAACAAGGAGACTGGAGAATGCAATACTACACTACAGCTCCTAAGTTTTATTCATCAAAGAGTCTTATTTTATTTTAAGTCATTTTAAATTGTAATAATATTTCACATAATTACTTTTTAAATTGTATTTGTCACCAACTAAATGCAGTCTGTTGAGAGACTTTATAAGCATATACAAATACTCAGACTAAAGGTGCAGTTCATGACTCACTGCTTCTGCTGACAACATCAAGGACTCGATAACCTCACTGATGCACTAGTTCAACAAAACAAGCCTTTTCAGCTCCGCTTGTCTCCCACAATGCCTTGCATCATCATCAGGTGTGTGACTAGCAAGCATTGAAGGCCACGTTACCAATTTCTGTCCTTTTAGACATAGAGCTCGCTGGCTTTCTTGTGCTTTCCACTTTCAAGTTTCCTGTGAACTTAACATCAAACGACTGAAGCCCTGTGCGCTGGCTTTGAAGTGCCGGGAGAGCTGAGCTCTGCCATCCCCTTGTGCTGGCGCTGGTAAAAAAGTCCAAGACTGCAGGGAACGGACAGTGAACTCGAGCCTCTCCGCCCTCCCTGTGCAGCGAACGCTGTCTTTGAAACGTATTTCCGCTCTTGATGATAGTGTTTTAGTGCTGCTGTCAGCCACGACTGAAGGCGTGAGCATGTGTCAGGATTTGGACCTTTCCAGATTTTGTTTAGTTAGAATCACTCATAATCTAAAATATAGACCAGGCAGTGTGAATGGACACTCATAAGTGGGTATTAAATATAACAATGGCAGTCACTCTATATTTTGAGGACGCAAATTTAATCTGACACTGCAGTGGATGACGAATAACATCATGCTCTGTGGCGCCTTATTTCAACAAAATAATTTCAACATATAACGAATAAAAATAAATGTAAGAATTTACAATCTACACATTCCTGAAATGTTACAAACCTGTGGATTTGAAGCTTGTGTTATTTGTATTCAGCTACGTAGGCAGTGTGGTTTTATTATTGATTGTGCCATTACAGTTTCTGTTAATATATTGAATTAGATTAATTTTTTTCTGTCACTTTAGTTTTAGTTAATATTTAAGCAGTTTTGTTAAGTGCTTTTTTATTTTTATTAGTTTTACTTTTTTTTTTAATGTTTGTGCAGTATTCATTCATTTTTATTCATAATTTTAGTTGTTTTAGTAATTCAAACTAAATGAAAATTAAAAATGTTGCCATAGCAACTATTGATTAAATAAAATATTTGAAATGTTTTAAATATTTCATTTAATTTCAGTAAGCATTTATTTCATATTGATAAATTATACAAAAATTATGAAATCTTTTATTTATAATGAAAGAGTTTTTTTTAGGTTTTCATTTTAGCATGGATTTGATCAATGTGATAGTTCACCCTAAAAGGAAAATCCTGTCATGATTAACATGTTGTTGTTGTAACAAACCTGTACGAGTTTTTTTTTTTTTTACATGTTCAACACAAATGAAGATATTTTGAAGAATGTTGGTTCCCTGTCAGTTGCTGATGCTAAGGAGTCACAATGTGATGTAACGATACACAGGTCAAATTTCACCAAAGCTGAAGCAGCCAAACTTTTTTTTCGCATGAGCTCGCATTTCCAGTCTCCAGTTTCTGCATGCAAATGAATGGAAATAAACAACAAGCTTAATGGCTGCTCATTTAAACTGGGCGTGACAAAAAGTTTCACTGCTAATCAAACCAAAACCCGACATGTTGTTCGGGCTCTATAATGCTTAATAAAGTTAATGAGCCATAAAAAGTCTTTAACTGTTTAAGTAAGGGACGATGGTGGACTAATTTCAGTTTGTACGAGCCATATCACTGTGCGGCACCCATAGCGTTGCACTGTTTTTGTAGCTTAGCAATGCTTTGTATGTCTGATAGTATGGCTGAATCCAAAATTGCATATTTCCCTACTTTATAATAGAAAAGATCACTTGACAATGACAACATGACTGTAGTAGTACATCAGGGTTACATCCATACTATATAAAACAAACTTTTAAACTGTTACAAAGGAATTACTTATTCAAAAGTCAATGTATTTTACTATTTGAATGTACATTCTACTCACTTTTAAGATGTTAGACCTACGAAAGTAGAGTAACCTTTGGGTCAGGGTTTATTTGCTTACAAGAAAACTTGTATGTTTCTCTCAGTGTTTTTTTTATGTTAAACGAAATAAAATTTAGGACTGCACGGGCGCAGGTGGATGGCGTCACTATCTGGGGTGCACGTCGTAGACGTGACAGACGACACGCGGCGGACACTAGGACCCGGGAATGCCGAGGTGTTTTAGCTCCTCATCCATTACATCGCCCTCATTTATTCAGTGGATCCAGTGAGCTCAGTACAGCACAATAAGTCACATACAGTTTCCATTCCAACCATATTCAGCGCACGAGCACAACATGGTGAGGAGTGAGAGGCAACGAAGAGAGATGAGGGCCGAGGACTTGTTTCTGGAGTCCGACACATCTTTAGATCAACAAGATTTTGAGATGTCTACTTGTCATTTCAATGACGTCTTCAACTCCAGAGACTCTTCCGTGATAAACACTTTCCTGGAAAATGTGCAGGTTTTATTGGAGGCTGCGCGTTACATTGAGAGCGCCGAGAGGAAGGATGGAAGTAAGTCAAATTACAGTGCACTTCTGAGTGCCCTCGACTCTTTTATAATGCAGACGAACTGTTTCATTGTCGATAGACTCAGACAACAAAGGATCCAGTTCAACGAACAATCAGACGAGATGCAGTGCCCCGATATGCAATGCACAGCCACAATGCTTTTAAAGGATCAAGTTTCCAAAATGTAAAAGGGGATCTTTTTTTTTTAAATATTTTAACATTTTTATAATGCAGAAACTTGAATTGTTTCACGGCTATTTGAACGGCACAAAGTCATGAAACGCCACATTTCACGTCTTTGTTTTTTTTATTTAAAGAGATACAAAAACCGGTGAATAATTCCCTCTGCACCGCACTATATGTCCCAAATCGCAGGCTGCTGTCCCAAGACAGGATGCACTGTCACAAGGGGCAGTTCAGACTCTGTCACACATGCTAGGCTGAATCTCCTTCTCTGGAGGAACATAAATAAGTAAATAATTAAATAAACCAACTAATATTCTAGCACGATACACACGCTGACGTCACCTCTTACTGGGCTACACCGTTATTTGCTCCTAAAAGCTAAAACTATCCATTACGCACCTGCTAGAAGAGAGTAACGTAATGCGTGACGACTAAACGTTTATTTGACAAATAAAGGCATTTAAACATATGAAGCTATTTTTGTTTGAGCATTAAATTGTGCTTTGTCAAGGTAGGAAAAATCTATTTATATCTATATTTTTTATTAATGTTAATGTATAAGACTGGTGGTTGTGTATATTATTATAAAGAGAGGTAAATATGGAGCACTTCAAAAACTATAGATTCTATAATGTTTTCGCGATATCGATCTTATTTTTAGTTATTTATTGCGATTTATAGCAAACCCGAGTCACACCGGTTAAAATTTTTATTTTATTTTATTTTTTATTATTTTTTATGCAGACTGCATGTGTCTACTTGAAAAGAGTTCTCCAAACTGCCTTCCTGTTTTCTAGGGGGTGTGTTTACTTAACATCCACATGGAACACTTCGCGCTGCTCTGATTGGTCAGCGCCTGTTGCGTCGGCCGACGGGGCATCTGACCAATCACGGCGCTGCGGTGCTGTGATGTCATATGTTGCTGGGCCTGGCTTAAACGGGCTGGAAGTGAGGGATTGTGGGAGATGAAGTGCGGAATATCAAAACGAGGAACGGAGCATTAAATCTGACTTTTTTTTTTTTAAATTAAAGTTAACTATACACATGTAACGCAAATTTTACAAAACACATGACTTGTTACATGACTAGTTAATTAGCTTAGAGTGTACAGCTATATAGGAAAACTGGGTTTCATAACATTTGTTATTCATAAAAATAATGAATAGAGTAGTAAATTAAATATTATATATATTATAGGTAAAAATTGATATCCTGAATGCACTGTAAGTCGCTTTGGATAAAAGCATATGCTAAATACATAAATTTCATTTAAATTTAATATATGTGTTTTTGTGTCATTATTGCTAGATTTGCGAGATATCCATAAGGTAGACATTTTTATACCCGTATAATGTACTATGAAACAGATGTTTATAAACTACTATGAAAGATAGATTTAACTGTCCAATCAATGTTATTCTTTTAATATGTAAAATAGCGTAACAATAAATCCGCTTGTCCTTTCCGAGTTAAAGGGCCCGTCTAGTGAAAGCCTACATTTCCCACAATGCCCCGCACTTAGCTCTCCATCCTCTCAGCTGTTAAAAACAGTAACGTTAGGTAAATAAACTGAGGGGAGGAGAAACGAGCCCAAGCAGCAGGGAGGGACTTTTCTCAGGCTGGGCTCTCGGGGACTCTTTTGTACCTGTTTCTATTCATTTTATACACTTTGTATTCGACTGTTTTCCTAAAGCACTTTTACCACTCTGATATTCAGGCATCGGGTGTTTTATTTGAGTTTAATTTCATGTAGCTAGTTTGGTGACAGTGCAGGAAGTACCTCGAGTCTCGACGGCTCAGCAAACAGAAACAAAAACACCAAACAGGTGAATCGTCGGAGGATATTCAATGCTACAGCTGTCATCGTGATCCCAAATCAGACAAAGAAACACATCTATCTAGATTATAGATAGATTATTAGATTATTCAGACGATGACTGCTGTGCTGAATATCCAGAGGTTACTGGAAGCAGCCGAATATATAGAAAGGAGAGAAAGAGGTACACGGTAATGATATTTTTATAACATGCAAACTGTCCTGTCGTGCAGTGCAAGGTGTGGATCGACTGTTTTGAACTGTTTGAGGGGTTTTAAAGGGATTTGGATCGTTTCTGGCGTGTGACACGTTTCTGCGGCGTCTTTTTCAGAGTCTGAACACGGATATGCCTCGACCTTTCCGTCTATTGAGCACTCCAGCTACCAGAGACAAAGGAAACTCCGAAATAAAAAGTGCAGCAACAATCACAACAGGTAAGCACATGATCTGACTCCACGACATGGAGAAAAAAAAACCGCTGGAGAAGAGCCAGAGAGAGAGACGTGTGCATAGATCACAAATGCTATGACACCTGTCAGTACCACTTGCATTAATACTGGCTTGAATCAGTTTTTTTTTAGCTAATTTTCTAGTCGCCTTGATTTAATTTATGGCTTGTTTTTGTTATGTTAAGAACCAATATAAACTTTTAAATGCCTTGTATGAATAGAGCAAAGCCTATCAGATATATATTTAAATATTTAAAAGAAGGTGTATTGTTATTTTTCGTTGTTTCGGGGGAGGGGAGCTCTCATCAGCTGATTGTCAAACTGGACTGCTGCGGCGGTGAGGTTAGGGACCGTGTGAAAACTCACGTCCTGTTTGCGCCATTGGGTTTCGTTTGAAGCGAAACCCTGCAGTGTTGATACTCTCGGTTTATTTGGTAAATGTCTGCTAGACAGTCAGTGAAAAAAAACAATCCAGTTTGCACTATTGGTTCTCACGAGAGAGGAGTACTTTAGTTTTGCCCCTGTCCCTTGAACACAGGCTCTTATTTACAGCAACTGTTGTTTTCAGGCTGCCAAGGTGAACAGCCTGAGGTGTCTTTATTAAATTAATTTTCCATGTTATTCTCCTTCTAAAACATGGTTTGGAAAATGTCTTTTTCCGCTTAATGTCAATTTCATAAAACAAACTAATCGAAAATACGATACCAGGCGTTTAATCTGTCTGTTTACAGGTGCTTTGTTAAATCACGAAAATGGTGCACGCGGATGTGATTCCAAACTATTTTATGTTGGTAGACCGTTTACTAGCTCTTGAGGTGGCCAAAAAAAGTAATCCAGGTTGGCAGCTCACTAGGTTTTGTGAAGCCCAGAATTGCCAACTGGGTTAAGTGTAATACCCTCGGGAACATTTACAATGGGTTTACTACAAATGAAACCAAAAAACATGGTTATTATAGTTAAACCATGGTTTTGCTACACTAACCTTAGTTAGTAAAACCATTGTTCACTACGCGTTTACTATAATACAACCTTGGATTTTCATAAGGGTAGGTTAATTCATGTTTAACATGCCATCTAGGTAGGTGACTTTTCTCTGAGATGTCTACAATGTCATATGTGTAGGTAGTTCTCTAGGATTCGAGATGCCCAGAATTTGGCATCTAACTACAGAATTTGAGTTTTTCAAAATGCCATCTAGCTACAGGTTTTACGTTGACTGAAAATGGCATCTATAAATAGGTTTTGAGTTGACCAAAAATGCAATTTACGTGTGCAGCTCGCAAGAGATTTTTTTTTTTCTTCAGACAGTGTGCGTGTGACTCTGTTTAGTGTTGTGTGAGTTGTCTCTGTTTTGTTTCATTGCATTTCTAAGTAGCAGACATCTTGATGACTGATCTCAGGTCTGTGTTACTGTACACAAAGCGAGCCCTGATGGGGGGAATGTAAAGAAAACACTATCTGGTCATCTGGCATGCTTGTGTGTGTCTCCTGAGGTGAGTTCATTCAGGCCGCTTCAGTTGAAATGTAGATGGTGGAAAGATTGTAGGGAAAAATACCTTTCCACATACGTTTAAAAACATATGTGGGCAACCCACATTTTTGAGCATTAAAACACAGGATTTCCACACGTATGCTGTGAATAATAACTACAGAATACACCAGTGTAATGAAAAACGTACTAGCAATTCTCTGCCAGTACATTATCAGTTACATTTAAAAATGTTTCCTTTAACCCTAAAACACAATGCAATGTTTAATTCAAACTACAGGTAAAAAAAACCTTGACAGATCAATTCATGGTCCCATTTGAATGGACTTTTCCTAGAGTGTATATCTCTTGACACTACACATACTGTCAAACAAAACTATGTAAACACAGCTGTACTGTTTTTTTTCACTTGTGTTTTCCTCCCTCGCTCCATTCCTCCTCCCCCCTGAGCTTGCAAGCATCCTCCCTTGCGAAGTGGCAATATCATAAGGTCACCAACAGGATGCCTGAAAACATTGTCTTGGTATTAATAGTTGCCAGTAAGGGAAGTGGTCACATGACCCACGGAGAAGTAGGCTCTCGCTGTAGCTACGTCTTGCTGCCGCTGCAACCAGCATTGCCATGCACCGGGTTGGCCGACCATTTAGAGATTTGGAAAAGCATTCAGCGTGTTGCTACACAAAGAGCCTCTTAGGGGGACGACTGATTCACTTTACATTATCAACGTAACACTGACTCGTGTTTTCAGAGAGAGAGAGAGAGAGTGCGTCCACTGGCACTCACTCATTGTACGAGGAGGAGAGCTCTCTCACGTGCTCGCATATAGGCTGGTCATTGTGCTCGCTTTCTCTGCTCTGCACACTTCATTTCTCGGTCTTTTCCTTGCAAACAAAGAGTTGCAGTGACATGTGGGTCATTTACTGGAGCCTTTATAATTCCCTCTGGAGCCCCTGGTTTTGTTGTGGCTGGTTCAACCCCCCAATAAAGATTAATTAGTAAATCCTTAATGATTCATATCCTTGTGCTTTATGAGCGACCAGGCCTTTTCTCTGTTCTCTGATCTTACAATAAGAGCTGCCGTTTAATGAAGGAGATAAGTCCTCAAGAAATGAGCTTATTCTTATGATGAGGGTTATGATAAAATCCTTGCACTTAAAGGTACAGGTTGTAGGACCTGCCACTAGAGGGCGCACTACCAAAACAATCGCGTTTGGCGTGTATACCCCATAATACTAATCTTGTTGATCGTTATAATAGCATACGTTTTCTGTAAAGATACAAATCAAAACAACTCACCTGTCAAGTAAAACACAAGCGAGATCAGCATCTCTTTCTAGTTGAAGTTTGTCGCGAAGCTACTTCCGCATTTGTCCACGACTCTGTTGTCATGTAGTTTCTACGTCAGTAAAAGCTGTAACAAAGGCTAACTAACGTCATTGACTGGCGACTGCACTGCCCCGTGTCACTGTTTAGAAAGGGGATTTTCTCATGATTTACAAGTAGTTGAAAACATTAGAGATATTGTTAGTAACCAGCTGGACAAAATATATAACACTAGCCTAGTGGTTTTGGGATATTTTACTGAAAATATCTTACATATTGTATCTTTAAATCACCACAGACTCACAAGCAGGTTGATGTTTGCTCATTTATTGCTTCTGCTTTGTTTTATAGGTCCACACACAATGAGCTAGAGAAAAATCGGTAAGTACGAATTTAAAAATTTTTTTTTACCCTATTACAAGTGTAATACTGAGAAAACTGCCAGTGATTATGAAGAATGAGGAATAAAAAAAAGGAAATTGTAAAGGAGTCCCAATATGTGAACATTGCTTTAGTTTTTTGTTGAGTTTATTGTGATTGAAAACAGAGATGTCTTGCAGTCTTTTACTCACAATCAAAATTGGAAGTTGGAGCTTTACAGTTTGGTTGCTTTATTTCCTGCATGCTTTTTTTTTGTAGAGCATGGGCATGCAAGTGTCGGTTAAAGCTATGTGAGGGAAGAGCTGACGTTTGTCATGACAGGAAAAGACTTGCAGTCACCATTGTAAACACTGTACACACAAGTTATGCAATGGTGATCATAAGTTATAAAAAAGTTACACAAAAGGAATAATATTGCAGTGCTTTAATATATTATTTTCCCCTTCGACTCAAGTATTGAAGCTACTTTTCAAAATTCCTAAGATATGAAAAAATAAAAATGAAATTACATGGGGCAAACAGGAAGTTAGAAACACAGAAGGACTGTTCTGCAGTTGTCTTCAGCTGGTCCCTGCAGCAACAAGTAACTAAAAGTTAAAGTAAGAGGTGACCCATTTCTACTGATATAAAGGCATTCCCACTCCTCAAGGCTCACCCGTCCCATGTTTCTGCAAAACTACTGCAGCCTTAGTTTCAGATTACTACTCTGAGTCCAGAGAGACGACAGAAACCAGACACACACACTCGTATATCCCTTCTTTCAAAATGTCATTTGCATAATAGGAAATTCACAGAATGAAACCAGTAATTACTGTAGGTTTACATTTATTAGGAGAATACATGTGTGATTTCTTTGAATTTCCCCAGACTCATGGGCATAGTTATTCTTTGAAATAACCACCCATGTGTGGACTAACCATAATGCGTGAGTATTTACGGATGATGGACTGTATGTTCTGGTCTCACGAGTGCTAATCTGATTAGACTCCGACTGTGCGGGGCCCGCTGTTTAGGCTCGGTGCACGCAAATACTGGAGGCTCCACTTTAAAGATTGAAAATAATTCTTGTCTAGACTAACAGGAACTTCTTTGTGACCCACTATATGAATACCTGGAGCTCTATTAACTTTTCTTAAGCACAGCCTAGTAATGGAGTTTTGCTTGCCAGTCATTTTGGATCGGACATGGGTGAGAACTTGTCCAGGGTTGGACTAAGACTTTGCTGGAGAATCATTGGTGGACCAAAGCACACAGTTTTACTTGAGTAGTTTTAAATGCACCATATATATATATATATATATATGTGTGTGTGTGTGTGCAGGCAAGTAGATTCATCTCATCCCAGACCAGCTGGGTTTCTCAGATAATGTCTATTCATGTGAAGGGTTGTCAGTGCGCCGGCGTGGGGTTGTATGGGTTTTCTACAGATAAAGAGGACCGGGCTCATAATAAGCTGTAATACACCCCTTTCAACCCCCAATCATGCCTTGAGTGTCCCGACTGGAAGCACAAGGGGACAGTTTCCTGCTCACCAAAGCCCTACTGCAGTCCCAGGTAGTAAGCGGTGACCATTTTGTCTTAGTTTCTGTTTGATGAAGATGTAAGAAAGCTGTGACGTGAGAAAGGAAGTGGAAGGAAATGAAAGCTGTGACCACATTCCAGCTTCTCGCAAACCACCACACAGATAACACGGATGTGTTCATGCAAGCATGCCACCGTTTCATCTTATGATGCCTTTGAACATATGTGGTAAGCCTCAACTTCCTGAACTTGGGTTTGGTTGCACATTTCGGATGTCAGAATGGAAAATGTCGAATTGAAAGGAAATCACTGATTTTATTTCCAATTATGGGCGTGTGGTTGTTAATTATTGGGTATAAATGAAAGCGAAGGTGTTTGGTTGTGTGTTAAGCATGTTGTTATAGATGTGTGGGCCGTGGTGTGTTTGACAGTCAGAATGCATAGGCTCAGGAATAAAGCTGCCAAGCTGGCTTACTGAAAATAGACCAGAGGCCCTAGAACATAGAGGATAGGGCTGTGACGGTTGCCGTGACAACCGCGTCACCGCGGTGGTCAGTTGCTACCGCGGTTGTCTACTGCCACCGGCGGTAGTGCATGTGACATCACAAACTCTATAGCAAGCATAATACAAAGTTTTGTATATAAGTGCAATAACTGTAATAGTTGCAAATTCTAAGTCTATGGTAATTATCAAATTAACTCAAACACAGTGTTTCCTTTAGATTGGCAGATCTGAGTGCAGGAAAATACAGTTTATGCATTCAGCAAATTAATTTCGAGTTGGGCGTTGGATCTTGTTGGGAAAGCATACCACATCACCGATCTGGAGTCATCTGCATTCATGTCACCCATCAGCGTTTGCACAAGTTCTCCTGATCGCAAACGCTGTAAACGATACAGCGATTAAATAAAAGATGGTAACAAGAAATATGGCAACGATTCCTATTTCAAAAAGAGAGCGCGTTCAGATGAGGAGTTACTGAGCTTGATTGGTGGCGGAAAAGTAAACCACGTTGCTACAGGTTTAGTCTGTCTAGTGTCTATACAGGACATTTGAACTCTGTGTCAGTACCTCACAGACCGGACGGGATTTATCATGTCGTGTTGTGCTGCATCCAGTGTAGCATCACTGATTATAATGAGTATTTTGTTGCGCTGCGTCGCTCGCGTCCGTTAGACAGGGTGTATTGAACTTTCTTATTTAGGCTACTTTCTTGTTTAACTGCATTATTTCTTTGATATTTATTTTAGTGTTTTGCAGGCGGCGTTCACTGACAGAAGTGCTCAAATAAACACGAACTGACGAGTTGTTAGATTAGTGAGACAGTGCTGGGCTGATTTTAAAGACGTGCATACATATAAATATATCCTGTATATAATATATATAAAATATATTACATGCATGCACAGTTTCAGTCAGCTTTAATCACCTTGTTTGGTAATTCCATGAATTAACTGACCACGACACTCCTTGCACATAGTTTATTTCGCAGTTTGATATGAAAGGATACGCACAAAGGAAGCGCGCAAAAAGTAAAGTGGAGCACGTGTCTGAAACGTCTCCTGTTCAGTCATTCTGCGACTGAATAAATTCACTTCTTGTCATGAGAAAAAGTGACAGAAACAGCAGTTGTGAGTGGGTGGCCATCCCCGCCCCTATACGTTAAATATTTTGAATACGTTAAACTGAAAAAAAATTATCGCCTTCGTTAACGAGCAAATTTTGACACTAATATATTTATACATTAACACACACATATACATATATATAATTTTTTTTTTTTTTTTTCAACACTGCGCCACCGGCGGTTGTTGGTCCATGACTACCGCGGTGGTAAAAATCAGCCACCGTCACAGCCCTAGTAGAGGAGCTCGGGCTGATTGGCTACAACACACTTCCACCCACAATCATTAGGAATAAAGTGTGTTTAGAAGATGCAACGTCATCTCTTGCTAAAGTGTGCTCCTCAAGAACTTGCTGCCGATTACCTTACATGTTGTCCTCCTGGTTTTCTACGGCACTACAGAGAAAGCTGGAGCCAAAACATTCCGCTTCCACTGGGAATTCCGGAAACTGGCTGTTCTCCTTGACCTGATGCCTTGTAAGCTTTTCTTGGCCAGCAAAAGCTGCTTAGGAAGCGTGATCTTTGGTCAAGTAAGCAATGTAGACTTGCACACGTGCTAGGGCATGTTCGCAATGCACACGTAGATGCACACTCATGCTATGGAAGGTTAACAAAGCTTTGGGTGTTTTGGATGAGTCAAGAAGGACACACAGCCCTGTAGCAGTCTTTGGGTTGTCTGAAGAGTATACCAGAGGACATTTGAGATTCAGAGGCCACTAGTGCTCTGTATTGCCCCACATTAACTGTGCTCTGTAAAAGAACACCACGTTTCATTGCACAGAGAGACCCAATCTCAGCTCAAGTGCAACATGCATGGTTACTAGTGTATAAGGTTACAGAAACAACACACAAACAGACCCATATCCTTGATGGCATCATTAACCTTGCTATACATCCACACCCAATATTTTTAGACTCCTCCTTACTAGTACAACAAAATTCTAGAAATACAGGCAGAGATCTAGGAAGCAAGTAACATTCCTTAATGATATTGTCAGGTGAGTGTCACCAGCAACACCCTTAAAACCTGATAATGAAATTTGCATGTTTTGTTTCTACATTGTGTCAAATATGACCGTTTGCAGGCCTGGAAAGATTGCAACAAAACATTCAAGATTGGCGCAAGGACCAAATTTATTTTCTTAACGATTGGCCATTGAAAAAAATCCTTCAACCACTGTGGTCAAAATATTGGGGTGACGTACTCTTCAGTGTTTGTGGTGGTTACGGCCCTGAGGCCTATCACAGAGTGTCATATATTGAGTTATGCTTGGCCTAGGGAATCATTATGGCAGGCGGGACAATGGTATACTATCCATCCATCCAATTAAAGCCCCTGAAGGTCATCCAATCATAGCCAGCCACATTGATCCACACCTATGTTCCTTTGCTTTGTGTGTCATGGCCTTTGATCTGATCACAGAAGAGTCCTATAGCTGTTTGCCCTTCCACCACCACTGTGTGTGTAATTTTTTTTTGTGTTCGGATCAGGTGTACTTCCGTGCAAGGAAAGTAAAGTGGACTGAGTGGATTTTCTGAGAGAGAGTGGTGTTATCCAAACATCTGGTGATGTTTCTGTTTTCTGATTTAGTCCCGTTTGTTTTTGAGATTGCCTCATGTTTATTAGATTATCTAAAGTGTCCACAACCTTCTAGCCAATTGCAACCCATGTAAAAGAGAGCCATACAATAGAGAATCTGTGTTTTCCATGCACACAGCCATCTGCAGGAGCTTTTGTGATGGGGGTAGCAATCACATGACCACACACACACACAAACTCTGTTGACATGTGAGTGGGGTCTGCTAGTCTGGGCAGTGCGGAGCAGATTACAGTTCAGCATGTGTGAACTAATCCATGAGTTACTGATGGGCCGGAGTGGGCCTTGCTCCACCACAGCTGGTACTGTCTAAATTTGTATGTGCTCCTTTATGTTCCTGTGGATTGTAGCCATTGCTCTGCCAGTAGTGTGTGTGTAGCCAGGGGTACAGCAAGGGTATATCCTTGGTCCGATATAGGTCTCAATCTGTATCCCTCTACAGTGGATGGGTTTTAACTTTTGACTACAACAACTGACTAGTCAGTTGGATAAGAGACTACTACATCCACATTTTTTTTGTCTGTAGGTTATTTTCTTTGAGCATCCCACCATGAAAATTGCATTCATGATGTGGATCAGGTTATAAGTAGTCCAAGAAGCCCATTCCATTAGTTTATGCTCTGTTGATTTTGAATGAGACTAGTCAGTTGACTAGCTGTATGCAGGCAACCCATGCACTGGTAGATTTTGAAAATATGTATTTTTGCACATCCACCCCGCTTTGTGTGTTGTACAGTAAGCCGTCATTGGTTTTCCATGCATGGCTCAAAGGCTTCTTTGTTTGCAAGCATGTTATGTAGAGTACAATCAGTTTCTCTCTGTACTCTTTTTCCACTGGTATCTTTCTCTTCCTCCTACCTCTTTATTTATCTCCCTTTCATTCCCTCGATCCTGACTACCCCCACCTTTTAACTTTACATCTGCAACCATCTCTCCCTCTTTCTCCCTCTCTTGTTCTTCATATTTGAAGGTTGCTTTTGTTCCCATTGTGAATGTATGTTGCTTTTAGGTTGGTACATCTCTCTAATGTCATGCTGGCGTTGCTTTTCGTCCAGTTTTTTTTGACAAGATTACATTTGAACGGAGGACTAGCACCAATAATGACCTCCCATCTGTGTGTGTTTACGTGGTGGGGGAGGATATCGCTCTCGTTTAATCTGAGAGCTGTTCGAGAACTCGGGACTGTTACTGATATGATGGGGACACATCTGCGTGCTCACCCATTGTGACATCAGAAATTATGTGGCCAAACGTTTGAATAAAACAAGGCTTAAATAAGCTGGTAACCCAGTTGAAGCTGTCAGTCCTGCTGTATTGATCAGATCCCGAACTAGATCTTGAGAACCCAGAGCCTGTTCTCGCTCTGTAATCTGTGCAGTTATGTGAGGCAATGGAGAAAACAATACTACAGGGAATCTGTGGAAAAAAAATCTAAATAAAACAAGAATGCACATTATATATTTCAGTTGTTTGTATGATAATTAAATGTAATCCAACCAATTCACGATCATGACAGCCCTGACAATGAGCGTGTGTGTTTATTTTTATGAGGAATTGTGAAGATGTTTTGTCATAATAAAATTCTTGCTCGGGGTGTAAGAGAGAGCAGGTCTGAACACGCTCCAAAGTAAGAGGCACGTTTGATTCGAGTTATTATTAAACAGAGTTGTAGAGTTCTCTTAATGACTAATGCAGAGGAGTATAAAACGTGGCATCTTCTGCCAGTGCCAGATCTCGACCAGAAGAATAGACTCCACTTGCAGCTTTGAAGCACAGATTCTGCACTCCCACAATTATCAAGGGCCATTCATTTACTCGGTTCCAAATGAACTGCCTACAGAGGCAGCATTTTAAGGCATTATAGTTAACTTGTTTTAGTCTCCTATGTGGACAAGGCAATCCCAGAATGCAATGCAACAAAAAAAGTATCAATAAAAATGATCATTTTACTATTTTAGTATTTCTGTGCACAGCATTCCGCTTTTAGCTTAGTTGCATGCTAATGTCATCGGACTCCATTGGAATCAAAGTCCCTTGGCGGAGGGCTGTTTTTATTTGTGTCTGTTTAGGTCAAGTTTTTCCAAATCAGCCACTTATCAGAGTTTCAAAGATTCTCTTGGTGTTAAGAATATTTTAAGTCAAAATATTTTTCCACTCTAAAGAACTTTTTGTGCCGTGGAAAGGTTCTACAATGATGCCAATAAAAAAAACCTTATTTTTAAGAGTGCGGCTGTGTATGTAGGAATCACACTGCTTCTTTTGATTTTGCAGCAAAGCTAATGTGATAAAGTTAATCTGTGTTACATAACTTTACTGTGCACGCATTGTTGTTGACACTGCAAGTTATTCATAGTAACTGAAACACAACTAACTTAACCTAGACCATTTTACGTCTAGCTTTTGTTCTCGGCGTGTTTTGTTTTCACGTGTTATGCAACCGATCTTTTTAGGTGCCGCAGAAACTATTCAACGGTTTAATGCGTGATGTCATAATTGGGTCTTTTGAAGATGTTGTTTTTGACTTGGGCTGCGAGACGACAGACTTAGTGATTGTTCTTTGGCACGGTCTCTGTCTGCTGACTGAAACAAAGTCATATATCACGCCACACGCAGACGAAAGCAAACATACACGCATACATACCGCCTTCCCGGCAAGCACTGTTTGAGTGTGTGACATGAGTGTCATGTCTGGAAACTGATACATAGATAGCCTGAGAAATATTTAAAAGATATTTGAGTTACATCTGGTTACACCACGGTGAAGGGGTTGTTGGGCAAAATGGGTGTAGACGAACTAGAGGCTTGGTGCAGTAATTTGTATGAGCTACAAGTAAATCTAAAATACCAGTCTGCCCCCTATAGCCATTAACACACCAGGTTGATCAATCAATGTCCACACACACCGAGACAGTGAAGCGTCTACGACAGGCGTGTGTGTGTGTGTGTGTGAGAGAGAGAGAGACGGGTGTCCTGATAACAGTGCCCTCTCAGTGGTGCTCAGACAGAGCGATAAGACTTGTGATAAATCTACCACCATTGTCACAGGCCAGACAAACTGTGTGTGTGTGTGTGTGTGTGTAAGAAAGAGAGCAGCAGTCTTCATTGCCTAGACTGTTGGATGTCAGTGTTATTTTAGTGTCACTGATACACTATTATCGTTTTTTTTACTATTTTGAATGAGATCTACACAGAGGATATACACACTCTTGCATCAGAAAGTGAACAATCGCAACCTCAAGGCGTTTGAGTAACTGGAATAGAAGTAGAAGTAGTCAGTGTCGTGTGTGCGTGCTTTGTGTTTAAGCTAGAGAATGAGGTGCTGTCTCCTAAGCTGTCGGTCAGATCACTCAGGATCAGATTCAGTAACAGCGAGTTCATTTAATTTCATATATACATTTTTTTTCATGTGAGTGTATGTGGATGAGGCTGATGTTTCTGGTTGTCATGTTTCAGGCGAGCCCATCTTCGTTTGTGTCTGGAGCGATTGAAGGCGCTCATCCCGCTGGGACCAGAGTCCAGCCGTCACACCACTCTGGGGCTGCTCAACAAGGCCAAAGCACACATAAAGGTAAACACACTTCAGAGGAGCTCCTGAATCAAGCCAGTGATGTTAGAGCTGTGGCCTAGTGGTTTGCACACATGCTCGGACACATTGAGCCTTGGTGCTTAAGTGGGAAATAAGAGTTTGAATTTGACACGCCACATTTACTCATCCCGTTACCCCTGTCTCTGCTTGTAGTGATGTCTTGTCCACTTTAAACAATAGAATAAAAAAACCTCACCTCAGGTATCACTACATCGGGTTTTTTACATTTTGCTCATGTTTGCAATTCACACGCCTGTTAAATTTGACATTGGACAGCTGATACAACACCAGTATTTAATCATATCTCAGTTGCTATCATTGATTATTTCTAAATAACACCAAGAAATTAACAGGTTTTTAAAAAAAAAGATGGTTCATTCACATAACTGTATGTACTGTACTGTACATGTACTGTATCAGTAGTCAAATAAAAGCAGTTTGATTTATTGTATGCAAAAGACTATTCACATTTTGTACATCCGCACATTTAGACAACACCTTACAGATCCTTACAGAAACCAGATCAGTTTCTATCCCTTAAGAGCTTTTTTTGTAAAACGCATGTCAAGCACTACAGACAGATACTTTCTATTGTTGAAAATATGTATCTGATAATAACCCTGTGTTTTCAGTTTAGCTTTCATTCTTAAGTCCTACTGGTTTTCCCCCTATAACAGGTTAAGCTGTCCTGACCAGTTATGTGTGTGTGTGTGTGTGTGTGTGTGTGTAGCTGGGGGTCATGCTGCATTGTTCTAGCGTAATGTATTATAAGGTCACGTGTATTATTGATCTGAACTGGCTTCAGAACTGTAGTAGACAAATCCATCAGTCACACGAGCTTGACAAAACGCACACCTGCTATTTCATATAGCATGATGTTAATGAAGATGTTTAATATTTTGGTCGGTGCTCTTTGCAAATCAATGCAGGTTTGAATCTGGCTTGCAACTGTTCCCAATCCTGAAGTGATAAAAAGGGACTAGATAAATGAAAGGTCTTGTAACGCTGAACATGTCTTCACCTATGCATTAGCTGTAATAATTCTCTTGTGCGTGCCGTTGGTGATCTTCTGTAATTACCCGTGAGTCACCGTTCTTTGTCTTCTCACAGAAACTGGAGGAAGCGGAGCGTAAGTCTCAGTATCAGTTGGAGAGTTTGGAGCGAGAGAAGCGTCACCTCCAGAGGCGACTGGACCTGCTGCGGGACGGCGGGGGCGTGCTGGAGGGCGAGAGGATACACACTGACAGCGTAGGCTCCACCCTCAGCTCCGACCGCTCCGACTCAGACCAAGGTTTGAGCTTCATCCTAACCTGTTATAAACCTATGATGCTATGATAGCGTTGTCTGACTTTGTTTCGCTCTCTCTTTGGACACAGAAGAGATGGAGGTGGACGTGGAGAGCACAGAGTTCTCTCATGGAGAGCTGGACAGCATCAGCACAGCCAGCACCAGCGATCTGGACGACCACAGCAGTCTACAGAGCACTGCCAGCGATGAGGGCTACTCCTCCTGCAGCATCAAACTGGCCTTCAGCTCATAAAACCAGCTCCCCTTTACACACACACACACACACACTATCCCAGCCCTCGAAATGAGTCCTGCCTCCTAGCCACCTTTCCCTCCTCGACCAATCAGAGACTCCTATTTAAGTCAGGTGACCAGAACACCGCCCGCCCTATAGAATGCCTGGTGTTTTAAGTTGGTGAATGTATCTGAGAGAATACGAATGAGATGGAAACAATCTGTGATTGTGATTTCATTTGGGTTAGTAGATGGTTTTATTCCCCAATAAGAGACGTTTCTGATAATTGTCGTTATCTAAAACCCCTTTTTTTTCCGAAAAGGAAAGCTAAGATGTATAAAAATAGATGTATTTAATTTTTAATCCAAACCACTGATTGTTAATTCACTACATGAATGGGTCGTGAACTGGTCACTAGTGAAACATTGACTTTAACCCACCCAAATTGGATGTGTGACTCCCTTCCTTCCCATCCGGTCTAATGGTTCTGACGAGGACCGTCATTGGTGCTACGTGAAAAAACCAATAAAGCAGAAATATCTACTGCGTTCTTCAAAGACAACAGAAAAACTATGATCCCATGGCTGTGGGAATTTTTGGTGCATCTAAACCGTGGAGCTACTTTCCACGCAGCAGCAGCAGCTAAAAGCCAGCGATCTTGCACTCGACCGGATCGAGCCCTCCGTAGAACTGGCCGAAAAATATCCACCCCCGTGTTTAACTCCATGTCTCTTCTGGCAGAAATAAGCAATAAACTCTTGTATTCTGATCAACAAATTAGCACTCCTACTCCTGAGACACAACGCTTGTGTCCGTCCAAAAGAGCGACGCCAACTTGCTCATTTTTGTACATAAATACGATAGTTGAAAAAGAAAAGGTTAGTTACCCATGGGTAGAAATTGCCTCTGTTGCTGTATGTCTTGTGTGCATTTGAAATTATATTTTTGCAAAGATCGACTATCTTCCTCTTGAGAGTCTTTCGCGGTGGCATGGACAGTATTATTTGTTCATTATGCTGGATGAAACCGTAGTAGTTTTAATTCTGTGGCTGCCCGAGGAATTTGACGACTTTTTAAAAAAAAAACTAAACAACCAGAAGAAATCCAACACACTGAAGTACTTAAAATCGTACACACGAGAACGAGCGACCGAAGGCGTGCTAACTCTGAGTTGCGCTCTTTATTTATTCGATTTATGCTCAGAATTGTATTTCTTTTAAAGCTGAAAGGCATTCCACTACTAGCATCGTGCGCTGTGCACGTGGAGTGAGCAAAAAAAAAAAAAACGCAAAGCATTCAGACTGCATTAAATTTCCTTAATTCGTATTTATTTTCTCTCCTTGATCCGAAATCGGTTGAAAGGGTTAACTTATTTCACTCGCCATATCTTTGATGGCATTCGCCTCCCTTTTAAATGATCCCAAATCTCTTCTAAACCATAAACTCACTCCGTCTGTGATTTATGATTTGTATTTTGATATTTTCTCCCTAAACGCAGAGCTGTGTTGTAGTGTGTTTTAAAGCCAAGTCTGCTGTGTAAGCGCTCCGCCAGCAGTAGACATCTGCTGGACGTCCCGGTCCAGCATCAACCAAATGCTTCTGGCTGCTGAACGGCCCATATGTGCGGGGCTTTACTCACCCCTGTTAGAGAGGTTTAGTAGTTGGGTGTAAATCCATTGCGTTTAGAACAAACTCCTTTGGTCGTGCGTTGAACTGAACTCAGCGGTGCTTTATCGAGACCTGGCCAAACCACAGACGAGAACCTCTGTTGTCTCCTCACAGAGAGGACACCATGTTTTAGTCTTTTATTGTCCCTCCTTTTCATCTTATTGTTTTATGAATCTGCACTATTTAAAGCCGGGGCCCATTCTGAGATGCCAGTGCTTTTTGTTTGGTTTAATATTTTCTTTGAAGAGAATAGAGCGTGTCCCGGTGAGGCACGATCCAGGCCCGGATTCAAGGACACTTCCCAGAGAAGTGGTGCTGGTCCCGCGTCTCTGATCTCCGGAGGAACAGAGAAATGCCGAACTGATCCTGAGACGGAAGGCATCTGTGTTATATATCAAGAGACCCTGGGGGAAAAGGGGTCTGTTAAAGGCAAAGCTTTTCCTCCCGGAAGAAACCGAGGTCCTGATGAACTCGTGGCCATTCTTTGTAAACATGCACTCTGATTCTAGTTGTGAGATAAATTGCAATACTTACAATAAACACCGAGATTGTCAAAAAAATCTCAGGAAATCACTCATGTTTCTCTTAATTTTCTTCTTTATGTACATAATTTGTGGTTTTGTGTGAATGGAAAACAAAGCAGTAAGTGTCTGTGCAATATTATAGCTCTTCATTAAATATGCTGCTAATATTTCATAATTTATGCACAATTTAATTTACACGCATATTATTTTCCACAGTTTGAAGTGACCTGATAAGAACAAAATGAATCCCTTTTCATTTGGCGCCATCTAGGGGTCAGACTCGTTATTGTTTATTGGGCGCACACATGGAAACTGATGCTGCATTTTTGTTTTTATTCTAATCCAAATGATTGTTTGCATCATTATAATCTGAATTTATGATACGATCTCAAAACGAACGCTGATCATAAAAATAAATAAATAATAATCTTCGTCAGATGGATTTTAAATGGCATCTGTTATTTATCCTCTGCTGTCCTCTAGAGGTCATCAATGAGTTCAGTTTTCAATGTAATTAAAGAGACGGGCTTTTAATAAATACTGTTTAAAATATGGTATTAAAAGCACAATAATTAACATGATCAAAATACTGCATGGATAGAATCAGATGGTAAATATCATATATTCAGTTGGCTGTCCATCCTAGAGATAATGAAACCGAAATGTGACACTAATAATATAATTTAATAACATATGATTTACTGTTACTACTGTACTTTCTATATTAAAGCACGGGATCCACTCCAATGTTTTCAGAATCTTTACTTTTTAAAACAAGTGTGTTTCTGTGTTTTTCAAATGTTTTATATAAAGATATTTTAATGACAGTAGCCCATATTGATCGAACAAAAATGAATTCTTTAATCAAAATAAACAAAGTACAGACTTTGCAAAAGTGATTGTTTTGAACAAGTATCAACTTAGACATTATGCATAACATATGGCTTTACCTGTAGTATTTGTATAAATATTATTATATTGCCGGCAGCCATATCACCCTGGAGCCCAAGACCGGTTTCCCACTGAAGCTAAGCAGGGCTGAGCCTGGTCAGTACCTGGATGGGAGACCTCCTGAGAAAACTAGGTTTCTGCTGGAAGAGGTGCTAGTGAGGCCAGGAGGGGGTGCTCACCCTGTGGTCTCTGTGGGTCCTAGTGCCCCAGTGTAGTGATGGGGACACTATACTGTCAACAAGCACCGTCCTTCGGATGAGACGTTAAACCGAGGTCCTGACTCTCTGTGGTCAGTAAAAATCCCAGGAAGTCTTTCGAAAAGAGTAGAGGTGTGACCTCGGCATCCTAGCTAAATTCGCCATTGACCTCTGACCATCATGGCCTCCTAACAATCCCCATATCTGCTGATTGGCTTCATCACTCTGTCTCCTCTCCACCAGTAAGCTGGTGTGTGGTGGGCGTTCTGGCGCACTATGGCTGCCGTCGCATCATCCAGGTGGATGCTGCACACTGGTGGTGGATGAGGAGATACCCCCTGACAATGTAGAGTGTTTAGAAAAGCGCTATATAAATGTAAGGAATTATTAGTATATGACTTTTTGTTTTTAGCAAAGGCTACATCATGTGGCCATGCAATCCGTTCTGATCCTCCTTCATCTGTTACTGACTGTAGAAGAGAGAAGCTGCAGACGGTGTGACAAGAGCTGCTGCCATTGAGACGCTTCAGCAGAGCCACTTCAGAAAACTGAGAGAAACCACGAGAGACAGACAAAACATGACCATACATGAGCACATATTAATGTATTTAGAAACAGCAGTGGATGTGTGAGAGATGATGGTAGTCTGTTCTCACCTGCAGCCCTTTCACGTCTCTCATGAGACTTTCTCTGCTTGAGTTTGTGCAGCTCTTTAGCAAACCTGAAACAGCAGTGGATTAAATGTTAAAGCTGTTTGGGGGGTAACTGCAATAAAGTAGTTAACAGTTACTCGTTTACATAGAGTATATAATGTAGCCTATATTATACTATTTTATGCACTAATAGTCTATAGTTTGACAGAATGTTACCCATCAAACTACACCCCTGTAGTTGTAGATTAATACCTATTACACACCTATTACTGCAGACTTTTGGCTTGCTTAGTTGGCAACGCATGACTGATTGCACAGACACTATTGGAAGAGAGATGACATCACTGAATCATCAATGAACTGACTTTAGCTGTAAAAATTACTCTTTGCATTCCTACCAAAAAAGCAGTTAAAGCGACAAAATAATTGTCACAGACCTAGAGTATTGTTTAATACCATCAATTATGTTATAAATATATCAAATAGCATTGGGCCTGAGATTTCAGTAGAAGCTTGTGAGAATTTTATGAGTTTTTTGTGTCAAAGATTGAAAAGATTATATCTCAAATACCTCCTGTAGTTGGTGATCCCTCTGCTCATTCTTGTTGCCTTACTGTGTTTTATGGGTTCTAACTTCTTCAATATTTAACCTTGGCTAGAGAAGTTGATCAGTTGATGTTGTTTCATCAAGACTAATCAAACAAACATTTATGTAGTTGGGCCTAGAATTTTATTAATAATAAATAGCTCCCTTGTATCATGGACTATTCCTGCATCTTTCAAGCATGCTGTATTGCAACCATTAATTAAAAATGCTAAATTGGATCCTATAGATTATGCAAATTACAGGTCTATTTCAAAACTACCTTTTCTATCAAAGGTTCTGGAGAAAGCTGTCATTATACTACTACAGTCTTTTTTGATTAAGAAATCTTTATTTGAAGTTTTCCAATCAGGGTTTAGGGAGGTTCATAGTACAGAGTCTGCACTTTTGAAAGTTCTCAATGATGTTCTGTTTGCAGTAGACTCTGGTGATACTGCACTTTTAGTGTTAATTGACCTTAGTGCAGCTTTTGACACCATAGACCATGAAAGTCCTATTGCTACTTGAACAGGTGGAAGGGATTTGTGGTACTCTTTTAAACTGTTCTAACCAACAGGAGCTTTTCAGTTACCCTGGGTAATTTTTATCATCATTGGCCCCTCACATGTGGGATCCCACAAGGATCCATTTTGGGACCCACTTTGTTTTCATTGTTCACAGATTACAAACCACCTAACTCTGTGCCCCCTTCCAACTCTGCCTCCCTCCCAGATGAGCTCAATCACTTTTATGCTAGTTTTGATCAAAATAATAAGGAGATCTGACTCAAAGCTGAGCATCAACCCAGTGAACCGCCTCTCACACTCTCTACATCAGATGTTTACTCTGCGTAAGGTGAATGCACAGAAGGCAGCTGGCCCTGATGGAATACCTGGTCGTGTGCTTAAAGCCTGTGCGGAGCAGCTGGCTGAGGTCTTCACGGACATTTTAAATCTGTCCCTGGCCCAAACAACTGTCCCCACTATCTTCAAAACCTCCACCATCATACCAGTACCGAAACACTCCACTGCCTCTGTTCCTAACGACTTCCATCCTGTTACACTCACCCCCATCATTGCCAAGTGCTTTGAGAAACTGGTTGCATCCCACTTAAAATCCTGTCTCCCCTCCACATTAGACCCATTTCAATTTGCCTATTGCCACAATAGGTCAACAGAGGACGCCATCTCAACGGCACTTCACTCTGACTTCACCCACATGGACAAAACACACATGTTAGAATGCTGTTCATAGACTTCAGCTCTGCATTTAATACAGTAATCCCCTCCAAGCTGATCTCCAAGCTCAGCCAGCTTGGAATCAGCACTCCCTGGACTGGCCATTGGGCATACCGGGCATTTGCCGGCGTGCTTTTTGGGCCGATATCTCATACTCATACTTTTTTTTTTTTTTTTTTTTTAACGGCCCATAAAATTTGTACATCGGCGGCCCATTCGTTTTGTTTTGTTTTGCTTAATTGGCGGCGCTGGGTTTGTGCCGGTGTAATGCATTGGTCAAAGTCGGTGTTAGTTTTTTTTTTCTGACAGACCAGCCCATGAAACACGTAGATCAGCGGCCCATTGGCTCTTTTCTTGATTGAAACTGGGCTGGCCCAATCACAACTTTAAACAAGTGAGCGAGTGGCAGCAGTGTCAGTCAGTGTTGCCAACTTAGCGACTTTGTCGCTAGATTTAGCGACTTTCCAGACCCTCATAGCAACTTTTTTCCAAAAAAGCGACTAGCGACAAATCTAGCGACTTTTTTGACAGACCTTATTTAGTCTCTGAGACTCTCCGGTAGTGCCGCACGAGCAGTGTTGGGGAGTAACTAGTTACATGTAACGGCGTTACGTAATTTAATTACAAAATAAATGTAACAGTAATCAGTTACAGTTATTAAGAAAAAATGAGTAATTAAATTACAGTTACTTATGAAAATTGTAACGATTACAAAGAGGATTACATTTGAATATTTACATACATCCACATACAGCTTATTTCTTTCCCAAATTGCACTAAGACATATGGCCCATAATCTCCGAGACGCGGAAAACACATTCGTAGAATCCAGTCATAAAAATGGAATTCAGCCTATAACGCGGACGCAATATGCCACATTTTGGACGAATAAATCAAAAGTAGGTCAGTACACTTGAATCAAAACCCGATATGGACTGATGTCTGTGAATATTAAGCCGCAAAAAGACTGAATATGAATCCTGCACGTTCTGCGTGTCTGTGGAAATCAGGCGCTGACTGGACATCAGGAGAACCGGGACTATTCCCGGTGGCCTGGCAGACGATTTGGACTTCTACTTTAATATTGTTATTGTATAATTGCAGGCCGAATATACTAAAGCGATTATTTCCGAATCCGCCGTTCGATAATTAAATCTCTGATAAATCATAAATCGGTTAGTCGTGACTGGCAATGGTTGGGCTCGCGCGCTCTCTGCGCCTCCGCCGAACGGTTTGGATCAGACTCCAAGTAATCAATGCGAGAGAGAGACCGGAGTGAACTGTGTAAGCGCACAGCTGGAGCAGAGAAGCGACACTTCTGTTCAGGGTTTCAGGTGCAGGTCAGTTTCATCTGTAAATATGCTAATGTAGTTTTGTCTTTGTTTACTTAGTCAAGCAGCAGCAGCACATTGCTCGCAATCACTCAAAATACTGTATAAACGATGTCATTATTATCTTTTGTAATGTTACAGTAGTAAGTTAGCAGACAAATAATCATATTTTATCATAGGTTTAGGGGGAGCTAGTGGATACAAAAACACAACCCTTAGGAAAATTAATGTAGCCTATGGTATGGCACTAACCGTGGTTTAACTATGGAATTTGTAGTAAAAATAAATACAAGTGGTAATTCATTTGCCAAAAAAACTAAATTGCACTTACAAAACATGGTAAAAGTCAAATAAAAATCTTCAGTATTAAAGTCATGAGAGAGATGGATGGATAATGGAAGTGAAGGTGCAGTTCAGGAGAGAACTCTTGATTACGTTACATGTCCCCAACCTAAGGATTCAAATCTTTTTGATGTCAGGTCCAAAAAAAAAAAAAAAATAGGGTTGTCCATGTTTCAGAATGGGTTGTGGGTGTATGAGTGTGAGATTTCCCAGCCTATTTTTTTCCCCAGTCCGCCCCTCATGGAAATTAATCTGTAGAACAGTCACTTCATGAGCATTTTTTACTTATTTTGAGAAACTATCATCATATCATATACAAAGAGACAGCAGTGTTTCAAAAAGACACCAATGTTTCAGGAGTTTAGTACACAAAATAGGACACATGCTTATTAGATAACCGTATTTGAGTTGATGTAAATGCTTTTATTTTTTTATTAACTATTTTTCCCCCAAACCATTGTTAGATGCAGTTAGATGCCTGTAGTTATGCAAAGATTTGGTTTCAAAAACAGTATCTATAAACTATTTCTTTTGATTTTAAATCTGCATTGAACTTCAGATCAATCTCTAAGTAAAAGGCAGTACTAAAGTCTGATTGTGTGGTGGATGTGTTCAAATGTGATCATCTTAATTCAGGTGATGAAGGATGGTGAAAGTCTGACAGTATTGAGCACTACTGTAAGGTTAAACCTGCATGGTGTAAAATGGTTGAAGATGATTAACAGTTGCAAATTAACATTCATTAGAAATTTATAAAAGTAATCAAAATGTACTCAAAAGTAATTAGTTACATTATTAAAGTAATTAAAAAAGTTACACTACTATTACATTTTAAATAGGGTAACTTGTAATCTGTAACCTATTACATTTCCAAAGTAACCTTCCCAACACTGCGGCACGAGCATGATCTCTCTCTATCTCTCTCTCTCTCTTTCTCTCCCAGGGCGCGCACACGCCTCTCTCTCTCTGCATCTGCTCTATTCAGCGAGCAGAGAGGAGCAGCACTTTCAGTTAAAAAAAGATATTCTGTTGCTTCTAACTCTATTTTACATGCAAGTATAGCCGAAATCACAGTACAACCATTGTCTTAATCTTATGTGTATGTGATTTCATTAGACAATGTCGTGAATAGGATTTTAGTGCAGAGATTAACATCTGGAGCTGGTTATGCAGTCTTAATGGGCCGCGTCGGACAACAGAAACATTAAAATAAAAAATAAAAAAAAAACGTTTTAAAGCAGACACTGTAAACTGTGTCAAAATATATGTTTTCTGACCTTCATCAGCTGCTGTGGCAGATGATGATAGTGAGGACGGAGGATCAGGAGAGAGATGAGAAAGTGTAGAGCCTGCGGTAAACATAACTACTTTCAAAACACTTAGGCCATGTCATGAGTGTAGATTATTTCCACATCTGCATAGTTGACGATTACCGCAATTCACTAGAAATTTAATAAGAGGCGTTTGTAAACCATGTTTTCCGCCAAAATAAAAGCTTGATGCAGTTTGCGTCAAAATAAAAGATCATGTGCTTATCTCATTCAAGTATAGAAATTGGTACAGCTAATTAAGAAAGTTTCCTTTATTTTTTTGTGCATTTGTTTTACGAAATATGGCTATTACTGTCATTGAATTAATATTATAACTATTATTATGCATAGGTGTAATGTCAATAGACACTGTAACTAAAAGAGGTTTGAATTTTTCTTTGTTTAATTTGCACACTGAATATGGGTTGGAGCTTTTAATTTTGAACTCTCAAAGTGCACCAGATTAATGAATTTAACATTAAAATGCACAAAATTTTCTCACGGGGGGCATGCCCCCGAACCCCCCTAGAAGAACCGAGGACCCACCACCATAGTTTTAACAAAAATCCTGTAAGAAACACTGGTATTACTATGCCAGAGCCGCTTATAGCTTGTTTTAGGATTCACCACTGTGGAGTATAGTTCAACTGTATTAATAAATATTAAATTTTGACTTATTTCATCTGTTAACTCTCACTCGTTCCTATACTCACTCATTACATGGCATTAGTGGTTTTAATGAATAGGAGTTGGTATTCATATAATTAAGGGCGTGCAAAGATGGGTGGTGTTTATGATCATATAGTGGGCCGGTCTGGGCAAAAATGCCCGGGCCGATTTTTTGTCCCAGTCCAGCCCTGCACCCATCTGCAACTGGATTCTAGATTTTCTGACTAAAAGAACTCAGTCTGTTAAGTTAGATAACCTATCCTCCTCCATCATCACCCTGAACACCGGCGTGCCACAGGGCTGCGTACTGAGCCGTCTCCTGTACTCCCTCTTCACCCATGACTGCGTAACCATAATCAAATTAGCAGATGATACCATGGTGGTAGGTCTGACCAAGGATGACGATGAGTAAGCCTACAGGGATGAGTGTGCCACCAACAACCTGGAACTAAAACACTCAGAAGACAAAGGAAATCATTGTGGACTTCAGGTGGACTAGGAGTAATGCACACACACCCATCTACATCAATGGAGCTGTAGTGGAGCGGGTGTTTTAAGCTCCTTGGCATCCACATCTCTGATGACCTCACCTGGTCCCATAACACCTCCACCCTGGTCAAAAAGGCACATCAGTGCCTTTATTTCTTACGGAGCCTTAAGAAAGTTCACCTGAGTCCCAGGATCCTTGCTGAATTCTACCGCTGTACCATTGAGAGCATACTCACAAACTGCATCTCATTATTGTACAGCATTTGCTCCGCATCTGACCGCAAAGCACTCCAGTGGGTGATGAAAACTGCTCAACGGATCACCGGCATCCAGTTCACTTCCACTGAGAACATTTATCATAAGCGCTGTCTGGGCAGGACAAGAAACATCATCAAGGATGCCTCTCACCCTAACCATGGACTTTTCACCCTCCTTCCATCCGGCAGGCGTTACAGGAGCCTACGCTCTCACACTAGTAGGCTCAGGAAAAGCTTCTTCCCCGAGGCTGTGACACTTCTGAACTGAAGTGCAGAACTGACACTACTGCACTGGTCAAAGTACTTTACATACATGTATTTGCAATACTCTTATTTTGCACAAACTGCACATTGTTAAAGCTATTACACTGTACAAAGCACAGTAAACTATTTCTATAAAAATATCATACTGTTATTTTACATAGAATACATTGTTTAACAATACTTTTGCACACTCATCCAACTGTATGTTGCTGCTGTTCATAGTGTATATATAATACTACATCGCTCTGTTCATAATGTACCTACAATCTCTACATTGCATTCCTATTTATATTCTGTATATACTCTGCTCAATACTGTATATAGCAACTCCACTGTACATTCTGTAAATCATAGCTTCACTTACTCTGCACTTATATGTATAGAAAACACTATATTCTTGCACTTCTGGTTAGATGCTAACTGCATTTCATTAGCTCTGTACTTGTACTCTGCACAATGACAATAAAGTTGAATCTAATCTAATATAATATAATTTCACTTCTATGCTGATGATATTCAGATTTATGTACCTGTAAAGAAGGAAGGCAACTTTCTAGAACCTCTCTGCATGCTTAAAGGACTTGAAACCATAGCTGGCTATGAATTTTCTGCACTTGAAATGAAAGTAAAACTGAAACTATTGTTTTTGCACCCTCCAATGCATCTGGTAAAAAAAAATGGTGTAACTTTTGATGATGCCTTGAAATTTGACAAGGAGATCAATGCCGTTGTTTGATCTGGCTTTTTTCAACTAAGAACGCTAGCAAAGATTAAGCTGTTTTTATCCTTTTGTGATTTTGAAAGAGTGATGCATGCTTTTGTGTCTTCTCGCCTGGACTACTGTAATTCCCTGTATGTAGGGATTAGTCAGTCCACCCTGTCACGACTACAGATAGTCCAAAATGTCAACAGACTCTCGGAAACAGGACCATATCACTCCCATTTTGTCATCTTTACATTGGTTGCTGGTCCGTTATAGAATTGATTTTAAAATCTTGCTGTTTGTTTTTAAATCTTTAAACAGCCTTGCTCCATCTTACATTTCAGATTTGTTGCAAACGTACACTCCAGGATCTCTTTGGGGTTCTGACCAGAAACTTTTGATTGTTCCTAGGTCGAGATGCAAACAGTGGGGCGACCGTGCTTGTGCAGTATCGGCCCCAAGGCTTTGGAATAGTTTGCCGTTACACATAAGAACTGCCTCCACATTGGTGTCATTTAAGTCCCTTTTAAAGACTAATTTTTTCTCCCTGGTTTATAAAGGTGACCTGACCTGGCATGCTGTAAGAGCATTCGGCGTTTTGAAGGCAGAAGGCGAACCTCTAAGTGGAATTAAATTGAACCACAACAAAGATGATGGTATGTGATTCAAGAAGATGGTAATTCTGTGTCAAAATCCACTCCAGTATGTAACCATGGTCTGCGAGGCAATAGTAGTGGCACCAACTGTCCTTCTGGAAGGTGGCATGGAGTCTTAGAGATGGCGCAGACTGAGCATCCTCTTATGTACCGGTTGATGTCCTGGGTCATATTAGGCTAACAGTATCAACTACGGAAGAGGGAGAGGCTTTTTCTGTCCTGGCCTGTAGGTGACAATGAAGTCAAAGCGGGTGAAGAAGAGAGCCCAGTGGGCATGCCTTGGGTTCATTTGTTTCGCTTCACAGACCATCACAACATTGATTATCTATGAGATGACTTCAAATTGATGTTTGGCACTCTCCAGACAATGTCCCATTCTTCTAAATTAGAAAAGGAAGCATTGACTTCAACAACAGAGGGAAGTTCTGGGTTAGGATGTGCTAGGGTAGGAGCTGTACAAAAGAATTCTTTGAGATGGTGGGATGCCTTTGTGGCAGAGGGTTTCCAGGACAGAGACTTGGCCAGTGCTTGAGAAATGTGCTGAGTGCTGTGCAGATCTGACTGAAAATTGGCAGTAAAAGTTAACAAAACCCAGGGAGCACTAAAGGTCTGTGATGAAGATGGGATGTGGCTGGTTGTGGATGGCTTTCACTTTCCTCTGGCCCATCTGAACGTACCCTAGCAAGTGGATGCTATTTTGGTGCAACTCATACTTTTACAACTTTAGATAAAGATGGCGTTCTTGTAACTTCTGGAAGATTTGCGTCATTCCCAGGTTTTGGGAGTAAATTAGGATGTCGTCGATGTAGATGATAACAAATAGATGGATTTTTTTTTTCTTTTTTGGGATCACAGAGGGACAGCCCATACAACATCACAAGAAATTAATAGTGGACTGATCGAGTAATCAAGGTGGTCTTCCATTTGGCACCCTCATGTATCCAAATAATTTTGTACATACTTCGCAGGTCCAGTTTGGTGAGGATGTGAAGTGCACGTAATTGCTCAAGGGCTGCAGGGACCAGAGGAAGAGAGTAGTGGTACTTGACAGTCTGGGCATTGAGAACACAGTATTCATTGCACAGCCTCAAGCCTCTATAATTTTTGTTCGGAAAGAAGAAGCTAAAGGTGGTGATGTATGAATTAATGAAGTTCTGTTTTAGAACCTACTCTATGTATTCCCCCATAGCCTTCTGTTCTATAATGAACAATGGATATAACTTCCCTTAAGGTAGTGTAGCCCCAGTCAATTGCACTGTCCCATGGCCAATCAAATTGGCACTGTCAATAGCCATGTTTCCAGTGTCGTGCCAGGGCTTAAAACGTGCTGGGCGGGGCTCATAGCCCCGGGCCAGTAGCACCGAGGCCAGAATAGCGCAGGGTTTCCACAGTCAGAGCCTGAAGCTCCGCTGCGCGTCACTAAAACACGCCCTTTACACGCCTCTCAGAACAACGTCACGCAACCCCATCATTTCACCAACAAAGAGAAGTTATCAGAAAGCTAAGAAATAAGTCACTGGAACATGCGCGATCACAAAACGAACATGATAAAAGTGGCCGTTTGTTTGCATGCTTTGTTAAATATTCAAATTCAAAAGCATCGATGCTTTACTATAGAATAAGTGATACATTGATCATAATGAATAAATTTATCAGGACTCAAAATTAAATCACACAGAAATTAATTTATATTTTATTTATTTATTTTTAACTCTTAAGCGTCTGTTTATTTGTAGTCGCAGTAGTCTATACGTCACATTTAGAATGAATGATAATATCTCTATTTTTATAAAAGCTCCCGAACAAAAACATTATCATATTTTTATGATAGGCTACGTGGAGCTAAACTCTCGAGACGAGACTTATGACAGATAATATAAGTTACTAAATAAATACACGATTGTGATAGAGTATAAGAAGCTGACGTCTGATTTATTCAAGTGGTCCTATTTACCATGTTTACTATGGTAATGTTAATGCTAGCATGCATAGTCTTTTGTATCGTTTATAAATATTTCTGCCTTGTATGGTGATTATAATCCACATCAGATGAAGTTATTGCAAAGACTCCTGCTGACTGAAAGTGAGTTTTGAGCTCAACTTATTTAAAAAAGTTTTTTTTATTTTAATTTTTAATGCTGGTGTTATAGCTGTTAGCTTTCTGAAATGATCCGTGGTGCTGACGCTCTATATTTTTATAAAAGCTCCCAAACAAAAAAACATTACTATATTTTTATGACAGGCTACGTGGAGCTAAACTCTCGAGACGAGACTTATGACAGATAAAATATGTTAGGGGAGAGCGGGGTAAGTTGTCACACTTTTCAAACTTTCTAACATTTAATGCGCACCGTACATCACAATGATATAAATGTCATACCAAACGAAAGAATGAAGTCTTGGGCACATATGTTGTTTTCATTACATTTTCATATCTTATATCATTACGGAGTTGTAGACTGTTGAATAGAGAATGTGCACTTGTGACAACTTGCCCCATCGGCAGGTAAGTTGTCACACTAGACTATTTAAAAATAAGAACAAAACTATTTAATTCTGATTATTGATTTTAACTTTACATTTCAACCAGAACTGGAAATGTAAAAAAAGTCATGCCTAGAGAATTTGGAAAAAACTATTATTTCAATCCAAACAATACACATTTCAATCTAAACACGTTTAAGTGGCAAGACCACTTTACTTTGAACTTTAAACTCAAACATTCTCTGGCTTGCACATAGATCTATGATAACTGAATGAAATACTGTGGATAACTCACTTAACATGTTTAACCTCTGAACAAAACAGATTCCCTGTATATGACTAATCAGACTCATCTTCAGAGTCATAATTCTGGCACACCTAAATTGCCTGGCCTGAAGTGCAAGCATCATGGGCCCATTTGTTGATTTTTACACATTTTACCCAGGTCTCTTTTGGAAGAATGTTTGACAATGGCTCCACAAAGTCGAGGCAGAAGCACTCTTCATCATCTGATGATGACTCTTATATTATTTTTCTTCTTTTAACTGCCTTGTTTTTAGTAGGTCCAGATTTTGACTCACATACAACAATTTTGAAACCGCTTTTAGCTAGATACAGCCGTATTCTTTTCTACTTCTAGTTGCTTTTCTATTTCTAAGAATTGCTCTGGAGTTGGTAGTCCGCTGTCAGCAATAGCATTGCTGGGTAAGGGTGAGCTGGTGATAGCAGAAGCATAAATGGGCATGGTAGACAGAACAGATTTGCTGCTGGGGCCTGGCAGGGCAGGGTTCTGAATGGGTCGATCTGTGACATAGGATGGTGCAAAACCAGTTTCCAGAAATACATCTCAATGTTTTTTGAGCATGTTCTATATGTTTTTTTGTACTGGAGCAAGTTGTCATATGTGACGACTTGCCCCAAAGTCATTGAGACAACTTGCCCCAAACTGACTTGTGTGCTAAAGTTGGCTAAATCTCAAGGCTAGCTCAATAATAGCACGTCAGCTAAAGTATCAAAATACACGTTATTGTCTCCTCTATTTTGTGCGAAATAATAATTTTTAACATTCATACCTAACAAAGTTGTATTGCATAAAATGTAGAGTGCAATTTTTTTACTCTTTAAGCCAAAAAATAAGAAAATTGAGCTAAACTCAGATTAGAGAGATCTTGACCATATTTGAACAGGAAATTGACTATAGAAGAAGAAGTCACACAAAGTGGCTATTTGATTTTTGAGATAGAGCCTCAAGTTTTGGAGTAATGAACAGTGTGACAACTTACCCATGTGACAACTTACCCCGCTCTCCCCTACTAAATAAATTCACGATTGTGATAGAGAATAAGAAGCTAACGTCTGAATTCTCCAAGTGGTTGTATTCATCATGTTTCCTATGGTAACTTGTTTAGCATGCATAGTCTTTACATCGCTTATAAATCAAACATTCGCTGATGACTGAAAGTAAGTTTTGAGATCATCTTATTTTATAAAGTCTTTAATGCTCGTGTTATAGCTGTTATCTTTCTGAAATGATCCAGCTCTGAGCTCTCCAGATGCGGAGAAACTCCGCCTTTGTTCATAACCCCTCCTCTAGCCCCAGCTGGCCCGCTTTGGCCCAAGGTTTTCGTCGGGCAAAAAACCCTGGCTGTTGGCCCCGAGGAAGCCCCGGCGAGGCACAATCAAGCCCCAGAAGAGACAGTTGAAACGCGACTGGCCCTGGCACGCACTAGCACGCCCGCTTTTAGCCTGACTGTGGAAACACGGTGAATGATTAATGATCTATTGTTCATATTGAAGTGTAATTGCAAAGTCAGTCATGATTTAGCATGTAAATGTGTGTTTGCGAAATGGTTCTTTGGAAACACACTGGCATGAGTAATGGACTTTTTTATAGTGCGGTGTTTCTCCAAAGCCTTTATACATCAATGTATAATTTCTCACAGTGCTCTAAGGACATGTCCACACGTACACGGGTATTTTTATAAACAACAAATCTCTGTCCACATCAAAATGCAAAAACATGCTATGAAGCACTGTCAAGGGCATGCCAAGCCAACAGGTGGCGATATAATCTCAACCGTAAAGCCATGCTGGCCAATCAGAAGCCTGAAAAAGTTAAGCCAATCACATAACGTTTGGTTATGACGTGTTATGCACCGGCTCAGCTGCTTCAAAATTCCACTGTATGCATTTGCAACAAAACCATGAAAACAAAACCATCGAGCAAGTTTCGCTGCCTCCTTAACCTAATCCTCCATGAGAGCAACCAAGGGGGACACAATTACAATTATCGCCTTGCCAGACTTTGGCCTCCCCAGTTTCTCGCTGACGATCGGTAACAGTTGATAAATTACACTTTTCCCAAAACCTGTCAGAAGTAGGGCCACAACATCACCTCCATTCAAAATGTGAAACAAACACTCCTGTTCGGGCTTCAGTTAGCAAATGCTGGGAATATTCTCCACAACAGGGCGAACAGCATCCTGTGTTTCCAAGTCCGCTGTCGTTTTTGATTTCCCTAACCTAAACTACAATCTTAAATTCGGCGCTTAACGTCTATGTCACGGCTCTCAGCCCGCCCTCTGTTCGTTGATTGGCCGGCTGGTTTGGAGCCGGAGGAAAACTGTTAGATAGTTTGCTATCTCAGACTGAGTACAGAAATCAACTGAAACTGAGCAGAAGTACGAAGTTTGATGTAGTCAGGCTATGGATTTTACGGGCTATTTACTTTTATATACGCCAAACACTTACATTCATGCTGCCATTTATTCATTTTTTACATAACATAATATTAAATGCAGTCATACACATATTTCATTATTTCATAAAATAATGTTTTTGATGTTATTATATTTTTAGAAAACATGGAATTTAGTCTGTCCTTAGTAGATAACAGAACTGTAGATTAATGATTAAGCTAGGGGTGTCCCCGACTAAGGATTTTAATAGTCGAATCGGAATTTTCGAATCTTGTCGATATTTGATTGATAGTCGAATCATGTTTTTGGGGCGCGACAAAATACATCACCAAGAGTCAATTCAGACATTTAACAGTCATAATTACATTACTACACATGGAAAATGTGTAACAGACGTCTCACAGATGATCACCCCTAGATTAATCTTAAAGGTTTATGAAAAGATTTCTGCAAACATCACATCAGTTTTCACACAGTTATGAAGAATGTTAATAAAAAAAAAAGTTAGGTATGGATAGCTGTGAATTATAGGGGTAGAAAGCAAACATTTCTAAATACGTAATTTAAATATAACATTCATACATGGAATTCATAAATAGAGACAACAATCTTGAAGATTCACTACTCAAAAAAACCCTAAATTTCACAAACTTGTTTTAAGCTGTGATCTATGAATCAAAGAACTCCATGTGAGTCATTTTCATTTGTCATTAGATGTATTGATCCAAACTCTCGATAGCTTGCTCTTTTGAGTATCCGCTCCATTCATATGAAAACACGTCCCACATGTGGAATGATTTCTCAAAGTGGTTTTTCAGATCTTCCTGAAATCTGTACACAAACCACTTCCAGTACGGCAGCTCAGAGAAGTCCGGAGTGATGTTCCACTCTGCATAAACATCTCCTGCTTTTCTGTACTCTCTGAACAGAAACCACTGACCTGTATAGAACATTTTACTAGTTCTCACTAAACTTGTGCAAAAATCTGCACTGAGACATTCTGTTTCATCATAACAGCTACCAGTAAGTCCATCGACTCGATGGAAAGGAACGCTGTGAGCTCCAGAATGGTTTTCTACAGTGTTGGTGCAGGTGGCTGCACAGAACGGACACTGAACCCAACAGCATTGACAGAGATGATCAATCAGAATCTCATCTGGTCTGTCTTTATGTTCCAAATTTTCTGGAAATGTCTCCGTGCTCAATTTATGTTGTATTTCAGATGATACTGAACCAAGTAGTTTGCTTATTACATCTTCTAGTAGGTTGAAATCATCAACACCTTCATGACTCACTCCACTAAGGTCCTTTACAGAGAATATCAGCACATCTGAGAGCTGCCTAGCAAAATCATTCAGCCACTTCTGAACATCTCCGCCGGTCGTGTTGACCAGTGTAGTCGCTCTATGAGCCGCTTCCATGATCTTCTGCTGTAGGAGTTTAATGTTCTCCTCCAATTTGGGGCGAACGCTGTCTTCAAACTTATCAGAGATGTACTGATTGACTTCATCTCTGACAAAACTTTTTAAGTGGTCTCTGGGATGATTAAAGTAGTTCATATATTTGACAAAATTCTCCTGTTCTGCCAGAGTCTTTAGGATGTGTTTCTCTAGTTTAGATCTGTTTCCATTTAACGATTCACAGTTTGTTTTAATTTCATTAGTCATATCTCTAGCAGTATCTTTGTAGACACTCTGTTGAATGGGCTCTTTCAGTTTCTGACAGATGATCTCCCCAAAAATAGCAGCCGATGTCGCACCTTGACAGTATTTCTGGAAAATGCTAAAGTACTCTTTGCTCTTCTGTTTAAAGTATAAAACAGGATCGTTGGCTTCCCTGAACTTTCTGTGTTGGTCAGTAATTACCTTGTTTACTCTCTTACAGATTGACATGACCAAATCCATGTAAAATTCCTTTGTGAACATAAAGTTCCTGGAACCTTGCTCATAATCTACTACTCTGGCTTTGATATGATCAGCAAGTTCCTGAATGTAGGTTTTGTTGTAACCCGTCTTTGAAATGTTATATGACATGATCATTTTGTCTGCGTGTTGAGCAATGTCATTGACTAAGACTCTAATTTGGGTCTCAACCTCAAACTTCAGTTTAGCTGATCTGACGGTATCTCCTGTAACTCCTCTGAGTTTCTGTACATAATCTGAATAACGTTGCACAGAGAAAATATCCCTGCTCTTCTTCCAGTCATTTACAGGGACACTTTCATAGTTACTAAGGAGTTGTTTCATGTCATTTAATACATCAATGTTTTTGATTTGAGGAGTTTTGGCAGTAATCTTTTTAACACACTCTTTCCAAAAGGTATCAAACTCTTTTTTCAAGATCGTTTCATCATTTGCTTTGTCTTTGAGTTTTATCGCAAGTTCTTTGCTCTTTTCCAAAAGATCGTTTTCACGACATGTCCTCTGAGCATCAATCCTTTTCTTCATATCTCGCTGCTGAAGAATCTCATTTAATTTCCTTGCTGTTTCTCTCACAGTATTTTCCCGGAGATCTTTGATTTTGATATGAAATGACACTTTCCACTGTATCAATATATCTTTATCTTTGTCTTTCTCAAAGAAATCTGACATGGAATTTTCTACTTCTCTGCTTTTCACTTCCAGTTTTCCATGAAGATCACTTCCTGAAACCTCATCAATTGTTTCGTTTTCTATACTGATGTAGAGTCTGTTCTCTATATCCAGCATGGTTCTGCGGAGACTCCAGGACCACTTGCTGTATTCGGTCTCCAGCTTTCGGTATGTTGCGATTTCAAGAGCATTTCTGAAGCTGAACACGAATCGTTCATTTAATAAAGCCTCCCAAAGATCATTTATGCGACCTTTTAGGTGTGTCAGCTGTAAACCAACGGATTTTGAGGCATGGCTTAAAAACGTTTTCTTCAGCTCTTGGATGTTTTCACAGTATGATGGGTTTGGTGGTGCCATTGGTGGACTGCCCTCCCAAAGCTGTGCAAAATATTTCACGTCCTTCTGTATGTCAAAAGTAATGACATCATTGAAACATTCTGCATCAAAGACTTCATCTTTAGCAGCGAGTTTTGTCATTTCATCCAGCGTCTGCTGCAGTCGTCTCCTTCCCTCCATGTTTCTCTCTCCGGCTGTGACTTCTGAAACATTCTGATGAACAAACATGCAGCTGGGATTCAATCTGACCTTCTTCATCCTCATGAAGGCCTGAACGACGATCTGAAGAATGTCCTGCAGCTCTGATGGGTTTTCCCCAAAGATGTTAATCAATGTCAAATTACCAAGACCGACAACAAATGTGGCCATTTCATTGTCCTGATGTCTTGTTGACCTTCCAGAGAGTTCTAGAGCGCGAAGCCCCTCAGTATCAACAACCAGAATATAGTCAAACTTCAGCTGTTCTTTTATCTTCATCTCCTCTGAAACTCTGACCAGCTGCATGAAAGCTCCTCTGGTGCATCTGCCAGCACTGACGGCAAACTGGAGTCCAAACATGGCGTTCAGCATAGTGGATTTCCCAGAGCTCTGAATCCCTAAAACCGACAGCACAAAGACTCTCTGGTCTCCCAGTTTCTTGATGAGTTCATGTAGAACAGCAGTAACCCAGACCACAGGAACATGAGCAGCATCTCCATCCATCAGCTCCAGTGGAAATCCAGAGATCATCATCTCTGCAGCAAGACCCGGGAGAGAAGAATGATCACACGGCAGGCCTTCCTTGTTCTTATTCACTGATTTACACGATTCATAGATCTGACCGATCTCCCTTAAGATGTGCTCCAAGCCAAAGGTTGCAGCTTGAAGTTCTTTTGAAATCTTATCCAGTTCTATTTGTTCCTTGGTCAAATTTGCTGCAATCTGCTGCTCAGATCTGTCATTATTCTCTTTCAGTTTTAAGACATTTGACCATTTTTCATCATACTTGTAATGTAGAGCAGAAAGGTCAACTGAGGTGTATTCATCCAGTAGGATTGCGAGCCATTTGAGAAAAAATATCTTCTCATTTGGAGATTGTGAATTAATTTCTGTAATAAACAACTTCATGAACTCACCAATGTCCAACACATGCTGCTGTTCACGGATTTTCTTCATGTCTTGTTTCTGTTTTATTTCCAAGTCCATTTCATTGCCCTGAGATCGATGTAGTTCTTTGTTCTTTTCGCACCACTGATGCCACAGTTTCCCCTGACAGGGCAGAAATGATTCTTTGATTTCCGTCAGATCTTTTTTCTTCAGTAAACCCATCATCTGCTGGGCTGCTTCTTTCCCTCTTCTGCAGTCATTGTCAAGATCCTCATCTTTTCTGATATTTGGGTGCTTGGACACGTCTTTAAGCCTAAAAACAGATGATGATTCTGAAGATGAGAACAAGAGGCATTCATTTATAGCTTGTGTGAGTTCTTCAGATACATCTGACTGATTTCTGTTTTTCAGTCCAATTTTGTATTTCCCATTCCTCATTTCAAATACACTAGACATATCCTCAGTAAAAAGACAAATAAGTGGCTTTCTGCCCTTGTACAGGTTTTGCATCTGTGCTGCACATCTGTCACTCTTGTCGAGTCGTGGTAGAATAACAACATTGACTGAGGCCATTTCAGTGAGGATCTTCAGCTGTTTCTCATTGTCTCCTGCATCACCGTGAAGGTTACAGAATGCAATACATTGAGTAAACTTATCTGTGTCTTTCCCAGAGGGGCAGTACCAGGTGATCTCCACCACTCCATCCATCAGGACTCTGGTGCTGCTGCTGCCTGGGCAGTTCCTGTGGAAGAACGTGTTGTGTCTCTCATTGATCAGACTGTTCATCAGCTGAGATTTGGATGAGGACGATGAGCCGAACCTGAAGAAAGACACCATAGGCGTTTCTGCCTTCCAGATTGGCTGGATTTGACTGATTATTTCATTTTTGCTGTCTTTCATCTTCCAGCTCTTGTTGATTTGTCTGAATGTCCAAAGAGGAAACTCAATTTCTTGTGTGAATGGATCAGGAACAAGAAGAGGCAGAGCGTACTGACACTGAGACAGTTTAGTCACCATCAGCTGCTTCAGGAAACTATCTGCACAATGAAATACGGCCATCTGAACATCCATTGGGTGAATAGCATCACTCCTGTTGGTTTCTTCTGGAATCAAAGACATTTCTCTGAAAATATCAGCCTCCCTCTTATCTTCAAGTAAGTCATTGTTTCTTTGTTGTCCTTCATGCTGGGTGTCTGTAGTTTTAATGTGTCTTGTTCTGTAGTTCATCATCAGTAGTTTTTGTAGGAAAGTCTGAATCACGTCCTTCTCAGCACAAGACTCGTAGGAATGCAATGAATGTGTTGTTAGTTGAAGAACATCTTCCGCTCTTAGATTGCAGGGGTGCTTGTCATCAAGATGAAGTCTGTGATATAGATGCTCTATTTCTTTCCTTCTTTCATATCTGTTTTGATCTAAAGAATACTTCTCTTTGATTCCCTATGAAATAAGCACAAATAAAGAAACTTTGTTGTTTTCTTATACTGTCTTAGTAATATATATATATATATATATATATAAAGGCAGCATAGCTAAAAGTGTTTCTACCAGGGCTTGAAAACGGGAAAAAAATTAAATCGGTTCACTTAGAGCAGAATCGATATTGTAACATTTCTGTTCTGTGTTCCTCTGATATTATTACCATTCCGAAACCAGTTCGGGTGGAAGAAATACCGGTTAATAACATTATTTAAAAAAAAAAAACATTTCTTTGCCTATAATTTGCCTAATAATAATAATAATAATAAAGTACAGCGTTTTCTTTACTCAAAAAGGAAAAAAAGAGAGATCTGGTAATGTTAGCCAATAACCGGCTGAGTTAAAGGGTTAGTTCACCCAAATATTAAAATTATGTCATTAATGACTCACCCTCATGTCGTTCCAAACCCATAAGTTCATCTTCTGAACACAGTTTAAGATATTTTTGATTTAGTCCGAGAGCTCTCAGTCCCTCCATTGAAAATGTATGTACGGTCTACTGTCCATGTCCAGAAAGGTAAGAAAAACATCTTCAAAGTAGTCCATGTGACATCAGAGGGTCAGTTAGAATTTGTTGAAGCATCGAAAATACATTTTGGTCCAAAAGTAGCAAAAACCTCGACTTTATTCAGCATTGTCTTCTCTACCGTGTGTGTTGTGAGCGCGTTCACTGCAGTTTGTGATATCCGGTTGCGAACGAATCACTTGATGTAACCGGATCTTCTTGGACCAGTTCACCAAATCGAACTGAATCGTTTGAAACTGTTCGCGTCTCCAATACGCATTAATCCACAAATTACTTGAGCTGTTAACTTTTTTAACGTGGCTGACACTCCCTCTGAGTTCAAACAAACCAATATCCCGTAGTAATTCATGTACTCAAACAGTACACTGACTGAACTGCTGTGAAGAGAGAACTGAAGATGAACACCGAGCCGAGCCAGATAATGAACGAAAGATTGACTCATTCTCGAGTCAAGAACCGTTTCTGTCAGACGCGTCCGATTCGAGAAACAAGGAGCTTCAACCAGTTTATTGAATTTAACTGTCCAAAAGAACCGGTTCGCGGAAAAGAACCAAACTTCCCATCACTACTGGTGATCTGAAAACTGATGCAACCAGATCTTGACTCGAGAACGAGTCAGTCTTTTGTTCGTTATCTGGCTCGGCTCGGTGTTCATCGTCATCTCTCTCTTTACAGCAGTTCAGTCAGTGTACTGTTTGAGTAAATGAATTACTCAGAGAAAAAAAGTTCAAAAAGATCCGGTTACATCGAGTAATTCGTTCGTGAACCGGATATCACTACACTGCAGTGAACGCGCTCAAAACAGACCTGGAAGAGAAGACAATGCTGAATAAAGTCGTAGTTTTTGTTATTTTTGGACCAAAATGTATTTTCGATGCTTCAACAAATTCTAACTGACCCTCTGACGTCACATGGACTACTTTGATGATGTGTTTCTTACCTTTCTGGACATGGACAGTAGACCGTACACACAGCTTCAATGGAGGGACTGAGAGCTCTCGGACTAAATCTAAAATATCTTAAACTGTGTCCCGAAGATTTTAAATATTAAATGGAACGATAAAATAACGTTATTAACCGGTTAATGACCATTTCAAATTTCACATTTTCGATTCTGTTCGGAACTATAATATTTAATTTTGTTTCTGTTTCTGGTTCTGTTCCTGCCAAAATTTTGTTTGTTTTGGTTTTCGTTCCTTGAACCGGTTCATAGCCATGGCTGCTACTGTGACAAAATACCTAAGAAGATTCGTTGAAGTACATTTTCCAGTAATTAACTTCAAAACCATAAAATGTCAAGTGAAACTATATGATCAGGAACCACCCAGTTAGAAACTATTTCTACAAGCTGTATGTGTGCATTTATGGAATTCTTTGTAACTTCCTTTTTCATGTTCTATTTTTATCTTACACTCAACACTTACCTCATGTGTCTCTCTTGTCTCTGTGGTCCAGGTGAAGTCCATACTCTTTCCAATAAGTGTCGGTTGGTCTTGTGACAGGACAGAAAAAGATAGCGAAATATTAAAATGACATTGAAATTGGCACTGGAATTATGATAACGCAAATCCATGCTCTAAAAAAAATGCCGAAGACTGGTATAACTAGTTTTCTCACATTATGTCTCGTTTTAAGGTACACTTTTTGGACTATGACTTACTATGAAATACTAGTGAAATACTTATGGATTATAGGCTGGTACATAACCCACTTACATTGTCTAATTTAACAAAACACCAACATTTATTATTATATATATGAGTCAGGGGCAAATAAATATGAAAGAAATAACATAACATCAATTTCTGCGTTCTAACCACTAACCACTGACCTGTCCTGTTTTGCATGTCTCCTCTTTCTCTTAACGCAGTGTTGTACATTTCACTAGTGTAACACTGCTGTTTATTCTCAGTAAACAGTTGCTCAATCCTGTTCATCAGGTCTCTCATCTCTGATTGGTTGTTCATGTTCTTGCTACAGGTGTGATATCTTCCACCACACTTCTCAATCAGCCGCTCCAGAGCAGAGTTTTTCTTCAGGTCATCGATTATAGAGTCAGACTCTTCCTCGCTCTCATAGGTGAAGAGAATCATCGCGAACTGAAGAACTCGGTCACCAAATACTCTCTGAAGCCACTCAATACCCACCTTATCAGAATCTGTTAACTGGCCCAGTCGCACAACAAAGATGAAAGCAATGATTTCATTTTCATTCATTATGTGATCAGTGAGAGGATCCAGATTAAGATCAGTTTCATGTAAGCCAATCAGGTTAATAACTGAGACGTGGCATCCTGATTTCTTCATCTGCAAGGGAACGGTCTTAGATATTGCTAGATTGTCAATAGTTGGCTGCATTTGTCCAAGTAGAACATTGTCGTGTTGAAACTGGACTGCGACAGAATTTCCAAACAACACAATTTTCATACTCTGATCTAGAATTAACACAGAAGAGCCATTCTCAGATTCATCATCAATACACTGCAACGTAAGATCAAGTCTCATACAGCAATGCAAAATATCAGATGTTGTTTTCTTACCCATACAGCTGAGCATTGGATCAACAGTCAGACAGTTCAAGTGCTCTACTCATCAGGTTTCGAGTAGCTTCAACTCATAACTCTGTAGACTTAAAGTCTTCCTGCTTAAAGCAGATGCAAATATAGATGGGGTAGATCCAGTCAAACAGGATTTGCTGTTCACAAAAACATAGTCTGACCTCAAGTAAATCACATGGCATCTTTTTAATAACACCTGACCAACCATGTAAGTTATTTAAATCCACATCCCTGTTACTTAATTATGTGCGTTGTGAAATGATGTTCTACTGGAAAGGAAAAGGTTACCATAGTTAACAACAGTGGTGTCAAAAGTATTGGCAATCATTACTCAAGTAGAAGTATAGATACTAGGGTTTAAAAATACTTTTGTAGAAGTTGAAGTATCAACTCAAGCTTTTTACTCAAGTAAAAGTGTAAAAGTACTGGTTATAAAAACACCTTTAAGTATAAAAGTAATGTAAGGGGAAAAAAATGGCATTAACAACAAAAGCTTAGGCCGTGCCACAGGGGCCTATTGTGCACTACACCACCTCCTCAAAAAACATTTTTCTAAAGGCCATAAAGCATAATGACTATAATGTTATTTTAAGATGTTCATGTTGAAAAATTTGGGATGCACATATATGCCCATTGAAAATTAATGCACTTTAGTACAATGCAAATACATTAAAGAACTAGAGATAAGATGACTAATTGCCTATAAGTATTGTTATGGTGAGCCAGTGAGAAATAATAACTTTTAAGTAGGGTCCGGTGCCTTTTCGATACTTTTAAAACAATACCGTCGCCTAAACGGTGCCTGAACCGATACTTGGATAGGCTAATAAATGTATATCACAATATGGGTCATTACTTAATACAAAACCACATAATGTTTCTACTGTATCTCTGTCACTCACTCTGATATTTAGTTAAGATGAGTGCTGTCTGTGACTGTCTTTAATCAGTCCTGTGAAAAACTGTTTGCTCATTCTTTATAAAGTATAAACAATGTCGTTTGTAAAATACTGTACTGTGCAAAAGTCTTAGGCACATTAGTATTTTCACCCCCAAAAAAGGGTTATTTATATCTTTTGCTGTAGTGTGTCAGTAGGAAATATCAGTTTGCCATTCATTTTAATAATAATCTAGTGCGATTTTGAATGCACAAGCAGTCTGACAACGGCAAAATGAATGTTTGGAAATGTAAACTGATATTTTATACTGACACACTACAGCAAAATATGTAAATACATTAATAATATATAAATATATAAAGACTTTTGCACAGTAGTGTATGTATAAAGTACGTATGATTAAATTAAGTATATTTAAATAAGTGTAATTAAAGTATGTGTTCGTTGTGTTAAGGGCTAGATTTTCGCTGGAGGAAACAGCTGTGGTGTGACAAGCGAAAACTTTACAGTAGATGAAACCGGCTCCCTCGTTACCTTTTGTAAACTGTATTTATGACAAAGAACTGCACAGATACAGATATTCTAACAATCTATCGATAAACACACACCTTGTGTCCTCTGTTTGTGTTTGAGTGCGCTTGCGCTCCGCCGCGCTCTGCGGATTGAAGAGCGCGCTGAAAGACGGAGAGGAGACCGGTCTGACGCCGGTTTCATATGAAATTTAAGCGGACTGACTCTGAGGCGATCGGATACCGGTTCCATACCCAACCCTACTTTTAAGAAATATATTTTTTGATAAACGAACCCAAAACTGGCTATGTCCTTGATGTTATTTGTGTCATGTGCTGGTGCGATGGATCGCGTACAAACCAATAGGGTGTCGGAATGGTATATGTTTATACTTCTCATCCTACCACAATCAAATTCACTTCATCCGGGTGGCGCGATTTATCTGGATAGGTTTTTTTTGAATGATGACAAGCCGGAATGAAAACAAGCTGAAATGAAATAGCAGTAACGAAGCTATTTTTAAAATGTAAGGAGTAGAAAGTACAGATACTTGCGTAAAAATGTAAGGAGTAGAAGTAAAAAGTCGGCAGTCACTGTATATCCAATAGGTCTTATAAACAAATAACTTATGTAATAATATATGACATTTTGTGATATATTAGTAACATTTAACAATAATCAAAAGATAGTATTATCATGTTTTATTGTAAACTGTATCACCAACATAAATCAGAAAAGAACACTCTTATCTTACACATATTCATTTTTTACTAAAAGTGAAAATCCCCACTCCCCACACCTACAATCCCTTCTGGACCTGAGACTCAAACCCACAATCTTTGGGTTACTAGTCCAACTCTCTAACCATTTACTGTCATTGAACATCACAAACATTTATGTGTATATTGGAACAGGTTGGCTTTCTATCTTACTATCAAGGTTTATGTTACATAACTCCTCTTAGGTGAAAAAGACACATCAGCATCTATTCAAGGCAGATAGGAAATTCCAGTGAAGCAGCAGAGGAAATAACACCAGGGGACAGTAGACTGTAATCACTGGAGGTGAGTCTATAAGACACATTTAGTCAGTCAATGAGCACTTTCAATTCATGTAGCTATTTTTAATATATTTAAATATATATATTAATATATGTTATTTTTTATTTTGTTTCATTAAATCATTTATACTATTATTTCATGGTAATTTTACAAGTTGTTGTACAAGTTGTTGTAGACACACACACACACACACACACACACACACACACACACAATAAAAAACAACAGCAAAAACAAATGAGACAGAATGCAGAATCAGACCTAATAATGAACCATCACATATGAAAACTCGTGCACTGTTTCTTGTCAGAAATATAAAGACTCTCTGACCATCTTCAAACAGAAACCTGTTGTGGTCCGAGCTCTTTTTGGGTCAGTGAAGCATAGAAGTCAACTAGATGAATGTGGTATATTCCCGTGGATGAACAAAGGGTACTTGTTCCCAGAGGCATCATGCTCATTCAAAGGCATGATTTACACAATCACACAAGATTCTGTTGAGCTTGTGAATGCAATGACCAATCAGAGGCGTTCCAATGAGTCATCGCTAAAATGTCGGTGCTTCCTTCACTCGCTCGCTGAATGAATACCTCTTTCTGACGAATTTCTCTCATCAGAAACAACAAAGTGCAGATGTGTGTACGAATCTATAAATAAGATATTGATTTCACAGTGTTAACAGTTTCAGTGATTTTAATGGGAGTTTTTGAGAGTGATTGAACTCTAGAATATCAGTGAAAATGATCTTTAATAATGTAAATGTTATTTGCTCTCTTTCTGAACAATGAAAGATTAGTAGCAATATTTATATCACATTAACTTTCAATGTTAAATTCACATTTAATATAAAGTCAGTCGTATTCAAAAAATGTGTTAGGGCATGACACCCATATGATCTGTTATTTAAGTAAACAGACAGGTTTTTATATGCATAGTTTAGATTACATTATTAGGCTACTTTCACCATCGCATGTTATCTAACATAATCTATGAAGGTGAGAATCGAGATATTTCATGATATACAATAGTTAATGCATCTGGGAATGTGTCTAATAAAAATGATAATTATTAATAATAATTTGCCAATATGCTGTTGTGGATGCTGTGTGTCACATGACGACACCCCCACCCCCCAAACATGCACCCTCAAAAATAATGAGCAGTTGGGGGTTCAGTGCTTTGCTCAAGGGCACCTACATTGTGGTATTGCCAGCCCGAGACTCGAACCCACAACCTTAGGATTAGAAGTCTCTAACCACTAAGCCACGACAAGTCTGACATGCATTCTGCTCAAAACTTGTGAAACTTTTCATCATTAACAGTATTTCAAGTCAAATTATCAATGATTATAATGTCCATTTGGCTAAAGCTCTGGGATGGTAACTGGAAGGTTGTTGGTTTGAATCCTGCGAGGAGAAACTGAAAAGCCTTTATTATTGTGCTGTGAACTGAGATACAACCTGAGATTGATAGAATCAGTGCATAATAAATAATTATTGATGTAAAGAAAATGTAAAGAAGCAGTGATTTACACTCAAGAATAAGACAAAATTGAAAACAGTAACCCCCCCCCCCCCCCCCCCCCCCTCAAAAAAAAAAAAAGAAAAGCTTTTGAAAATAATTTGGTCTCTCCAAAACTGTATGTATTCACTGTTGTATTCAGTGCTGAATGTGAGTCATGTGACTTTCTCCAAGGAGAAAGTGTAATCTCAGTATCAGTCTCTCTTTGCCTCTGGAGGTGGAACATCAGCATAAAAAATCCTACAGCTGTGTGCTAAACAAAAACATCAGCAACCAGACCAAACATCGGGACAACAGTCAGCTCTGTCAGCATTGTGCGGTATGTGGATGAAATTAGTGTTTATACATGAGCTAATCTCTTTTAGCTGCCTAGATTTTGTAAAAAAGATTTTAAGTTTAAAAAAAAAAAAAAACACACACACACACACACACAAATATATCCAAAAAAGATTTATTCACTTTCAAATAAATAAATAAATACTCATTACTTATGTACAATGTACAATCAGCAAGGCCTGTCGTCAAGACCTTTTAATATTTATATATCTATACAATTAGACTGTGATATTACAAATGACATATTCTGCCCAGTGTTCTCCAATAAACAAAAAGTGTTTAAAAGACAAATTAAAAAATAAATATGGAAATATGGAATTGGGGAAGAATCGGGGTAATATGATCATATTTGTTTGACCTGGTAAGGATTCTAGCCGCTGCATTTTGTACTACCTGTAGCTTGTTAATTGAAGATGCAGGACAACAACCTAGCAGTGCATCAAAATAGTCCAGTCTAGGGATCATAAATGCATGAACTAGCTTTTCTGCATCAGAAACAGGCAACATGTTTCATAGCTTGGCAGTATTGGAAATATATAGTTGAGTATCATCAGCATAACAGTGGAAACTTATTCCGTATTTTCTAATAATATTATCAAGCGGCAACATGTATATTGAAAATAGCAGAGGACCAAGGACAGATCCTTGTGGGACTTCATATTTTACTGGTGATAAATGAGATGACTCCCCATTTGAATAAATAAAGTGATAGCGATCGGACAGGTAGGATCTAAACCATCTTAGAGCCTGCCCTTGAATACCTGTATAGTTTTGTAGTCTATCTATAAGTATGTCATGATCTATGGTGTCGAACGCAGCACTAAGATCAAGTAAAACTAGAAATGAGATGCAGCCTTGATCTGACGCAAGAAGAAAGTCATTTGTATTTTTAACTAGTACAGTTTCTGCGCTATGGTGGGGCCTGAATCCTGACTGAAAATCTTCATACAGATCTTTTTTTTTTTTTTTTGCAGGAAGGAGCACAATTGAGCAGACACAACTTTTCCTAAACTTTTAGACATAAACAGAAGATTTTAAATGGTTCGGTAATTTGCCAGTTCACTAGAATTTTTTCCCCCACTAGGATTGTTTTTCCACCCAATTCTAAAAATTTCCAAGTTAGTTTTTCTCCATTTGCGTTCAAGACTAAGAGTTTCTTTCTTGAGAGAGTGTGTATTACTGTTATACCATGGCACAGTACGTTTTTCTCTTACCTTTTTCAGTTTGATGGGGGCAACAGCTTCTAATGTATTAGAGAAAATAGTGTCCATGTTGCCAGTCATTTTGTCTAATTCATGTGTATTTAAGAGTATACATAGCAGTTGAGATAAATCAGGCAGGTTATTTGCGAGTTTGTCTTTGGTGGCTGTAAAAATAGTTCTGCCCAGACGGTAACGCTGAGACATATAGTTAATATCGGTGACAGCAGCATGCGAGATACAAGGAAATGGTCAGTAACATCATCGCTTTGAGGTACGATATCTATATCAGTAAGATCAATTCCATGCAATATAATTAAATATAGTGTATAATTTAAATGATGAGTGGGCCCGGTGACATTTTGCTTGACTCCAGAGTTTATTAGGTCAGTAAACGCAAGTCCTAATGCATCATTTCTATTATCGACATGAATATTAAAATCTCAGACGATTAGTGCTTTATCAACTGTAACCAAAAGGTCTGAGAGGAAACAACGCAAATCAATTAAATCATTCATTTAGAATGATTTAAACCTGCATCCTGTTTTCTGGGTAACATTGAGAATATTACTATGTATTGGTGAAAAGTGAACACCTCCACCATGACCAGTCTGACGGGGCTCATGCTTATAACAGTAGTTTGGTGGAGTGGACGCATTTAGACCAAAATAATCATTTGGTTTTAGCCAGGTTTCAGTCAAGTAGAGTACATCAAAACTATTATCTGTGATCATTTCATTTACAATAACTTCTTTTGGTGTGAGTGATCTAATGTTTATGAGCCCAAACTTAAAACTTAAACTTAAAAAATAGTTTGTGTTAATTTATTTTACATTTTTCTGGTTTAATCACGATAAGATTTTTTTCTAGATCCTACATTAAATTTACATTTTGACCCCACTATTTGGGGAACAGACACAGTCTTAATAGATAGGACAGCAGCGGGTGGAACAAAAGTCATCATTAAAGTTATTTGAGATTTGTCTTACTAGTCACATGGAGCGAAGTGTCCTGGAGATGTTGTCAGAGAGCAGCTCCGCTCCGACTCTGCTGGGGTGCAGGCCATCAGCGCGAAACAGCCTAGGACGCTCCCAGAAAAGATTCCAATTATTAACAAATAGCAGTTTCTGTTCTTTACACCATGACAATAACCATTCATTTAAAGCAACAAGTCTACTGAACCTTTCGTGTCCTCGTCAATACGTGGGCAGTGGGCATCTGCGGCCTTCAGGATCGCGGGTATCTGCGCAGAAACATCCGGACCTACCCCGGACTTGTGAGCATCAGCCCGGGAGGTTTCCAGCATGGCTCTCCGCTCTTTCAGCTGGGCCTGCCTCAGCTCCAGGTCGCGAATCTGCACCAAATGCAGCTCGAACATGTCCTCACCTGCAATCAAAGGTAGACATACATCCGCCATTAAAGCAAGTAACAGGAAGTAAAGCAGTGGTAATGTGTGTGAATAGAGTATTAGAAATGTAAGCGGGATTTGTGGTGACCAAGCTGGCAATTCTAACAGGCTATAAGCTAAATAGCGGACCCGGGAAATCAAAATAAAACTAGTGATAACAAGGCGCTTTGATTGTTTTTGTTGTAGAATATGATAGTGGATATATTCACACGTTATAGAAATGGAAATTATGGTTTATACAATTGATATTTAAGATAAAAAATAGTTGATAAAAAAATAACGTGACAGAGTTCAAACGCAATTCACATGGTAGCAACAAAACTATATTATATCACAGCATCGCATTCTGTCTCGCAAAGGGGAGTGAAGTGTTTCCAGGTTGGAGATCTCGAAGATAAATAAAGCATTTTTGGGTCAAAACTGCATTAACCTTCAGGTTGTGTTCAAATCCCTATAACCATTGTGGTTTTCCTGGGTCAAAAATGTCCGGCCTTTTAAAATTGCTTGTAAATATTATTATTGCAATATTATCACTAAATATTTGTAACCACCTTTTTGTCAACTTGTTTTCTTTCATTTAGGACTGGTTTTATATTAATTTTTGGAACTGATTTATCATAGGCCTCATTAGTCTGAGCTTATGTACCTCAATTTTTGAGTGAGAAAAGCATTATTTGTGGAAAATGTGGTTAATATGAAATGAAATATGAAAAATAAATTGCACTGTTTATAACACTAGTATGTTTTAATGTTTAATCAATAAATTAGTTTAGAAAACTTTTAATTTGTGAAAAATTGCAAAAGAATTACACTTGTGGTGTTCCCGGTCTAAAATGACCGGCCTAGAAAAAAGAGCTTATAAATCTCTTGTTGTGCAATATTGTGACCTAATATTGGATTCAGTCTTTTTGTCAACTAGTTTTCATTCAGTTAGGCCTCGTTTTGTATTTATTTTTTAAACTGATTGATCATAGGCCTCATTGATCTGAGTCTAGGATTAGGGTTAGGGCTCTTCTCACTGTCTGTGGCAAGAGGCAATACCTGTAACCCAGGCAGGTTGCACAGGTAGTCCAGCTCCTCCATGAGGAAGTTTGCGGTGTCTCCCAGCACAGTTTGAAGATCATGCAGGAGATACCAGGAGACAGGCCATTAAATGAGGAGAGCCGAGTAGGGATGCACTGTAGAAGGGCAACAACCCAGCAGCAGGAGCGGTATCTGCTCTTTTGTACTGGGATGAATAGTATGAGCACTGTCAGAGCCCTACAGAATGACCTCCAGCAGGCTATAGTGAGCATGTTTTGAACCAAACTGTCAGAATCAGATTTTATTAGGATGGAGTAACGGCCTGATGTCCTATAGTGGGACCTGTGCTCACAACCAGAATTGGTAGGTTCGACATTGACATCCTGTTCTCTACACTGATGAGAGCTGGGGAGGCATATCCATGGGGTATTCCACAGACCTACAGGGGTTTGGAAATGGTTCCTTTACTGCTGTTATGTACCAGGATGAAATCCTCAGAGCCACTGTCAGACCTTACGCAGTTTTTAGATGACACTACCATTGTTGCCATTGACTGGCCCTCACTTGAATCCAATTGAGAACCTCCTGGATATTAAGTTTTGGAGTGTCCGGTGTTGCTGTGATGAACTTAATGCTAGTTGGATCAGCCTTTAAGTTTATTTTGTTACAATGATTTTTAGTGTGATCCAGCCTTCAGTGTGTTGGTGATTTTGGTTTCCATTGACTGTTGTCACATATAGAATGTATATAAATAAAGATTTTCTGATTGAATATTTCATTCAGTGAAACCCAATGTGTGATTTAAGTGTTCCCTTCATTTTTTTGAGCAGTGTTTTCGCAGGCATAAATACATATGTGAACATGAACATGATCAACATGCTTCTGAACACTAAATATTTCTCAGATTTCTAATCAATAAGGCCTACAAACAGTCAGTACCAAAATTAAGCAATTGTTTTGGAGGCCAGTCATTTTTAAACACCAATACCAGAAGTGTTCTTTTGTGCTATTTATATTTTTATTATTTTTGACAAGATTTACATTAGAGCATGCAAGTGTGAAGAACAGTGCACATTTGTTTCTACATATTTTATTTAATATTTGACAAAATTATTCACAAATTATGCTTTTTCGCTCAAAAACCGAGGCGTGTAAGCTCCAATTAATGAGGCCTTTGATAAATCAGTTCCAAAAATCAATACAAAACCAGTCCTAACTAAAAGAAAACACATTGACAAAATGACTGAATCCCATATTTGGTGATAATATAGCATAACAAGAGATTTAGTATAAGCTATTTTTTTGTAGGCCGGTTATTTATGACTGGTAACAATGTTGGATAAAACAAAAAGTGTTTTACAAAAATGAAACATTTTTGTGGTGGAAGCAGTCCTACCCTGTGTGTACAAAGTCAGTAGATCTTAGTCCAATGCGATTACATTTACTAACATTTTCAGGAGAAAGAATATCCTCTCTGGGTCAAAATGACCCGAACACAATATGAGGGTTAACCTCACAGCTCTCTTTATGTAGTACAGATCTCCTGTAAATGGAAGACCATGCATGGCTTCTCACATGGGACCACGTGCAGTGATTTACGACCAGATTATCTAAATAGGGCAAATTAGTGCGAGAGCGCAATTCCAAAACAGCGCCGATGGGAGTGTATATATCTGTGGTATGTACTGACAATGCGTAAAAACGCAGCAAGAGCATTACCATAATGACCAACACCATCTACCAAGAGCAGCTCATTCAAATAAATTGCAGAATATGGAGCAGAATTAAAAATGACGCAATCCTCTCTGCTATTGTTGCTGCTCCATGGTTTCCTTCATCTGAAAGACAAAACGTTACAGAAAATGATTCAACAAACAACTTATAATAGGCCTGAAAGTGGCACCTATAGTCTTCATTTAAGGATAAAAACAATAAAACCTTTGTGCATCTTTGTACATGTTGTCATATTAATTGTAATTAAAATGCATTTTGCATACTTGACCACAATATAATAGGACTCAGAAATGTGATAAGATAGGGTTAATGAGTCATTAACAAACTGTATTAAAGTTGGAAATATTTAAATAAATACAAATTTGTTTAAAAAAATAGACTATTTTATCATAATTCACACACCTTTGATAAAAAGCTGCATGCTTGGATTTTGATTTGTCTTTGTGATGTAGCAGATGTACTTTCCTGCATCACTGTGTTGAAGGTTCTTGAGTTTGAGCGAGAAGTTTCCTCTCATATACTCATTAGGAAATGTTTCAGCTCTGTTCTTGTACGCTGGGTGTTGATTCTCCACTGACCCTTTTCCTTCAATTATGTCATAAACATTTTGGCTGCTATTATGTCTCCAATAAACCGTTATATCTTCATTTTTAAGGACATTGTCAACAGAAAAACAGGGCAAGACAGCAGAGCCTCCAACTTTACCCTCAACAGTGACCTGCAAATACACTGAAAATGAGAGACAAGCCTTTGAGAATCAATTCTTAGAGGCAAATATCACCTCCTTCCCTTTATATATATATATATATATATATTACACATCCAATGGTAAAGGCTACACTTACCCTTGTTTAACAATACTGCAAACACACAGATAAAGAAACAGCAGCACCTGAAAAACAAACAAACAAAAAACCTTGTATTTTATATCCTTTTACAGAAACAACAACAAAAAATTACTAAACTGAGAAAAGTGACTATTTGCACTAGGTATACATTGCACTGAACACTATCTCCACTATTTGCACCCCATTTGTAGAAGTCTGTACTAAGAGTATAGCTTATTCTTGTCTGGTTTCTTGTTTCGCATACTATGCAGTGATGCAGCCAGGTACTTGGAATTTGCTGAGCTGTCATGTGGATCAATGTCTCTGCACCAAACTCTACTGGATTTAAAGAGCCTTTATATTACTGTACTACAACGTTTCAGGGCACAATTACAGGCCACTGTTTTAAAATAATATTCCCCATAGTAGTTTACAATTCATTACAGTACAAAATGAAGCCAAATATAATCACAGTTCGGTGTATTAAAACTAGACTGAAGTGCGTGCAAGGACACGATATGACATACATCATGCTTTGAATGGGACCGACACAGAACTGCAATCTAAAAATGAGAAACGCTTCAATTAGAATGTGTTCAAACAACTATTCAAATGAACAAACAACCAAAGAAAAATATGAATGTAATTGATTATTTACAGAAATAGTAATTTCAATTATAATGAAAACAGCAATTACTACAAAAAAAAATCACATATCATAAAACATAGCTTTAGGCTATACCTGGTTCTCATATTGCAGGCACAGTAGGCCGAGTAGAATCACACGGAATGTCTTGTTTTTCTTCTCAGCTGAAGTGCACTACAATGCCGCTTTTATCAAGACCAACTCACAAATCTGCAACATCACCACACTGTACTTTTCACGCATGTGCAATTCTCACTGTCAAACAAAATAACTCCAGTTATTGTACAATCGTGTGTGAATTAATTTTATCTATAAATGCAATTAATTAATGTTCTACAATGAAATATTAAGTATCTATGTGTGTTCTTTTATCTATTTGCACATCAAATGAAAACACCAACATCAAACAGACGTCTCTGTGGTGTCGGATGGTTAGAAGCTAATTGCAATATTTTATTAGGGCCTGAGCACCCATGGTGTGAGGACCCTCTTGTATCTGCTCCGTTCTTTTTCTTCTTCTTCTTCTTCTTCTTCTTCCAAATGAATCGCAATTTTGAGGGCTTAAACATGCTAAAAAAGTCATGAAACTTTGCACACGCGTCAAACCTGGTGAAAATTTACGTCTGATATAGGATTCAAAAGAGGGTGTGGCAGAATGGCTCGACAGCGCCACCTATACTAAAAAAATCAACAGCCTTCCAGCTATGTTTCATGTACATGCACAAAAATTGGCACACACATGTAACACACCAATACCTACAAAAAAGACTCTTGGAGCAAAATTCTAAACCCAACAGGAAGTCGGTTATTTTTAATATTATGAGCAAATTGTGTGTATTTTTTGTCATTTCCATGCGTTGTATTTTAACGAACTCCTCCTAGAGATTTATTCAGATCAACACCAAATTTGGTATGCCTAATCTAAAGGCCTTTGCGATGTTAAATTGCGAAGATCTTGAGTTTTCGTTGAAGGGCATGTCTGTGGCGGCCTGGCGAATTTTGATGATTCGCCATGAAAAATTAAGTTGCTATAACTCAGACATACAATGTCCAATCTGCCCCAAACTTCACATGTTTGATAAGACTCCGAACCTGAACAGATTGACATGCCCATATTCAGTTATAGTCATAGCGCCACCTATTGGCAACAGGAAGTGACATATTTTACACTGAGACTAACTACTCCTAGAAATGTTACGACATTAATGTCTTTTTTTGTGGTTAGTCTAATCTAAAGGCCTGTGTGATGTTCAGTTGTAAAGATCTTGAGTTTTCATTAAAGGGCGTGTCCATGATGCCGTGACGAAGTTCGATGTCTCGCCATGGGAATAAAAGATGTTATAACATAAAATGTCCGATCTTCCCCAATCTTCACATGTGTGATAAGAGTCCTGGCCTGAACAGATCTGAAGGCCAATATTCCATCAGGTGTGGCAAAATGGCTCGATAGCGCCACCTATACACATTCAACGGAGTGCGCCTCGAGCTATGTTTCACGTACATGTACGAAAATTGGTACACACATGTAACACACCAATACCTACGAAAAAGTCTCTTGGTACGAAATCCGAATCCCAACAGGAAGTTGGTTATTTCGAATTTTCTCTGCAAAATTGGTGTTGTTTTTGCCATTTTCAGGGGTTGTACTTTAACGAACTCCTCCTAGAGATTTATTCAGATCAACACCAAACTTGGTCAGTGTAATCTTAAGGCCTTTGCGATGTTAAATTGCGAAGATCTTGAGGTCTCGTTAAAGGGCGTGTCCATGGCGGCCTGACAAATTTCGAAGTTTCGCCATGAAAAAGGAAGTTGCTATAACTCAGACATACAATGTCCAGTCTGCCCCAAACTTCACATGTTAGATAAGACTTCTGCCCTTAACAGATCTACATGCCCATATTCAGTTATAGACATAGCGCCACCTGCTGGCAACAGGAAATGACATGTTTTACGCTCCGACAAACTACTCCTAGAGATTTTTTGACATTAATGTATTTTTGTGGTCAGTCTAATCTAAAGGCCGGTGCAATGTTAAATTGTGGAGATTTTAAGTTTTTGTTAAAGGGCGTGTCCATGGCGCCATGACAAAATTTGATGTCTCGCCACAGAAAGAGAAGTTGTTGTAACTCAGGCATAAAATGTTCGATCTTCCCCAAACTTCACATGTTCGATAAGAGTCCTGGCCTGAACACATCAGAAGGCCAATATTCCATTATAATGATAGCGCCACCTGCTGGCAACAGGAAGACATATGGCACATATATGGAATATACTTTGATATATTCCACTTATATTTATGCCTTTAAATGCATATTTCTCACCGTTCACCAGTGGCAGCTCCAGACAATTTTGATTGGGGGGGCAATGGGGGGTCCTGGTCATTTCAATGGGGGTCTCATGAAAACCAACAAAAAATACAGTGGGTAGGGCTAGTAACTGCATATTACTGCATCGAAAATACATTTTGGTCCAAAAATAGCAAAAATTATGACTTTATTCAGCATTGTCTTCTCTTCAGTGTCTGTTGTGTGAGATTTCAAAACACTGAAGTGTAGTGATATCCGGTTCACGAACTAATCATTAGATGTAACCGGATCTTCTTGAACCAGTTCACCAAATCGAACTGAATTGTTTGAAATGGTTCGCGTCTCCAATAAGCATTAATCCACAAATGACTTAAACTTTTTTTAACGTGGCTGACACTCCCTCTGAGCAGGGCCGTGCAGAGACCTTTGGAGGGGCAGGTGCTCAAAGTATAAAAGGGGCACATGGAACAAGGCTTTAAATGGCGCTGTTCAAAATATCAATACAGCAATATATTGTGATGCATTCCTTGCTGATTCGCGTATCGATATGGATGATTATGTATTGATACAGCAGCAAATGCTTTGATGCAGTTTTTAAAAAGAAACAATAGAGAAGACAATTTTAAGTTTAAAATTAATAATAGCTCTGGGATTAGAAAATGAAATGTCTTGAATTGTCCCAACCTGATGGCTTTTTCTTTGTTCTACAGAATAATTAAGAACAGCGGTTATAGTAAAAACTATAGAAAACACTTGTGCCTCTACATTTTCCTCTTTCTCACCAGCCTCTGTCTCCTGGCTTACTGTTACCTGCTCTTTCTGTCACTTGTGCCTCTACATTTCCCTCTTTTTCTTCCTCTATCTCCATCTCCTCATTTGATCTATTACTTTCCACTCTCTGTCCATCTAGGAACAAGGCTCAATTTACTATTTCAGCATTAATCTATTATTTTAACCATCACTACTACTCTTGCACCTAATCAACAAGTCCACCTTAAATATTGATACAAAACATAAAAAAAATGATACACTGGAAAATAGTGATTAATGTTATTATTACTGTTGTAGTTGCCTAAAATTGAACACCTTTGCAATGTAAACAAACAACAGGCTACATTTGTTAGTCATATCCTTCACACTGCACTTTGATGGCAGGTATATTATTCATTTTTTATTCACATTGACATTTTTACCTTTATTTCCAGAGAGATATTATTGAGTTTACAGGCTAAAGTGGTCTTGCTGTTGCAAACACTTGCTATTGTAGAAAAAAAAAAATTTGAGTCACATTTAAAATATAATTATATTTTAATTCATTTCTGAATTGTTTTTATTATCATAATGATAATTCAGAGAATGAGAAAATCTGAATAAGCATTACCAGTGTTGTGATAATTATTTTTAAGGCACTCAACATGTTAAAAAATAAATAAGTACTGTAATATAATAAAAGTTTAGTCAAATAACATAAAAAAGACCAGACCCTTCGATGCCTGTGAAACTTTTCTCCCTCAAACAGCACGCTAGCGTTACTTCTACACTACAGGTTACACACAGCAATATAAACAACATATCTGCATGTTCTCACATCACATCGTTCTTGTAAAATAATAATAAGTAAATAAACATCAAAATCACTTCGCTGAGAATGAAACACCACTTACCAGCTGCCACGGTGTTGAAAATACTAATATTATGATTGGGCGTGGGCAGGCATTCACAAAAGGGAATTTTATTACAAAAAAATTTGAGGAAATTTTGCTTGGACAAAAGGGCACTTAAGGGGCAAAGGAGCAGGTGCTCAAGTGAACCGGTTCTTTCGGACAATATAACATTCGGCTTATAACATCGACTCAATCACCAAAAGAATCAGTTCGGTTCAGACGCTCTGTGTGTCAGTCTGCTTCACGCTGAATCACACATGCGCTGTATCATCAGCTCCTCGGTTCTCGAATCGGACACGTCTGACAGAAACGGTTCTCGGTTCAGTGTATGAATAAATGTCGAAATAATTATTATCTATTATTGTTCTGCATAGTTTGAAGAGAATTTTTTTTAATCTTTATCCCGGATATATATGTGTATATATATATATATATATATATATATATATATATATATATATATATATATATATATATATATATATATATATATATATTTTTTTTTTTTAATCAGGAAGAGGATGGGGGGTCAAATCGGGGGACAAAGCATTTTTTTTGCAGGGTCTTGAGACCCCCAAAGACCCCCCCGGCGCCGCCATTGCCGTTCACCTTTTTATTAAAGCCACTCGATGGCTGTGAGCCCGGGTGCGAGGGCCCATTCATCGCTGCTTGCAGATTTAATTAAGTCTTTTTTTTCTTCTTCTAAATTCAGTATTTTTCTTCGCTGGCGTAGTTCAGTTAGCACTAGGGGTGTCACGATTCTCCAAATCCTCGATTCGATTGCATTTTCGATTCTAAGGTCACGGTTCGATTCGATTCTCGATTTTTACATTTATTCTTTTCAAAGCACAAATTGTCATTTTTCAAACTAGACTTTTATGCAATATAATATCTGACCTTTGTTTGCAATGTACCACACTACATTGTCAAATTTAAAACTTTTATTAACAACATAATGTAACAATAACTTATATCTTTAGTCAATTGAAAACTTAAAATAAACTGCCATCCAGTTTCTCTTTTGTAAGTGCAGTCTTCTTCACAAAAGATGACATTCAAGTTCACAACAAAACAAACAAAAACAATAAAACAGACATGTCCATAGTCTCTGAACAATTAAGTGTCTTAAACTATTTCCGAACAGATGAACATATACCACACTGATAACTACTTTTTATCCCCTGAGAATGATGACTGTATTTTTTCATTCTTTCATGTTCTTCCTAAAGATGGATATGTTGTTTAGAGCTGCTCTTTGAGTTGTCAAAAACATTAACATTTTTTATAATAGAACAACACAAGACAACTGTAACAATATGGAAAGAGAACTGCTAAAATATTACTAAAATATTGCTAAAATATTAACTATTTACATTTCTATGGGCAGACGACAACTGTGATTTTTTTTTATATTTTCATGTTCTTCTTTAAGAAAATGAGAATGTCCACATTCTCTGGAGAGAGGGCTGCTCTTTGAGCTCTCACAATGTCCCCTGCTGTTGAGAACACTCTCTCACTTGCCACACTTGTTGCTTGTACAGCAAGATAACGTTTGGCAAGCTTGGACAAATGTGGGTACTGGTGCTCATTATCTTTCCACCATTTCAGTGGATTTGAATCCACAGAAATTACTTTAGCCATTTTGTATAGCTGAATCTCGTCTTTCACAACATCAGGCCATGGTTTGGTTGCTGATGATGATGCAGTGGAGGCTGTGCTGAAAAAATCACCAAACAGTTCACTGAGTGCTGTTCTCTTTGCTGAAATTATATTTAAGTGTGACAACAAGAAGCAGAAAGCATATTGTGATTAGTCCTATTCCTGAAATATTATGAATGTGAAGGGGGAAAAAAACTACTTTACAGAATAAGATGGTTATTTCATCACATTAGACTAAATGCATCACATACCTGTGTGGGGTGCTCTTGCAAAATTTTCTCCTCCAGACAATTAAAGATCTCATTCCGAGATTTGTCATCCAGGTGGGGTAAAGTCTTAAACCTAGGATCCAAGGCAGTGCTCTCATTCAGGAACTGTTGAAGTCTTGGGTCTGAATACCTCTCTTCAAAGTTTGCCTCTATAGCAGATTTAACATCCTTTACAATCGTTGAATCTGTGTCACTGTGTTTCATAGATTTCAGGATGGTGTGTTGTAGGGGCATGATCATAGACACAGTAGGCTGCTGTTCGGAACTCATCAAGGTTGTGACTGTTTTCAGGGACTTCAGTACCTGACATACATCTTCCAGAACAGTCACATCTTGATCAGAGAGAGTGATAAGGTCTTTGGCATTTTTTTTTATGTCTTTTTCTGCAAGTGCAGAATAGACAGCAGCTTGTTGCTCTAAATAGCGTGTGATCATGTCATAGGTGGAGTTCCACCTTGTGATGACATCTTGAACCAGCTTGTGAGGAGGAAGCTGAAGCATGTCTTGTTTTGACTTTAAGATGGCTGCTGCAGTGGTACTTCTGTGGAAAAAAGTGACCACCCTCCTGACTCTGCCCAAAAGAAGGGAAATCTGGTTTACTCCCAACCCCTTCTGGGAGGCCAGATTCAAAGTGTGGGCTAAACATCCAATGTGTGGTGACAATCCTGCTGCATTTGAGGCATTGACAATGTTCTTAGCATTATCAGTTGTCACAGGGATGGTTGAATTTTGTTTGTCCAACTTCCATTCCACTACCACTTCCCTCAGCACTTCTGCTAAATGTTCACTTGTGTTTGCTTCATATATGGGGCGAGTTTGAAGGACTGGATTTTGAATTTCCCAGTCATCATTAATGTAATGTGCTGTGACAGTCATGAAGCTCTGTGTTGCTCTGGATGTCCAGCAATCTGTAGTCAAGGCAACTAAATGTGTGCTGCTCAGACCTTCAATAACTTTCTCTTTTACATAATTGTACATGGAGGGAATCACCGTAGCTGTGAGATGCGTTCTACTTGGGATTTCGTAGTGTGCCTCTAGCACGCTAATTAAATGCCTAAAACCTGAGTTTTCCACCACCGAATAAGGTCGCATGTCCGCGGCTATGAATACTCCTACCGCACGCGTAATTGCATTTGCACGAGTTGAGTTGCTTGGAAGTTTAATTCCAAATGAAGACGGAAGAGTAGTTTGTGTAGTTGTTGGTTTAACAGATAAATCTATGTTTTTGTGGTGCCTGCGGAGAAGCCCTGCCATGTTACTCGTGCTGCCTGTGAGAGAATATGTTACACAGCTTGCAAACTGTTGTTTTTTTGTCGACAACGTGAACGTTGTCAACATAACTCACTGGAAATCCAAAATACTTCCACACTAGCGACTTCAGTGAAAGAGGAGGGGATTCGAGTTCTGTCGATGGGTCTCCTGCATCTGCAGTTGCCATGCCATCTTTTGAGTGGCTGTTAGAGGAGGTTGACTCACAGCACTTCAACACATGTGTTTTTTTCCGCTTGGCAAGTAACCAGACGCAACATGGAGGCGTGGCAGCATCGACGATTCCATTTTTTAATTCGAAGTTTGAGACTGTGACTTAATTTCGATCGATTTCGATTTAAAATCGATATCGTGACACCCCAAGTTAGCACCCTCCACAGCCGCTCCAGATGGTCCTCCCAAGTCTCCGAATGGATGATGACGTCGGAACCATGACGATAGGACTGGACCATGGGCTGCGTGATGGTTCAATTACCCGTAACCTCAGCATCTACTGTACCTCTTCCTCGATGGCGTGTTGCCGAGCCTCCGGGACATGGTAGGGCCGCTGCCGGACGATGGTCCCCGGTGGTGTGCGGACGTCATGCTCCAAGACGTGGGTCCGCCCAGGCTGGGGGGAGAACACATCCGGAAACTGACTGACCAGGTGTTGCAGCTCCGACTTCTTGACGGCGGAGAGTTGGGGATCCATATCAACAACCACGGGAGTCGAGCTGGTGTAGGCCCAACCCAGCGCTTCAGAAGATTGAAGTAACGGGACCAACCTTTTCTGTGACAGTGTAGGGCCCCTGCCAGGTGGCTAAGAACTTGCAGGCGGCCGTGGGGACCAGCACCATGACGTGGTCTCCTCGTTGGAACTCCTGTGGTTGGGCCGCCCGGTTGTAATGCCGTTGCTGCGCCTGTTGCACCTTGACGAGGTGCTACCGGACGATGGGCATAACTAGGTTGATCCGCTCCCGCATCTCGCGCACGTGTTCGATGGTGGTCCGGTGTACCGCCAGCTGTTGTTCCCAGGCCTCTCGGGCAACGTCAAGCAGACCGCGGGGTTGCTGGCCGATGAGCAGCTCGAACGTGGTAAAGGTGGTGGAGGCCTGAGGGATCTCTTGAACACCGAAGAGCACGTAGGGGAGCATCTGGTCCCCTTTCTCGCTTATCTTCGGCCGCCACTCTGCGCAACATCTGTTTCAGGGTCTGGTTAAAGCGCTCTAAGAGCCTGTCGGTCTGGGGGTGGACCTGGGGGTGGAGCTGTTGGACCTTTAGGAGCTTACAGACATCTGCCATCATCCGGGACATGAACGCGGTGCCCTGGTCAGTCAGAATCTGGGAGGGAATGCCGACCCGGCTGAAGAGGAGGAACAGCTCCTGGGCAATGGCCTTCGTGGTGGCTTTACGGAGGGGAATGGCCTCAGGGTAGCGGGAGACATAATCCTCGATGACGAGGATATGTTCATGCTCCCGGGTGGACTTCGGCAGCGGCCCCACCAAATCTGGCTGCCTGACGAAGCGGGCGGGGAAGGGCCCGCAGAAGGCAGTCGACCACAACGCGCTCCGCTACCTGGTGCACGGTGGGACCACCGGTCAGCAACCAGTGTTGGGCCAGACGGGAGAGGCTAGCGGCTTGAACCCAAGCCAGCTGCCGCGGGTCGAAGGTCCACTCGTTAAATAGCTGGTTGGAGACAGCCCCACCTGGCCCAGGATCTCCTTCCATAAGTCCTCGTAGGAGGTGCTTTGTTCTGTGGGAAGCGCAAAGTACGCTCGCTGAGCCTCTCCCCTGAGCATTGGGGCGACGATGCGTGCCCATTCCTCCTTGAGCCACGGTCTCGAACATCTGGAGATACATCATTACGTCATCGTGCACTGTCATCCTGGGTAGTAGCTGCGTTGCCTGGACATGGGTGTCAGGTAGCAGAGTTCGGGGGGCTGTGGCGAGACGGAGCGCGGCCAGCTCACATTTGGGTTCCTCTTGCCGGGAGGCCAAGTGCTCCATAATTTGCTGCTGGTTAATGCTCACCTCGGTGAGGTGCTTCAACTTCAACTGCTTCAACAAAAGAAGCGGGTGGTGAAAAGGTGTTGCTTGGTGCTCGGCTTCCGTGTTAGTGGTGCGCTTTTGCAGTGTGGGTCCGTGCTCTCCCATGGGCATTGGGGCTGGCGGTCACACGCTGCTCTCTGCGGGCACAACGAAAGAAAGGGTTAGCCTAGTCTTGCAAAGACATCTCTCCCCTCTGTGTCCGCTTGCGGGGTTTAAGTAAGCAGTGCTTGATGGGGCGCAGCTGTGGCCGCTCAGCCCATGATGAGCAGGTGCAGGTGTGCCTGCTCGGTTTAAGGGCAATGCTGATGAGAGCTCGGGACACTTGTCACAACATCCAGTCAAATGTTTTGACACACTGTACTAGTTTATTGTCATCTGATAGTAGAAATGGTAGCTAAAATTAGATAATTAAGGAAATCAGTCAACAGGTGGCCAGCAAATAAACTGTGAATGTGTGAAATGTCATATAATCTGTGTTTAAGTAGTTATTTTTACTTTGTTTTTCATCTTGTAGATCTACTCATTTGGTGTCACACAGCAGAGACTTTAACAGATCATCTAACAGTTTTGGGGCAAGATGTGAATATAACCTGTCATCTTAATCATACTGAGGTGTATTAGTTTTTACTGAAACTACTTGGGTCTCCAGTTGTGATATTACGCTCTTTCTCTAACAATGATGCAGTGAACTCTAATCTGTTCATAAATAATGTCACCATTGATGATTTAGGAGTTTGTTGCTGTATGAGTTCAAATGAGGACTCAGTACACTTCCAACGACTCAGTATCAGTGTGGAAAAATCTTAAAGAGATTACCAACTACAAGACATCACCCCCCAGCACTGTGGAGAATCGACGATCTGAACGAGTTTTACTGCGGGTTTGAAAGAACACCCATCACCTGCCCTGAACACCTCCCCACACAACCGTTCACACCACTAACAACTACTGCAACCCGCCCTGAACACCTCTCCAATCAAGCGTTCTCACCATTCACACCACCTGCATCCCCCTCTCCCCCACACCTGCAATACAGACAAGCGAGGATGCGGTGTGCCAGGTCTTCCAGAAGCAGAAAAGGAAAAAAGCACCAGGCCCAGATTGTGTTACACCAGCCTGTCTGAAATCCTGTGCTGACCAGCTGGCCCCCATCTTCACAAAGATCTTCAACAGATCACTGGAGCTGTTTGAAGTCCCTTCATGCTTCAAACGCTCCACCATCATCCCCATCCCAAAGAAATCCAAAATTACAGGATTTAATGACTACAGGTCTGTGGCTGTAATGTCTGTAGTCATGAAGTCATTTGAAAAACTGGTGCTGGCCCACCTGAACGACAATAATGGACCCTTACTGGATCCTCTTCAGTTTGCCTACAGAGCTAACAGGGTTGTGGACGATGCAGTAAACATTGGACTGCATTATGTTCTGCAACACCTAGACAGACCGGGGACTTATGTGAGGATCCTGTTTGTGGACTTCAGCTCGGCCTTTAACACGATCATCCCAAACCTCCTCTTTCCCAAACTAACTCAGCTCTCCGTGCCCACCTCCGTCTGTCAGTGGATCAACAGTTTCCGGACAGACAGGCAGCAGCTAGTGAGGCTGGGAAAATACACATCCAGCACCCGTACAATCAGCACCGGAGCTCCCCAGGGCTGCATACTCTCCCAACTGCTCTTCTCCCTGTACACTAACGATTGCACATCTAAGGACCCCTCTGTCAAGCTCCTGAAGTTTGCAGATGACACCACACTCATCGGCCTCATTCAGGACGGTGACGAGACTGCTTACAGACAGGAGGTTAAAGAGCTGGCTGTCTGGTGCACTCTCAAAAACCTGGAGCTTAACACGCTCAAAACAGTGGAGATGATAGTGGACTTCAGGAGAACCCCCCCTGCTCTCCCCCGACTCACTATCATGAACAGCACTGTGACTGCAGTGGAGTCATTCAGATTCCTGGGCACCACTATCTCTCAGGACCTGAAGTGGGACATTCACATTGACTCCATTGTGAAAAAGGACTAGCAGAGGTTGTACTTCCTTCGCCAGCTTAGGAAGTTTAACCTGCCACAGGAGCTGCTGAAACAGTTCTACTCCACCATCATCGAATCCATCCTCTGCACTTCAGTAACTGTCTGGTTCAGCTCAACTTCTAAATCGGACCTCAGAAGACTACAGAGGGTAGTCCGGACTGCTAAGCGAATCATCGGTACAACCCTCCCTTCTATTCAAGAACTGTACTTATCCAGAGTGAGCAAAAGGGCTAGTAAAATCACTCTGGACCCCTCACATCCAGCACACTCCCTCTTTGAACTGTTGCCATCTGGTCGACGCTACAGAGCACTAAGCACCAGAACAACCAGACACAGGAACAGTTTCTTCCCTCAGGCAATACATCTAAAGAACAATTGATAATAACTGTGGAACACACTACACTATTTTTATTTATATACACATTTACTTATCTAACACACTTACTTAGTGTTTTTATTCTTTTATTATCTGTTTTTGTTCCGTCGCTGTCATTCTGTTGTACTGCGGAGCTTCTATCATGAAAACAAATTCCTTGTATCTGTAAACATACCTGGCAATAAAGCTCATTCTGATTAATTCTGATTCTGATTCAAAAGCTCATTCTGATTCTGATTCTGATACTGATCCACAATACATCAATGCCACCAGACTGTACATCACTGGTAAGTGCACTTTTGTTAATAAAGTCATTCAGTACAGTGATTATTTAGAGATTATTAACTGTGACTTTACTCCTTCCTTACAGAACAAACTCCACCAACTGAGTGACAGAATTATACAGAAGTGCAGAATCAGTCATCTTTGCAGACTCTTACCCTCATGTTTGGTCTGATAAATGCTGTTTTGGTCCTTGTTGTCATAGGTGAGTTTTCATAAGTGTTAAAAATGAGGCAAGTCAATGTAAAAGTGAAATGTCAAACTGAGATTTGAATCTGTGACAGAAAAAAATACTTCTGCACAAAAGAGGGTTTTTAAAGACACTCCGTTGTAGTCTCTTTTTTTGTTCACTCACTCACTCACTGGAATATGTACATGGGTATGTCTTCCGCCATAGTTATTTGAGAAGTAAAAAGCTACGTACTCGCTGTTCACTCACTTGTGCCGTCAAACTGTTGTATAAATGCAATATTACACTCGGAACCGTGAGATATGGCTGTATATCAGCACGATGTGATTACCTACAGCCGAAAACTCCTTTCCTCGGTGATCTTTCAGCATGCTGAAGAGGACTCTTCCATGTTGTGTACAAAAATTAATCTTGGTTCAGTCAATAGCACTTATGTTGCTCTACAGCTGCCAAAATCATAAACAGAAGTGTACAGCCAAGCTCATACTGACTTCATAGCGTTTAAGAACAAACTGAAATAAAACTCTTGTGGATGTCCAAGCACACATGTGGATGATGGATGTGTATTGTGGTTTGATTTCTTCAGAAAAAGTGTTCTGCACGAGGGATCTGCACTTTAACCCACTGAAGAGTTTTCTCTTTCACTTTCTGCTGCACTATAAATGTAAACTTTAAGATTTATATAATATAATATCTCCACTTATGAAGTGGAGATAATTAGTAAAAAAGTGATCAAAGCAAATGTGACTTCCTGTGCTTGACGTGGTTGACATTTTCTGATGTTAACATATGTGTATCAGTCTTCTCACTTTTTGATAAGATACTGTATGATATATTACACATCATAGATTTTTAGAGCAAATGAAGGCTTTGCAGCTACTGCTAATGTTATTAAAGTGCTCACTAAATTAAAGTGGCATTAAATCCCTTCATAGCATCACACCTCTATATATACTGTATATGTAGGTATGTATGTATGTATGTATGTGTGTATATATATATATATATATATATATATATATATATATATGTGTGTGTGTGTGTGTGTGTTACAATGAGCAAATCCCAGGTTGGTTTTCTGTGTTTTCTCCAATATTTAGATTTTTTATAAAGCCTAAATGATGTTTGCCTATGAAATATAGTCGTAGGCATATATTCTTCATACATTCTATTATTACAGTTTTTCTCAGTTGCTTTGGTACATTTCTCGAATCATCCTTGAGATTTGCAAAACAGTAAGTGCATTTCTCAAAACAACTCGTACAAATAGCAAAACACCATGGATTACTGTACCTGCAAAAGCCAGTCTCTTGCTCAAAATCCTTAGTTCATCTCTCAAAAATAAATATCTGTGTCAATGAACATGTCAGTGCCATCAGAATGACAAGTCCTTGTGTCATAGTTTACGGATAAGACAGTCAGATTACTTAGTCATTTGTCAGTATAACATTGTACTCTGGAGGGATGTTCTGATGTAAAGTACTGTACTGAACAGTATGCCATATGCTTATGTATGCCATATATCCATTTCAAAAGTACACATTTACACATTACTGTATGTGGGATATTGATTGAAAGAGACTGGATATAATTCCCAGTTACACTTTTACTAGTGGTCTGACCCAAAAAATTATAATAAAAAAACCCTTTACAATGTCATAGTGATATAGAAAAGGAAAAAGGAATATGGGCACAAAGATGAAAATATGTCAATTTTAAGAATTTGTAACTCTTGTGTTGTCCTCTGTCTATACAGTATAAGCTTTCTAACTGAAGATACTAACATTACTAACAAACATTACTCCAGTCTTCATTGTCATGATCCTTCAGAAATCCTTCTAATCTGCTGATTTGCTGCTCAAGAAATATTTTCTTATTCAAGAAATATCAGATTTTTAATTTTGAAAATGATTGTGCTGCTTAAAGGGTTAGTTCACCCAAAAATGAAATTTAGCCCATAAATTAATTACCCTGAAAGCATCCTAGGTGTATATGACTTTCTTCTTTCAGACAAATCCAGTCAGAATTATATTTAAAATTGTCTTTGATCTTTCAAGCTGCATGCTACTCAGCGGGTGTTGCACTCCATCGGTCCATGAAAAAAAAGTTTGTCACACGGCTCCGGGGGGGTGTACAACCGTATGGGGTGGTGTTGGTGCAGTGGATAAGACACATGCCTTTGGTGTGAGAGACCTGGGTTCAAATCCACTGTGAGACACCAATGTGTCCCTGAGCAAGACACTTAACCCCTAGTTGCTCCAGAGGCGTGCGACCTCTGACATATGTATAGCAATTGTAAGTCGCTTTGGATAAAAGCGACTTACGTCAGCTAAATGTAAATGTACAAGGGCCTCCTGTAGTGAATTGATGCCTATTTATAAGAAAAATATCCATATTTAAAATGTAATTTCTGATTCTAGCTTGCGCTGACTGTTGTAAATGAAGCAGTTCTGGGAGAATGAAGTAGGAGGTCAGCTTTAAAGTGACGCACAAGAAAACGCAGTGGAGAGATCAAAACGAAACAACGGTCAGTAATTAGAAGTACAAAACTAGGATTTATAAAGAAGAATGTCTGAAGATTTCGAAATAAGCCCAGAGAAGATTGGTTTTCCTTTGCTAAAGTACAGAAACTTTGCCTCCTGTTACCAAACGTTGGTTTTCACGAGACTCACCAGCGCATGTTCAACGCCTACCTCATGTGTCATCCGCCCGGAGCTACTTCTGTGTACAACTGTTGACGCAAGCTACATTAAAGTGTTTATTACATTTTGAATATGGATATTTTTCTTACAAAAATGCACTGATTAGCTACAGGGGGCCTTTGTTCACCCCCCGGAGCAGTGTGGGACAATTTTTTATTATGGATGGGCACTTTTTATTTCACTTCTTTTGAACTGATGCATGCAACACCCTCTGAGAGCCATTAAACAGCTTGAAAGAATGAACACAATTTTTAACATAACCCTGCCTGGATTAATCTGAAAGAAGAAAGTCACATACACCTAGGATTACTTGATGGTGAGTAATTTATGGGCTCATTTTAATCTATGGGTGAACTAACCCATTTATATATTTCTGACATTTTTCCAGGATTCTTTTATGAATAGAATAGTCTAAAGAACAGCATTTATTTGAAAAAGAAAACTTTTGTAACATATCTTAAAAAAAAAAAACATTTTTTGAAAAGTATTATTTACAAATCTAAAATCAGCTATTTAAATATATAGCAACCACTACAACATTAAAAGTATAGCATGCTAGAGAGAGTTAGAGACATAAAGGAGAAACCCAACATGTGAGCTCCATTACTTATATAATCAACATACATTAAAACAATGTACATTTAGTGATGTTTAACTTTTTCAGGTTCCACAGTAAGCCAAAGACAACTTTTCATTTAGTTACGGTAAAGAACAAAAGCATGATGGTTCTGAAAATCATTTTCATGGGCAGTGAAGAGAATTTTAAAAAGCTCTTTGATATTTGGATGCCATTTTCTACTTCCCATCCCCAGATGCTTTTACACATGAATACATCTTACACATACTGTACACACAAGGGACCAGAGTGGAGGAAAGGCATGAAGGGCACATCCTTGGCAAACTTCCTCTGAACATGGAGGCACGTGCTGCTGTCAGAACAAACTTCAAATTTGTAGCCTAAATATGATTGTGTCAAGAGTCCAAATATAATATCAATACAATGATATACAGCTCTAGGGACTATTTAATCTACATGCCTAGTGAAAGCAAGAGAAGTCAGTTCATCGTTGCACTGCATTTAGCTCAAAACAGTGCCTTAGCTTGTCCATTTTCAATATTAGCTTACCAAGCATACCTAGCATTTAGCCTAGATGCTTGTCTTTCAAGAAGTTTCACAAACAATAGAAACCGTTAGAAATATTATTTTAAATGTATGCAAAATGTGGATGCCAGACTACACAAATTCATCTCAGTTGCACAGCTACATTCTGTTAGATTATAGTCTATTGGGTTAAAGCTACATGCTAACACTAGCACAAGCTACAAAATAAAACTTAATAGAGAACCTAATAGAAGAATAATACAGTTCTTAAGTTCTGTAGCCCTTTGTTGTTGCATTAACAGTAGCTGGTTTGCTGTTTGCAGCTAGTCAGAATGTAGCTTTAGCCATTAAGCTACAAAGATGCTAATTGTCCAGATGAAGTCTCACAGTCCTTAAATCTGTGGTTTCATCACTGTCTAGAGGCTTGATGGGTGAATTTTGTCGCCTAACTCTCGCTTTACGATTTTCAGCCACCTGCTTCAACTTAAGCGTGCGTAGTTTCTGCTGTCGTCGTTTTTCGCGGTACCAAAGATGTTCACAGTACTCATCAGACGTTAGCTCGCTAACTCCCATTAGATGGAGTTCCTTATAGCTCCGTGGCAAGGCTGCATAATTTCCGGGATGGGTGTTCTGCACTCTTGACATGTGGTTCTTGGGGATGACGTGGACCTCATAGCGGGCTAACGTGCGGAAGAACAGGTGTTCGTAGGCTATGCAGAGATACAGGCCGGCATTAGCGGATGCTAAGTGCTGGAGAAGGAGCCCACGTTGCATGTGGATGAGGTTTTCTTCACCTGGAACCAACTGAGAAATAGAAAGGGGTTTGTGTTAGAATAGAAGAGGGTGAGTTAAGTGTATATCCACTTATTTTATGTTTTTTTGGATTAAGTCTTCTAAACAGGATGTGGACGGACCTCTTTGCTGTTTTGGCTGTGGTTTGGCTGAATTATCCACTTGATCGTGGCTTGTGGTGAACGTGGGATACATTCCAGGAAGGTTGAATTTGTCTCCACAGCGTAAACTGTCTTTAGTTCAGCATCCTCTGAACCTGTAGAGACGAATGGACACTTTTAGCTTCCAAAAAGTTTATTTATTTATGTGTTCTATCACTTCTTCATTTTTGATTTCATATTTAATTGGTGCACACATCTTAGCATGTGCTAGTATCCATTTTGTACACTAGAGGGAGTAGTGTGCTTCTTGTTTTCAGGACTGGCCAATATCATCTACAACCTGAAGGTGGAAAGTGGTGAGGTGAACAGAAAGTGATTTATTACCGTCTCTCATGTCCTGACACTGGCTCCAGGGGTCTCCATACCTCACATCCTGTCTCCGGGCACGCCTGTGGACCACAAGAGGATGTTACTGACCCTCAGATCCATTATTTGACAGGTTTCCTGGTGGTTTTCAGTACAAGTAATCGAAGACATTTACTCTAATAAACACTCCATATAAAATTAATACAAATTCACTCTAACCAAGTGTATAATTTCTCCACTGTTTGTTAATAAAACTCAAAATGTATACATTTAACACTGAAATCACTTCTACAAAATACTAAATAAATAAAATATTGGTGTAGAAACTATTTTCACTCAGAAATTGCTAGTATGTTTCACAAATAATTACAAAGAAACAAGTAAAATTTAAATTAAACATGAAATTATTACCATATATATATATATATATATATATATATATATATACATACATACATACATACACACACACACACACACACACACACACACACACACACACACACACACACATACACATACTTATATATATTTCAGAAATATTCCTTTGAATAATTACTAAAATTATTATATGGTTTTCCGACCAATGAGAATGTATTAAATGTAATGCAAAGGGAAGTACCTTTTGTTGCTAGGGAAGTAGTTGGTACAGGAGGACCCGTCCCAAGCACAGTATGGGTCACGAGCTAGACAGCAGTCTACACACGCTTTACCATACAGCTCACACCTCTGCACAGGAAGCTGGAAGACCCCTTCATCACTGCTTACAAAGAGCACTTGCTAGTGAAGAAAACCCAAAATACATGATGACGTATGTCTAAATGTGATAAAAAACAACAGACTAACGTTTAATAAACAAATACTTTTTTTTTACTTTTATCAAATCTAGCATTTACAGTGACACACAAAGGAAGTCTATGGGGCAAGACATTGCGGTGGGTTTAAAAGCAAAAACGTGAAGCTCATATTTTTGTGAAAGCAAATGGCCACCCACTAAAACATGTCCACTTACCCTCTTGGTGGAGAGCTCCATGTTTAGTATTGGGGTTTGAGTCTACAAAAAAGAAACAAAGAAAGAAAAAATACATCAACACATAAAATGACAAATTACTTGAACAAAGAGGAAGAAGACAAGCATGGCTGGCGCTGAAAAGGAGCAGTTCATCATAGCAGGCTCTTGTGAAAGTTTTACAGCTTTCTGCTCTGTTGGTTCATTTCTCCTTCATATACAGCAGCAAATGAGCCTTGACTCTTAAAAGGTCTCTTTCTTCAAATGGCAGGCAATATCTGCTATTATATGTCTCCTGATATTTAATTGACTGCTCTGTAATATACATAATGATGTTTTTGATGCAGTTACAGTTTTTCTCGATTGGTTTGGCTCATTTCTTGAAACCGAGATGACATTCTCAAAATAACATGGACAAATCTCCAAACCACCTTGCAATTGTTCACAACAGAATGTCATTTTTCATTGGTTTTATCAAATTGCAAATGCTTTAGTACATGTCTCAAGTGACTCTGTGCTTTTTTTCAAATGATTATGTACAAGTAGCTACAGTTAGCACAATGAGCCCACATTTAGCACATTTTCCAAATAAATAGATCTTGCTGATCTAAACTGATTAGTTGATTTTTCAGTGAAATGGTTACTCTCTCCAAAACATATCAGCATGGTTTCATTGTGTAAGTCATCATATGCACAATTGTCTGTTCAACTGTCAAAATTAGTCAAAGATATAATACCATGAAAGAATTTCTTGGAACATTTGATAAATTTATGACAGTACTTGACAATCAATCAGGTGAAATTAGAACTAACGAAGGAGCAGTTTCCCACATCTCAGATGACCAATCAAACAGTTTGTTTAGTTACCTGACAGGTGTTGTCTATGATTATGACTGCTGCCAAAAGTATATAGACAGAGCTTGGCCCAGGGCCAGTTTCATTTGCAGTGTGAACATGGAAGCACCTCACCAAGTACAACAGCAACTTCCTTCTCGAGGAAGAGGAGGAGTGAGAATGCGTGGAGGAATAGGAGGAAGAGGCCGAGGAGCACGGAGGCACCATGATGTCCCAGATGAAATCCTGGCCACCCTTATTGACCACGTTATAAACCATCGCCTCACAATGGCAGAGGCAGGTCGCCGAGTGCAGCCTAATGTGCCTCGGTCTACAGTCTCCTCCATCATCCAAACCTTTCGCAGGGAAAACAGGTACAGAACTATTCTATTGAACTATTCAGTGTTGGTGTGTGTGTAGGCCTAGAGTACTGCAATATCTTCATGTGATGTTATATGATACTATAAAAATGACAAAGAAAGAAAAATGGAGAAAATACTGTGAATAGTATTCCAGTCACTGTGCAGTGCATCACACTTTTAGTACCATAAAACAGCAGTACAATTACATTGGTAACTCATTTTGTAACAAATTTACAGTGTTGACCTTTGACTTGTATGTCTAGGATTGGACGACAGCCTCAAGTGGGTGGCAGAAGAAAACTTCTAAATGAACAACAAGAACGAGAAATATGCAACATGGTCATTGCAAATAATGCCATCACACTGAGACAGATTCGTAATGCAATCCTTCTAGACAATGTAATGTTCCAAAATATAAACTCTATCAGCATCTCCACAATAGACCGGGTATTGAAGAAACATCAGATGACCATGAAACAGATTTACAGTGTACCATTTGAGAGAAACTCTGACAGAGTGAAAGAGCTGCGGTACCAGTATGTGCATGTAAGTCAACTACTGGTTGTCTATCATTGTAACACTATTACAGTAAGACATGGTTACCACTTTTTTTTGTTTTGCTTTATCCTTTTTACCTTCAGAATCCAGCTTTGTGTGACTAGAGCATTTTGCCTAGAAATTGTCTTCAGTTTTTCACTCCCTCTTTTTACAGTACTTTAGATCCTCCCTGCAGTATCTGTCTCTACTTGACTGATTAGATTTATTTTTATTCTATTGTAGAGAATAATGGCATTAGAAGGCAACGAAACCTCTCACATCCTAGTGTTCGTTGATGCAGCTGGCTTCAACCTGGCCAAAGGTCGAAGGCGTGGCCGTAACATCATTGGCCACCAAGCCACTGTGGATGTCCCAGGCCAGCGAGGAGCAAATATAACAATGTGTGCCGCTATATCAGAAAGAGGTGTGGTCACACACATTCCCAGTTTAGGGCCCTACAATACACAAAAGCTCCTCAATTTTTTGAACCACCTTTATACTGATCTGATCCCGGAAAATGAGAGAGGTGAAGAAGGACCTCAGCTACCACATTATGTCATTGTGTGGGATAATGTGAACTTCCACCGTGGCCCACGCATCAGAACCTGGTTCACCACCCATCCCCGGATGCTAATGGAGTTTCTTCCACCTTACTCTCCTTTCCTAAATCCAATTGAGGAGTTTTTTTCAGCTTGGAGGTGGAGGGTGTATGAGCATCAGGCTCAAGACCAGAGGGCCCTGCTGCATGCAATGGATGCTGCATGTGAGGACATCACAGGGGATCAATGTAGGGGATGGTTGAGACATTTACGCCGTTTCTTCCCTAGCTGCATCGCAAGAGAAAATATCCGTTGCGATGTGGATGAGAATTTATGGCCTAACAGAGAGCAGTGCGTCGATGGCCAGGAGGATGAGGATGGTGGCCAGGAAAGAGAGGGTGACAATGGCGACCACTGAAAATATTACTGTACTATAGTTCTGTAACTTTATTTACAGTATGGTAGGCTAGAGTTTTTTTTTGTTTGTGTTTATAACTGTTCACATTTACAGAATCCTGTATATGTTTTCTTTTCACAGTATGTTCTCTAATGTTAATATTTCTTTGTACGAATAAAAATGTTTACAGTTTCCTTGAGTATGAGTGGTTTATTGGAGGCTGATTTTACTGTAAAATCTTTTAGTTTTATTCATAGTGGTATTCTGTTGCTAGTCCTGTGCCTCAGTGACAAAACGTCTAAGCATTTTGACTAGCAGTGCTTAAACAATGCCAAAGGTATAATGCATTTTGGGGGCATTGACCATTTATATGAGAAGGATATTTAGTTTTGACACATGGATAAACTGTTTTGGGAGAGATATGAGCTTTTGCAGGGGATCCATGGTGTTGTGCTAAACTATCCAGGTTATTTTGACAAAAGCACTAAATGAATGCACATGTGCCAAGGCAATTGAGAAGGATCTGTGCTATTTTGACTGTACTGACCTTTTATATGGGAAACGAATCTGCTTTTGAAGCATGGAAGAAGAGTTTGGGGAAAGATATTTGATTTTGCTAGTGAGCTATAATGTTGAGCAGAACTGTAAGACTGTTTGGCCAAATGACCTTATGGTTTTGAGAATGTCATCTCGGTTTCAAGAAATGAGCCAAACCAATCGAGAAAAACTGTAAATCACTTGAAATATCTGATATTCATAATGTACTACACATTTTTGAGTAGAGATTTGAGGAAGCAGCAGTACTTAAAAAAGTGAATATTTGATCTGATCTGTGATTTGATTCGATTTGATCTGAGCAAAACCGACACGTTCCTCACTTTCTAAAGTTTTGGATAAATTAGATCTTTTTGTTCACTAAACACAGTATTCTTAGTGTAACACCCCCTCTCCTGTTCCTGGGTTTGTTCACTTGAGTAGACAGCCATGGGAAACCTGGTTTTCTTCTTTAGGAGTTATTTTTGTTTGGGAAGCGCTTGACATGAAAACAACAACCAATAAGAGCCCAGGGTCAGAGGTCATGAGTACAACAGATGGCACGATAAACAAGAAGTGAGAGAAGAAACTGAGATCATTTTAAATTACCTTGAAGACATTAAGCTCTTCTAGAATGATTTCTTCAGTTTCCCAATTCTCTTTAGGTACAGAGACCACCTTTAATACTCTGCCATCATCTGGAGATACAGAAGATTAACCATGTATGATTATGACAGATAGATAGAACGATAGAACAACAGAATGACAGAACAACTGAATGACAGATATATGATAGAAGGATATATAACAGATAGAACTATATACATATAGACAGATAGGTAGATAGACAGAAAAACTGAAAGACAAGGTAGTTAGAATGATAACATAGCATAACAATAGATAAACTATTTATGTATAAAACTAGATAGATGACAGAAAGACAGAAAGAAAGACGGATAGATAAAATGTTATACTGAAAGACAAACAGAACAATTGACAGACAGACAGAAAGATAGATATATAATTAGATTGAATGTTAGACAGACACAGACAGACTGTTAGACAGAGAGACAGACAGACAGACAGACAGACAGATAGATAGATAGATAGATAGATAGATAGATAGATAGATAGATAGATAGATAGATAGATAGATAGATAGATAGATAGATATTCACCATCAAACTTCAACCTAAACCCATCAATTATACCATCTTCGAATAAATCTCTTAATTCACCCGTACTTAGTTACCATGGTGAGTGAGCACAGGCTTTTGGTGTGTGTATATATGCAGCACCCTGAGGGCTGACAGCTGTTACACTGTTCTTGTCCAGTACACAGTAAGATTGCGAGTTGGTTCTCTGTACACACAGGTTAAGCATATTTATTCTGAACAGAGTATCTATTTGCCCTAAATGATTCACTTAAATGTGGTTCACGCGTACATCCACCAGTCCAGGGGAACAAATGTTAGACAGGAAAAGAAACATTGGAATGTCAGAATAATCCCAGGCAACAGGACCACTGACAAGTGTGGGAACACAGGTCATCTTTGATTGAATTTACTGGATCTACGAGCCGATGAAGGAGATTTCCATATTTGCAGTGCAGTTTTAGGTCTAATGCTAACACCAACCGGTAACACTTTTTATACTAGTATAAAATAAGTAGATCTTTTGTTAAACACTTTCCAACATACCTGTGCCAAGATGTAAGACGTCATACTGCCCGTCCTCTGCATCAACCCTATCAACCACAAGCTTCTTTAGCCTGTAGGGGGCATTGATCCGAGTGAAGACGGGACGCCTATGAATGGGCATCACTGGCTCCCACATCAGCTGATGGGTCCTCATGAAGCTCACAACATCATCTGGGAAATCTCGGGTGGACTTGTGCAAAGGGTCATAGGTTTCACTCGGACACTGAAGGGATATAGGAGCTTTAGTTAAGCTTATATTTTGGAACCCTATGGGGACTGAATTTGGCTTGACAGTCCCAGACTAAGGTAAAAATAGTCAAAAACATTTGGCAGATATGGATTTTGGCCACTGTTTGAGAACATAGTGCAGCGAACATCATAATTCTTGATTATCCATATTAAGAGATGCAGATTTTAAGGAATCTTCTGTTGTCATGAACAATTCGGTTTAGCGAGTCCCTCCAAAGCAGGGAATGTTACACGTTCACACAGTCTAGTATGATAAAACTTGCTTACTAAACTTGCCTGTGTAAAGGCAAGGTATTACCAACTTTTACCTTGTAGAACCATTAAACATGCTGACCTTCAAACGAGGCCCGCAAAGGTAAGAGCATGGTGTCTGAATGAAATAAACACAAGTAGATCCATTTTACAACTATGTGTGAAATGAGTTCAAAATATGTTCATGATCTTAATAGTGCTTTCTAGTCCAAAGGTGTCCAAACCTCTTCTTGGAGGGCCAAGAACATCCTGCAGAGTTTAGCTCCAACCATCCTTCATACACTTGCCTGGAAGTTTCTTGTAATCCTGAAGACCTTTATTAGTGGATTCAGGTGTGTTACTTAGGGCTGGAGTTAAACTTTGCAGGAGAGGGGATCTCTAGGAACAGGTCTGGACACCCGTGTTCTAGTCACTAAACCTCAGTGTGGCGAGTGGGGCGGGGCCGAGGGACGTGGGAACAAGGAGTGAGGCCGGCAATGATTGGGCAAATCAGTGACACCTGCGACCCACCGCCGGTCTCGAGTCCCACGTAGGAGATGGAAGGATATAGTGAAGGACGAGAGAGGACCAGGCCTGGGCTTTTAGTTGTGTTTTGGTTTTATTTTGTGCGCATCAGTCGTCCGTGAGGGGCTGGTGCGCTGTTTTGTTTATTTTGTGATTATTAAAGTTTCATTTGATTGTCCGCCGGTTCCCGCCTCCTTCTTCCCGAAGATTACAAAGGTTTTATCATTACAGTGGTGCCGAAGCCCGGGAGAAGGAGGGACGCGCTGCTGAAGATCCCTCGCCGCTGTGGTGAATCCGCGGTGCCACGGAGCAGGCGAGGAGGATGCTGCCGTGGACGCTCGAGGCGGTGGACTGGAGCGAGTTGCCGGGTTGCCCGCTATCTGGAGGGGCGGCTACCGTCCGTGAGGGAGCGGAGGAGTCGGCGCCGTTCGCCAGAGAGCCGGAGCCTGCTGCCGTCTGCCTGAACGGGGAGGAGCAGGGAACGGGGGACTCCTGCCGGCTGCCCAAAACCGGAGGAGCCGTCCCCGTCCACCGGGCGGCGGAGGAGTGTCGTGCCGTCCGTCGAGGGCCGTCCAGTGCCACCGCCAGGCACCGCGGAGGAGATCGCCCAGCCGGTGGAGGGCCGAGCAGCAGTGCGTCTGGGAACCGGAATTTTTTATTTTTTTTCTCTCTCCCCTCTCTCGTCTCTGTCTCTCCTCCTTCCATCTCCTTTTCTCTCGCCTCGTCTGTCCTACCCCCAGGTTCCAGCAGGTCCCCGTGAGCGGTACCCCCCGGAGGGAGGGGGGGGGGGGTAGAGCGCAGTCTCGAGGGTACCCCCCAGCCTGCGAGGGGCGATGGGGGTATGTGGCGAGTGGGGCGGGGCCGAGGGACGTGGGAACAAGGAGTGAGGCCGGCAATGATTGGGCAAATCAGTGGCACCTGCGGCCCACCGCCGGTCTCGAGTCCCACGTAGGAGATGGAAGGATATAAAACTGGAGCAACGACAGTGAAGGACGAGAGAGGACCAGGCCTGGGCTTTTAGTTGTTTTTTGGTTTTATTTTGTTTGCATCAGTCGTCCGTGAGGGGCTGGTGCGCTGTTTTGTTTATTTTGTGATTATTAAAGTTTCATTTAATTGTCCGCCGGTTCCCGCCTCCTTCTTCCCGATGATTATGGAGTTTTTATCATTACACTCAGAATTTGAAAGGGTTTAGTTGAGGTCAGTCTGTGGTTATGACTTCAGCAACTAATGGAGCAGACCTCACAGCCCTGATAATTGACTTCCTATTGGTGACCTCACTGGAGTCCACACTCCAGCCACTTCATTCGCGTGGCCCTGCTGAGTTCCTGCTGACATCTTTACAACCCCCTTGAGGTAGTGCAGCAAGTGCATGGAGTAACTTGTCACATGGTTTTCAAGCTGCCCCAACATAGCTGCAATCCAGAACCAACCGTAGATCTCAAATCTTGCTCACAACACCAAGATTACAGTTTGACCAGACTGAAATCCTTCAAGTTGCCAAAAGAAAGCAACTCATATACAGACAATATAAAGATATAAAGACAAATCATCTTCTCTACTTTACCAAATATAATTCCTTCCTGTTGAGAGCTTACCGTCCCTGGCCGTGGATAAGGGATCCTCCCCTTGTACTCCATCCAGCGATAATCAGGGCTCTCCTTATGGGCAAATGGCCCATTGAAGGCGGCTCGTATAGAGGCCATGGAATAGATGCAAACGGCTGAACCTCGGAAAACAGAGCTTTTGAAAAGGAAACATGTATTAGTCTGATGGCCGGTTAAAATAACAGAGTACCTCAAGCTTGGTGACCTTTCACCCTCAAGTTTCGGCACCAAGATGGATTGTTCCAAATGAATTGGGTGGGGAGGAGAGCATCCTGTGACCAGATTGTTGATTTTAGCAGAGTTTTTATAATGATTTTAGTTTACAAGATTAACTGAGACCAACAGATTTTGGTGGTTGGAATGAACAAGGGAGGTCTAAGAATCTGAAGAGTTAGTTAAATGGGAATGAGTGTGACCGATTGGTTGATTTGGATGGAGCCAATGATAATTCAACAATTGAGATAAACAAATATAAAACTGAAAGGAATGTGGTTCTAAGAAGTTGAGGATTATGGGGTGGTGGCCCAAAGAATGACTCATGAATCAGACTTTTCAGGTAATAAAGTTACCTGGAAGTGGAGAATATGCCATAGATGACTGGATTCTGTGAATCTTTGGTCTCCAAGAGAAATATGTCCTCTAAAAATAACAAAGTCAGCAGAAAGGAACAAGGTTGTTGAATAAAAAATGTAAAAAAGTTTTTGAGTTCCTGATGACAAAGTATAATCAGAGTGTGTGAACATACCCAGCTCGTCAAAGTGTGTGTCCATGCCTCCAGGTCCTGGTACTGAGCAAACCAGCCTGGCTTTCAGGAAGGTGCTCCAGCGATTAATTAAGCTTCGTTTTCCTCCTATGTCATTCTAATGAACACAAAGAACATGTAAAGCTGTACACTACCGGACTTTTAATATCTGAACCGATTTTGAAACACTAGTCACCATAAAACACATTACCAGACTTTTACATTCTTTCAAACACAACAAACTCATGCAGAAACATTTTGCTCGTTTCTAGAAGAGGCACGACAAATTACAACGTGTTCTAAAACTGACTTAAAATGTTGAGTCTGATATCTTCCCATTTGATGAGTCTGTTGCCATGCATACACTATGCAATTTTCTTTTAAATCTGTCAACTCTAGCTGTCCAAAATCTGCAGACAGGCTCTGACTGCACCAGACTGCAAACTGTGGCAAAAATCTCTGCAAAAGTTGTGTAGTGTATTCCAGCCTTTATACAATAAATATATAAAGCATCTTAAGAATGCTCTGACATGAAAAGCCTGAACTGACAACATAGTTTGCTAGACTTGTTACTAGATTAGTGTCTAATTACTCTAAAATAAACCCCTCATTCATCCATTATTAGACACACAATGCTTCCACTACAGTGCAACAGATGATACTGAGGATTACATGTCTATTCATTAGTGTCTACAAAAGACTCATTGATTCTTCATACCAAAAAAAAAAAAAAAATTCTTTTGGATCCATTTCAGGTTTTTATTGGCTCATTACGACACTGGACTTGGCACTCACCTTGCAAACACGAGCCACACGACTGTAGATACGCTTGTCCAGCTGGTTGGACTCTAAGGCGGTCTCTTTAAAGAAGAAATAGACTTTGTCATCGTCCAAGCTGTGTGTGTCAGGGATAGAATACGATCCAACAAACTCTGGCTCTGTGAAAAGAAATTGGCATCAGAGTGAGGTTGGAGGAAGTAACAGAAGTTAATTAGGCAGCACCGGTAACCCCAAAACAGTGGTTTCCAAATGTCAGACCATGAACCACCTTCTGTTCCACTGCCAAAATTTTCTAAACCAGTATTTATTCCTTGTATTTTAGCAAAAAATGTACATCCTTAAACATTATACATCCTTAAAACAAGACACATTTTTTTGCCCTCTAGACTTTTTCCCTGTCTGCTGCAAGAAGTTCAGATATAGAGTGATTAGTCACATGACTGAAACATCACAAGTGACTGGCTTAAAAAAATGATCCTCTTGGACCCCAAGAGGTAGCTGTTTGTAAAGCCTCTTCAAAAATGAATAATTTTATTTGTGATTTATTTTAGGTAATCAACTTTTTTTTTTGGTCTTTTGTAGCAGTGATAACTAATTTAGCATTGATTTGGGTAGCTGTATGATAATTGAACAGACTAATATGTTGACTGAATGCTAAGATAAGATGCTGATTCAAAACAGTTTGCTAAGCTAACAATCCAATAAGTTACAAATATATTAAACTAACAGTATTCTTTGGAAGTCAGCTAACTGTTAGCTTGCAAGCTAATTGAAGAAATATAGAACTCAAAAAAAATTTATTTGACCATTTACAGCTTTGGTTATGACACATGATTTTAAAACTGTAATTGTCAAGGTTTTTTTGTCTTTTCTTCTTCTTCTTTTTTTAGTACTAAGCAGGCCCATGTGTGTCAGCATCCAGGGTATGTATTTTCAGGCTGCATCCTGAGGAACTTCCATTGAGATAAAAGGAAAATCTAAACTGATAGCTGTCCCCAGGTATGTTAAACCTTCTTGCTTCCTAGTTAAATTGGGCAAACAGTGTTTATAATTGTGATATCAATAATAATTTGGTGTTTTAACCTATGAGCAATATGAAAGTTTATTTATCAGTTAAACTTTCTAGTAATACAAATATTTTCTCGCACCCATATTATTCCAGATAGAGACTTATGCTATCCTTGCAAACAATAAAAACAATAACCAGTAACTTTTTATTTAATTACTCACCATTTAGCCAGTGGTCCTGGTAAGCTTCAGTGCGGATATAGTGTTGATTGCTGCTATGCACGGATGTGCGAAAAATAGCAGCGTTTGTTCCCATGAAGTCTACAGACGTCCCGGCATACAGGTCCCCATCTAAGGCGAGCATTAATAACAGTTTAATAATAATCACATCCAGAATGACTTAAATTGATAATTGTTTTTTCATGATATACAACTAATGTTTAATGATTCTACACTCTGACTCCAGATCTTTTGTCAAAATACTCTGTTTTACAGCAGCTTGTGTGAAAACCAAATTTCGATAATTCCAAGGGCATCATTAAATGGACAAAAAGGTCTCTGGTTGCAGTAATAGCCTTTAATTAGGTAGCATATGGTTTATGCATTTTGGTCTTCTGAGCAATACATGCTTTTAAAAAAAAAATAATATGGGTGACAAACTTTTGTACTGGGAGAAACTTCCAAATTTCCTGATGCAAACTAACATCTGGCCTGGAGTTATATGGATCCAATTATCAATGATTCATATGGGAGAACGTCTAACAAATGGGCCATTTTTGTCCATATTTTTGACTTCAAAGGGCCGATGGGCTGTTTTTTGAGGACAGTGCGCACAAGGAACTCACCTGTCAGTCGGGCGGTAAAGGGCTCCTGTGGACTGAAGGGACATTTTCCTCTCCCGGATTCTCCAACTTGGCTATGGAGCTGGAAAGTGGGTTTCTGGCATACCAAAACAAGGCTGTCACTCTATTTGCACCATTACCCTCATTATTAGTTCACCTCTATGGTCAAGAACTCTCAGCGGTTTCTGTAGGGTCCAATTTGCCCTGCAACTCCTCATTTGATCAAGATAACAAGCTTAAAAGTGTTTACTGCCTTTCCCAATGGTTGTTGGCCAAAAAAAAGAAAGTTTGCTTACCTCAAGATTGTGTCCCAGGTCAATGTAGGTGCACTGTGGGTGGAATGCGCCGGTTCCACATACATAGACATGTGTTTTATTGAAGGGCTGTAGGAGTCTCACATAATTGGCACAGTCCATCTGAAAATTACATGTGGTATTTGATTAAAAGCACAATTTTAAAGAGGTGAATAGGTAAATATAAATCATTTTAAATCACACAGTAATGCACCTACTGATTCTTGCCTATTATTGCAGGGGGGGCTGATGTTAAAACTTTAGACATACACTCCTTTAAGACTCTCCAGCTTGAAATACCCCCCCCCCCATTGCACTTACTGTATTTTTTTTACCTGAGTCTGTGAGAGCACTTCATTAAAAAGGCATCTATGGGTCCTCAAAAGCTTTATTTTTCTATTTATGCCCCACTTACCGATAGATGCTTTCCTGCATATTTGCAGCGTTCAATGTGTTCCTGTCCAGCTGGCCAGTGAATCTAAAAATAAAAGAGAATGCATAATAAAGCAAAATATTACAAACATTCAAAACATATTATGTATGTGCATGTATATATATATATATATATATATATATATATATATATATATATATATATATATATATATATATATATTTAATTTAAAAAATAATATTACATTTAAAAGTTATTAAATACGTAAAAGATAGTTATTACTTAAAAAATATAGATTATTGTTACAATTTTTCATATGCCCATTTTAAATTTGCACATCACATAAATGTTCTTGTAAAAAACCTTTGATTAGACCTTGCCTTTTTACCATCATTACTCAACAATTTAAATGCCTCTCAACTTGTAATCATTTCCATGTGGAAATTGACCTAATCATTAGCTGGCAATCAGCACACTGTACATAATTATATAATTGGGAGATGGAGAACCTGGCGTTTCTGAGTTCTTATGAAGATCACGTATGTATGGCTATGCCATGACCTTACATATGACCTCATTATTTCTTACAGTCAACTTTTGGTATTTCACTATTATAAAAGACAGAATCAATTAACATTGAACCAAATGTAATGTTTATTTAGCTCTGATGATTGGAGTGGAGAATTAAGGCTAGAAAGTATGCAAATGCAGACATTAATGCCTGGCAAACAAATTGGAAGCTCGCAATCCTGCTGTAACAACTTTGCAAATAAAGGCACTTTTTATTATCTGCATTATTAAACTGTGTGCTATTAGAAGCTAGCTATACAGTCAACTAGCTTTAGCTAATTAGCTCAGTAAGAATATCCTCAAACTTGCTTTATAGTAGTGACCTGTAGAAAAATATATTCAAACGCTAACCTACAGCGAGGTTTTTAGCACACATTGCGGTTCAAATAGAACATATATAGCTAAAAGAGTCTGTGTTCATGCAGTGTATGTTAAACCTGAGTAGATTATTGTATGTTATGAGACGATTACCTCAGAGCATAGTTTCATCTTGTCACTTAGTTTGTCAAAAATGTACAAAAAGTGTGTTTACAGTAGCATATACAATGAAAACCTAGCTTGAATTTTGTTTGAGTTGAAAGTTTGGATGTAATTTGCTCAAACCAATCAACCAAACCAATCTCAGCTAATATGCTAACGTAACACATGTGAATAACGGTGATGAACCATTAGTAAAGTTTTGCGATGTTGCTAGTCAATTCTAAGTCCATTGCATCTGAATAGCACTTTTTTGTCACAATACATATTACAGAAAATTGTAATGTTAATGTTCACGTATCTTAATATCTTCATGCCTTATAATCACATTTAGCAGGTTCAAGCTTTGTGATGATATAGTTTACATTGTTTACTCATCATCATTTACATATAGAGCTGTGCAATAATATAGTTTACATTTTGTAAGTAATTGTAAGTGTACTACAGTATATACAGTACTTTTTTCATATACTTACAGACTGAGGGACGAGTCAATATATTTTTTTCTGTGCTAATCAACATATTTATTGTATGTGGTGGAGCAGTTTAAAGACTGAATCCTGTAACTTCAGAGAGCCATGAAAACAACATTACAGATGTACAGATTCATGTGAACAGAAAAAAAACACTGTAGTCATGGTCTGTTTTCACTTTAGTGACCCTTGCGATCACTAAATGACATCATGCGCTGTCAGATGGTGGTAGTTGTGTGCACTGACCTTGTGTGCCGGTTGGGTGAAGCTGTCAGAGTTTAGCATGTAGATGTGGTCTCGGGCTCCGACCAGCAGCCATCCGCGGTCCTCATCCAGCAGAAGGGCCTCGTATGCTCCCCTCTCTCCACCGTCCCAGAACACAGCAGAGCTGTTCCTCGACCTCAGTTCTGCCAGAAAACAACAGATAGGTTTTACTAAAATCTGATGTTTTCAAATGCAGTTGTTCTGAACACCCAAATGTTCTGTTATCACATGACCTTAAATAGAATATTCAACATGCTAATTAAAAATAAGCTACACTCTTAAAAATGAAGGTTCCAAAAATGGGGGTTTCACAGTGTTACTATAGAGGGTTCCCCAAAGAACCTTCCAGTGAAAGACTTTTTTCTTACATTTTAATAATTTAAAAGTTTTTAGTTTTTCACTATAAAGATCCTTTTGTGCACTGGAAAGATTCCAAGGATGTTAAAAGTTCTTCATTAAACAATCAATGCTGATAAAAAAAAACCTTGATTTTTAAGAGTGTAGAAGAACCATTTTAGGTTCTCCAAAGAACCTTTCAGTGAATAGTTCTTCAAAGAACCAATTTTCCCCCTTAGTGTGAAGAACATTTAAAAAAAAATCTATGTACCTTTTCCACTATAAAGAGTCCTTCACGGAAACACACTCTTAAAAATAAAGGTTCTTTACTGGCATTGATAGTTCCACAAAGAAACTTAAAAATCCATAGAACCTTTCCATTACACAAATCATTCTTTATACACTCTTTTAAGACTCAAGAAGAACCATTTTATAGGTTCTCCAAAGAAGAAGAACATTTTCAATAACTTTCCCCATCATAAAGTATATTTTGTGCAATGAAATGTTAAACATCTTCATTCAACCATCCATACCAATAAAGACCCTTCATTTTAAAAATTAATTTTACTGCATAGACTAATTTTGGAAGGATTGTGTTGCAGTTTGAAGCTTGTTAGATCGAGATCATTGCGAGGTGGATCTGATCTTTGATAGATATGTAAAACAAATATGGCAATCATATGCCGAAGTGGTTTTGGCACGCTCTCATTTCAGATGACAAATATCTGAATTCGCACACAATTATACATGATGCATTTCTCATATAAACACATTCAGACATGTCCACATCTCCACAACCACCCCCTCCTCCCCCGCTGGTGCTTGAACAGGCAAAAACAACTCTCCTAATTAAACCCAATTAACCCGCAACAAACCCCTTGACAGCTGCACTCCTGCTACCCACAATTCCAGTGGGACGAGGGGCCAAAGTGGACCACATATTCGGCATAAGTGTGCATGATTACACACTGACAAGCTGTTTGACTAGCAGAACTTTCAGCTCATGGAGGTGTCAGGCATGTTGTGGTGAGGGGAGGATTTTGGTAATAAACGTTGACAGGGTTTTTTTTTTTTTGCCGCACACCATGCCTTGATATCATTGAAAGAGAGTTAAGATGTTGCACAGGAAATAGCTCAAGGTCTAGTGACTGCATTTTTGGCTTCATGGTCTCTCTGGCTGGGTCACATCAAGGTGAAGGTGAAATGATGCATCTGGACATTGCTCTCTGTTCTTCTTCTTCGTCTTCTTTTCTTTTAGTTTTGTTATATTAAATTAGCGTTGTAACAGTATACCTCTAAAAAATGTTTTCATACACAGCTCAGTTTGTGTGTGTTAATTAGCATGACAAGGCTGTGTTGTGACGAACATTTGCATTCTTTTTTTTTTTAAATAATGCCAATTTTTGTGGGGGAATAAAAAAAACCATCTTGAAACACTGCCAATTAAAAAAGAAAAATATCCAGGAATGTGATATACTAAAAAGCATAGAGTTAATTACTGAATAACCCGTATAATCAAATTGAATGTAATTAGGATCTGTGATTAATGTAAGCCAAATGTCTTCCTGGATTATATTTCACATCTCTTCAGCTTTCTTTTTAAGTTTTCATCCTTCATTAAAGCTGCACATTGCCTGACTCACCATTAAAGGGATTCTTAAATGACAGAAGGTGATTTCTCACCGACAACTAAAATAAATCGTATAATTGGGGCATGTTGATGCTATCCATCATGAAAGTCATTTAGCACAGAGGCCAACCTACAAGTCACAGCACCTGCTGGAATCCTTCCACTGCAGCTTCCAGCGCCGCGTTATAATGTTTCCGGAAAGCAGCGGCTTCGTCAGCCTCGGAGAATTTGGCACCATATCATACTGAGAGTTTAAACACAGGTGATCCATACTTTTTACTTAATTTTATTTTTTTTCATGCCATGTTTATCCATTTCAGTGTTAAACAAGTTTACACTTCCCAGTTAGTATTACTTTTTGAAATGTGCAACATTAGAATATTATATTATCTATCAAAAGATATTTCGGTAACACTTTTTATTTGAAGGTGTCCTTGTTACACTTTACATGTACTTAATATTGTAATAACAATTATTGATGTTTATAATTAGTTCTTTAATTTTATTTAGATTTATTCTTATTTTATATTTATTTATTTGTAAAAAGAAAATATAACATGAATAATAAAAATATCATTTAATATTTTTCTTTCTTTCTTTCATTTAATAAGATTTTAAAATGTATTTTTAAATGTATTTAGACAGCATTATGTTTTTATTTAGTTATTTATTTACCTATTTATTTTAGTAATTGCTCCATTGATTTGTTTGTCTACTTTTTTAAATTGTTAGAAATTATTCTTAATCTTCATTTAGTTAGTCATTCTTAAGTACTTTTTATATTGAAATGATTTAACTTTATTTAACAGTAAACGTGAGGTGATTCTTTTTATTGAAATTTTTTATGTTGTTTATTTAATTCTTTATTTTAATTTCATCTACAGATTATCCATGTGTAATTTGTATGTGCCTTTATTTAGATTTTTTTTCTATTATGTAAGTGGTAATACATTTATTTATGAATATTTTTTTTTCAACATTTGACACTGAATTAAAACTTCAATCCGTATTATTCTCATTAAAACTGAAAATGTAGTTTACATACAGTTTTTTAATAAACCCATTAAATCCATAACACTAGAAGCTCATCTGTTCCTCTCCAGTGATGGTCTGAGTTTATTTAGAGTTCACGTACAGCGTGAAAACAGCGTTTGCATCACATGATCACACTGCATCTTTATTGTATTGTCGACAAATGAAACAACCTTCCGATGAGATCATGGCCATAGACAGTCTAGCATGTGTTGATCATGTGTCATGCGTTGGATCAGGAACAACTGGCACACAGTCTTTTAATCTGTGTTTCTGATAAATGAAGAAAAATCCCCTTTTCCCACCCACTTCCTAAACACACACATTCTCAAGCATAGCCACAAAAGCCTCCTTTCCTTATATCACACAGAGAGACGCATCTGGTTGTGACTCCACCCGGTCCGTGGAGTCCTTCTATCAGCATGATGGACAGACTTTCCCAGGCTTTTAAGATGCTGGGCCAATGTATAGGTTATATCATGTCTTATGAACTGTATTTCACATTGAGGTCCAGCCAGAATCCGAGAGGAAATGGTTTCCATTAATGTGTCCCAACCATAAAACATCTAAGCACTGACCTGGAACCAATGACGTTTGCTCGTAATATGATGGTTTGGACAGTTAATAAGTCATAAATCAATAGGACTGAAAAACACTCATGCTCTGCGTCTTAGCAACCATACTAGCATGCTAATTGACTTCATAGTGATTGATGAAATGATTAGGGTTGTAAGACTCTGGGGGTATGGTGAGATCTTCAATGTTTATCGAGACTGACGCCTGCACATCTGGTCGACATGATACAGCTGGAATCAAGCGCTCTTGAATCATCCATTCATAAATGTTTGAAGTCACCCATTGCGAATGACAATGCAATGTAAAAAACTTGATTAAAACTTAATGTCAAGGGTTAAATGGGTTGCTGAGTGGTTTATTTTCAAGATAGTTGGCAGTCTGTTTCCAGGCGTATTACAGCAACCACACAAGTAGACGCTGATGAATTGAACATAATATTGTTTGTTTGATCCATTAATGTGTTTAGCTTGCTGTCAACAATTTCGGATACTTATTTTATTATTCAGAACGTCACTTTTGGACATTTTGGGATCAGCTAGCGGCAAGATGGGCCAGAATAGAGAGTAAAATCAGCTTTTTCAATTTCTTCTTTAACAAAAGGTCTGTGAACATCAGGAGCTTAACCTTCAGAAAGCCGTTCATCCACAGCAGGACACAAAACTGTTTATATTCATATAAAATGTTTAATTTTGTTTTTAGTCGCTGGGGTATATTTGTAGCAATAGCCAAAAATATATTGTATGGGTCAAAACGATTGATTTTTCTTTTATGCCAAAAATCATTAGGACACTAAATAAAGATCATGTTCCATAAAGACATTTTGTACATTTCCTACTGTAAATATATTAAAACTTAATTTTTGAGCAGTAAAATGCATTGCTAAAAACTTAATTTGGACAACTTTAAAGGCGATTTTCTCAATATTTTGATTTTTTTGCACCCTCAGATTCCACATTTTCAAATAGTTGTATCTTGGTCAAATATTCTTAACAAATCAAATATCAATGAAATAAAAAAAATGACCATTATGAGTGGTTTTTTGGTCCAGAGTCATACATATACAAATTTAAATAGTATATTTAAGTTTTACTGATTATTTATTGAATGAAATATATTTACATTTTTCAACCCTGTTACTAATATTTAGGACATGTCTAAATATATTTTGAAAACCTTATTTTTTGTTACTTTCTCTTGGGCAATAAATAATAGATACATAAATAAAAAGTTATTACAATGAATAAAAAAGCAACATCTGAATGGATAACAGGGTTGCAAATATAGCCTAAATCAAGCTAATATTTTAAATTAGCTTTTAATTTTCAGTTTACATATTAATTTTATAATGTTATTTTTAGTATTACATTTGTAATTTGGCATTTATTTGAGTTTTCTTTGCTTTCATTTTCATTAACGTTTTTAAGTTTTTCATCTAGTATTTACATTTGTGCTTTTTTATTTTTTTGTGGTTTTTTACAATGCTGCTTTGCAGAGGATAGCTAGGTTAGGACAAAATATTGTTTTGTAGTTAATGATAAACTTACATAACCCATTATGTAAGAAAAAATCAAACAAACAAAATATATATAGGCTACTTAAGTGAATTTCTTTTTTTTATTATTACTTGGGTTATAGGGTTGAATGATTGAGCTTTATTAATGCAGTTAACAATACAATTCTGTAAAAAACTGAGAAAATTAAATAGTTGTCATGCCATGCTGTACAAAACGTCATATTGTGTAATTTCGTGGTTTCCAGAATTTATTTATTATATACATCTGACTTTAAAATTGGATAAAGTCAAGAATGTCAAAACCTCTGATGTGAGAAATACTAAACATCAGCTGACACTTAATATGATTTGTTTTATGTGGTGCTTAAAAAAAAAAAGGAATGGCCACCAACTTGTAGACTGTCAGAAACTGTTCGGTCTTTCAGTACATCAGCTGTGTGACATTGATGCACCAGGCCGTGTGTCTTTTGTTCAGTCTCAGCTACGGGTTACAAAGGCCAAGTTGCCGAAACCTTACAGATTTAAGAAGTCAAAGGTGATATGTCTTGATTACCATTTCTCTTTTTGTACTCAACTTTGTGGATTATGCTTGCGATTGGAATTATGCCACCCAGAACTCTGTTCGGCTCTGAGCTCTTTAATAAAGTATCTGTGCAAATCCAGTATTGAATAAAAGCAAAACCCTGATAGTAAAGTCGAGAGTTGTTTTGCTTCTCGTATGCAGGAATGAGGTGCTGGCGAGTTCAGTCTTTAAAGATCATAAAACTCAGGCGCTCTGTCTTGTGTCTGATGCAAGTCAATTGCAAACATTTAGTTGTGATCCATGGGCACATCAAACAGAGACGTTCACTGGGACTCTGCCGAACACATGTAACAGTCTCTTGCCTTTTGCAGAAGATCAGAGGTCAATGGAAATGAGCAAAGAAAAGGGGAAACATCTCAAAACAGCCAGTTCTGAGATATTAGGAAGTTTGGCTCTAATAGAACTCTGGAAGTTTAAAGAAACAGTTCATCTAAATAATATAAACAAATATTCTATCTCGAAAATCTTACATCGCACGTGGTGGCTGACAAACATGATGCAGGATGAGGACTTAATGTGATGTTGCAAATGTGATATTGATTTTATATAATAGTTCAATAAGCAAGAAGTTGATATTGTTTTAAATTCTAGACATGACATTGTCTGGTTTCGCTCAATATCACAAACGAAAATGGCTCCAAAGAAAGCCAGAGGAGAACTGTTGTGCATCTACGAGCAACACACAGTAGTGTTTAGTTTCTGAATAAATCCACGTTTTTTAAGTGATTGAATGAGCCAATGATTCAGAGAGCAATTCATAAATGAAATCACTTGCTTGTTTCTTGGAAGTACATGTCAATAACCTGTAAATAAATATTAGCAGAATTGTCATTCTTAGGTGAACTGTCTCTTTATTTACAAATGGCATAGTGGTGATTGTGTGCGTTAATGCTATTACTCAGTCTATTTAGTTTCTCCACCAGTAAGAACATTTGAAACTCTTTTCTCATAATATTAGATGGTTAATTAGCTGGAGGGACTCTATTGAGGACTTTTAAAGTCACTGACAGGTTCTGTCATCCTCAAACAGCGGGGAGTCCGTTTCTCTCGGTATCTCGGATTTCATCCAATGCTGGGGGCCTTTAATTGGGTGTAAAGCTTGAGTGGTGGGAAAATCACTGGAATCTCAAGGAACGGGGCACAGAAGTCTCAGCTGTAAGGTAGAAATCAAGAGAACCTCTCTCTGCCATTGCATCTGCATCCGACCACTTGAATAAGCACTGGGCAGAATCAAAAACAACACAGACCTGGACATGTAGATCTTTTCCATCTGCTAAAGTAAGAGATGCATGACTACGCAAAGCAACATCAATCTGTCGCAGAAACACGCAGGCTTATTTCACTGGCCTACTGTACGGTTATCAGTACCAAAATTTTTCAGGTAGTCCCCTGAAGTCAGAGTGACGTATGCAAGCTAATAAATTTGACTCTGTTTCCTCTCTGGGCCCTTGAATATCCTAAGTGGTGAGGAGAATATAGCTGCTTATTTATTCCTGTTGCCGTTTTGGCTTTCAGTTTTGATTGCTGTTGGCACGTCTGTAACGACTTAGACACAAGAATTGTCCATATAAACTAAATAAAGCATGGTCAGGGAATAATGATGTCAACTTAAAGAACTTTGGGTGTAGAAAAAATCACTAATGCACTTTAATGCACTAGCTACTGTAGGAAGCATTTTAAGGTAGCTGTTTTAGAATGTAGGCCACAATGTTATACTGCTAAGTCTCTCTTTTGGTTTTTAAAGCAATTCAGATTCAACTGCAGCACTGAACTGTTTTGTACTGTATAAACTGTTCTGATTTGCAAACTTATTTGCTGTCTATGAGGACTGTTTCAAATCAATCATTTCTGAATTACATTTCAGTAAGGATGGCTTTAACTTCTAGTGCCACAGCAGTTAGAATGTTTTAAACACATCTCTAGATTCCTGCATTCTTTTCCATTTTGTTGCACTCTATTTTGCTGTTTTGGAATGCCAGAGCGCATGAGAATGGCCACTTAGAAGGCAATTGTATATGAAAGCAGTAGTTTTTAAAACAGTGCTTCAGAAACTGAACTGTCATTGACCTGTAACTCATTCTGAATGTCTTACACATACAGTAACATCTGGAATCTCAGGTTGAGAGGAAGCTGGCTTCACTATGGTTTGGACCAGACATTCCTCTTACTCCACAAATCAGTATTTCACACACCAACCATATCGTGCAGATCGTAGCTTTTGCAATTTTATCAAAAAATGCTGGAGTTAGCTACAATACTAAATGTTTTTCAAACTAATGTGTGGGTACAGAAGATTTGTTTGTACACTAAGTGCAATGAGATTTGATCTGTAGTGACTAAAGTGTGTGCAGAAATTTATTTGAGGGATGTCCTGATACTTTTGTGGAGAGTATAAGTTAAGACAATGCAACAGTGATTAAATGAGATGTAGAACTTGCTTAGCAATATATTTTCAGATAAGACTTCTTCCCATGTTCGACTAAGAGGAAAAAGAAAACAATTTGATTGATAATCAAGACGGTCAAGAAAATGTCATGAACTTTAAGTGACCCCCCGTTTGTAAAACTGCAGTCAACAACTCTATTAAAATAAGAACATTAAGAATCGGTTTCCAAGGTAAAGATCATTCTTTGACTAGAAACTGAATTACTGATGGAAATCAATACAACAGGACGAGACTTTCAACCCTTGTTACAAACAACTAATTCCACTTTAATACCATTAGAATCACTGGATATTAGATTTTCATTGTTTTCTGAAATCTTTAGGGCAATCAATTTGTCTATCTTGTGGTAATAGCAGCATAATATTGAAAAAAAAAGTGTCTTAACAACAATAAATCTGGTTTGGATTTGTCAAAATGACTTACAATAAAACACAATTGGCAAAAAATACCTCTACTGACAATTCTGACTGTTAAGAGACAGTTGTGAAGGCCAAAATGACCACACAAACATAGAAAACCCAATCAAAATGCCTTAGTACAGTCCTCAAATGATACTTGAAATGTGCAAAATATTGTCTGTGTAAGTCAACGGGAAATTACAAGTACACTGTGAGAATGATGGCCATGTTTGCTTTGTCTTTGTATCAGATGGCTGACCTACAGGGCACCCTCTTACAGTACAGCCGTTTTCCAACTGTTTGTTCAGGATGATCACGAGGAACGTTCAAGGTGTGAATGTTCTTCTTGCCATTATTATTCTTCCTGTATAAACAGGTCGGGAGAAAATTGGCGGCCTTCCTCTAGTATTCACTGTAGTCAGTAATTTTGAAGAGAAATTACATTTAAGTATATCTTATAATTTCAAATGCATGTTTGTACAGACTTAAATTAAATTTAAAACTTCTTGTGGCTTTTTTCTCTAAATATGAGAAAGCTCATCAGTCATGGAAAAAAATAAAACTGCATTTGATGTGATTCATGAAACTGACGCCAGAGGAGACTCGCTTTGAGGGAGGGAGATGTGTTAACATCAACATACCTCCTCATTTATCTCCCACATTCATCAACTGTCTTTTCTCATTTGTCTTTTTCAAACTGTCCAGGAAGGCTTTTTGCGGTGATGGAAGACATAGATGGACCCCATTTCATTTGACTTCTTTTTCCTTTAAGTCAGCGGCAGCTAGTCATTCGAATTACCCATAAGCCCCAGTTGTAAGTTGTGTTCTGGGTCGCCAACATTAGCAGAAGCAGTGTAATAGCGTGATTGGGAAAACCAAAGGGGTTATCTATCAACTAATGGCAAATAATGGATGCTTTTGTGTGAATGGAATTATAAACCCTTGTTGCACAAATTACTGTTTTAGGACTTTAACAAGGTGTAAATTTGGTCAGATTTAGTTTTAGTCTGTAACTATCTGCAATTGATTTTTCCGTCCTTTTTATAAGGTCATTCTAAAGGGCTTTAAAAAACATCACATCTGACTGATGCAACCTCCAAACGAGAATAAATTTTTGACAACAGTATATTGTTTATGAGTAAAAAAAAGAGCAGGCCAATGTTCTAATCCATTAACTGCCCATAAAGAAAGACCCCCTGTAAGCTTTTAATTAGCTTTTCAATTAGCTCCAGATGTAACACTGTGACTGTGACGCTAACAATGGAGGACAGGAGGCAGATGCAAGTAAAGGTAGTTTATTGACAGGAGTAGTGATGGATGAATGCTGGTGAGTGACGCAGGAACCACGATGGCAGCACAGACAGGTGGGTAGGTGATTTGAGTGCGTTGGTATCGATGGCGGTGGTGGTAGATCGGTGATCGGCGGTGATAATCCATGTGTGACTGTGAATATCCAATGAAGACCGAAACAGGAACTGAGCAAGGACAGGAACACAGGAGCACGAACAGACATCGACACAAGGACTTCAAACATTGATCTGACAAACAGGAGACGAAGGACAGGGCGTTAAATAGGCGGTTGGAATGAGATGCACCTGCCGCTGATCAGGCGATCAGTGGAAACACCCACATGAACCAATCAACATGACATAACAAGACTACAGCTGGAGACGGTGCATTCACGAACCGTGACAGTACCCCTCCTCTTAAGGACGCCTCCTGGCGTCCCCAGAATCTCTTACCTGTCGATTGTAATCATCGATAAGGGAGTGATCCAGGATGTCCCTAGCAGGTACCCAACTTCTCTCCTCCGGACCGTAACCCTCCCAGTCCACCAAGTACTGAAATCCGCGTCCCCTCCTCCTAGAGTCCAGAATACGGTTTACCAAATAGGTGGTCTCCCCATCTACGAGACGCGGCGGGGGAGGGACCGGGGTAGGCGGATTAATGGGAGAATGAAATACGGGCTTGATTTTGGACACCTGAAAGGCGGGATGAATTCTCCTGTACGTAGGAGGGAGTTTAAGGCGGACTGCCACCGGACTAATGATCTTGGTGACAGTAAACGGGCCAATAAATTTGGGAGCCAATTTATTAGATATGGACCGGAGAGGAATATTCTTGGTTGAAAGCCACACCTTTTGACCCACGACGTATAGGGGAGGCCTAGACCGGTGGCGATCGGCCTTGGCCTTGGTGCGCGCCCCCACTTGGAGTAGAGTCTCACGGGCTCTGGTCCAAGTGCGGTGGCACCTCTGGACGAAGGCGTGAGCGGAGGGGACCGCAACTTCGGATTCCATACTGGGAAAAATAGGTGGCTGGTAACCTACACTACACTCAAAAGGAGATAGGCCCGTAGCTGATACTGGTAAGGTATTGTGGGCGTACTCCACCATAGACAATTGTTGGCTCCAGGAGGAAGGATTCTTGGAGACCAAACATCGCAACACCCTTTCCAAATCTTGGTTGGCTCTCTCGGTTTGACCATTGCTCTGGGGGTGAAACCCTGAGGACAGACTTACAGTCGCTCCCAGTAGTCTACAGAATTTTTGCCAAAATTTAGCCACAAATTGTGGTCCCCTGTCGGAAACCACATCTATCGGGAGGCCATGTAAACGAAAGACGTGGTCTACGACGGTCAACGCTGTCTCCTTGGCTGAGGGTAATTTGGGCAAGGGAATAAAGTGGGCCGCCTTCGAGAATCGGTCCACCACGGTTAAAACTACCGTGTTGCCCTGGGAGGGCGGGAGGGCGGTAATAAAATCTAGAGCGATGTGGGACCAGGGTCTCGAAGGAACCGGCAGCGGTTGGAGTAACCCATCAGGGGGCCGATTGGAAGTCTTACCAGTGGCACAAACCGAGCAAGCCAAAACAAAACTGCGAATGTCGCGAGCCATAAGTGGCCACCAGAATCGTTGCTTGACTAAAAATCTAGTACGGTTAACCCCTGGATGGCAAGCTACATTCGAGCAATGTCCCCACTGGATAACGTTGGACCTTAATCCCTCCGGCACAAATAAACGGTTCGGTGGGCACCCGGGCGGAGGTGTTACCCCTTCTAAGGCCGTTCTGACCTTCGATTCGATCTCCCATGTGAGAGTGGAGACCACTAATGTCTCAGGAAAAATACACTCGGGAGTGGACGGGCGTTCGGAATGGTCAAAAATACGCGACAAAGAATCGGGTTTGATATTTTTGGAACCCGGGCGGTACGAGATAGTAAAGTCAAAACGTCCGAAAAAAAGTGCCCACCGAGCCTGCCTGGAGTTCAACCTCTTGGCGGTGCTAATGTACTCTAAATTCTTGTGGTCAGTCCATACTATAAAAGGAACCCCCGATCCCTCTAACCAGTGTCGCCATTCCTCCAATGCCATCTTAACTGCCAACAATTCTCGGTTACCAATATCGTAATTTCGTTCTGCCGGAGATAAACGATATGAAAAATACGCGCAAGGGTGGACCTTGTCGTCTAAGGGAGAACGTTGAGATAACACCGCTCCTACCCCCACCTCTGATGCGTCGACCTCCACCACGAACTGACGTGTAGGGTCAGGGGTAATCAGAATAGGGGCTGAAATGAAACGGCTCTTCAGTTTGGCAAACACAGCCTCAGCTGTGTCCTACCACCTGAACGCAGTCTTGGCGGAGGTCAAGGCGGTCAGAGGTGCGGCTAGTTGGCTGAAGTTGCGAATAAAACGCCGGTAGAAGTTAGCGAACCCCAGAAACCTCTGTAGGGCCTTGCGGGAATCTGGGCTTGGCCATTCTACCACAGCCTTAACCTTCTCGGGATCCATGCGTATTCCCTCAGTCGACACGATATACCCCAAAAATGGAATTGACTGTGCATGAAATTCGCATTTCTCCGCCTTGACAAAAAGCCCATTCTCTAGCAACCTCTGAAGCACTCGTTGGACGCCAGGGTCCGGAACTCGATGGAATAGTCCGAGACGGATCTCTCGTGCTGGCGTAACTCCGCCAGCCTCCTGGCCGCCTCCCGTCCTGCGGCGGCCCGATCAAAGACCCGTCTCATCACGGCGGAGAGCGCCCCGAACGAGGCACAGCATGGGTCCTGGTTCTCCCACACCGCTGTTCCCCACAATGCCGCCCTCCCAGAGAGCAGGGTCAGGACGAAGGCCACCTTGGCCCTCTCACTGGCGAACGTTCTGGGCTGGAGGGCAAAATGCATATCACAACGGTTAAGGAAAACTCTACAATAGTCGGGCTCACCCGAGTACGCTTCCGGAATCGGGAGGCGTGGTTCCGGCTGGGAGGGGGCCTCCGATGGTGCTGGTGGAACAGGCGGTGTGAGTGGCGCAGTGGGAGCTCGTAATAGCTGGAACTGTTGGGTGAGCTCGGACACCTGCGTCACTAAAGCCTGAACCGCGCGACCAGTGTCGTTAAGAGTCCGCTCCTGGGAGTCCATCCTCCGAACACTGGCGCTGAGGAAAGCTTCGAGGGAGGAAGGTTGATTACTCGCTGCCTCCATGTTGGTCAGATCGTTCTGTGACGCTAACAATGGAGGACAGGAGGCAGATGCAAGTAAAGGTAGTTTATTGACAGGAGTAGTGATGGATGAATGCTGGTGAGTGACGCAGGAACCACGATGGCAGCACAGACAGGTGGGTAGGTGATTTGAGTGCGTTGGTAGCGATGGCGGTGGTGGTAGATCGGTGATCGGCGGTGATAATCCGTGTGTGACTGTGAATATCCAATGAAGACCGAAACAGGAACTGAGCAAGGACAGGAACACAGGAGCACGAACAGACATCGACACAAGGACTTCAAACAACGATCTGACAAACAGGAGACGAAGGACAGGGCGTTAAATAGGCGGTTGGAATGAGATGCACCTGCCGCTGATCAGGCGATCAGTGGAAACACCCACATGAACCAATCAACATGACATAACAAGACTACAGCTGGAGACGGTGCATTCACGAACCGTGACAGTGACGTACTACACAAATGTTCCAGTGTTAAACCCTGTCTGTCTGTCCATCTATCTATTCCCCATCGAATTTGAGGACATTCTCAAGTACTGGTCTTATGGCTTATAAAACACAGTAAATGTAAAGCCTGTAAACGTGGTCTGTGAAATATCCCACCGATGGAAATTCATCTTCCCAGTCAGGTTTAGACTCTCCCTTAATTTCTCATATGTGTCCTTGCATTTGTTTTTATAGGCTTTTGGGGAATTTTGCAGCAAAGTTTAGGAGTTTGTTTTACTTTCTTAGACTTGTTGTTGGTGTCAAACTTCAGATCAGTGAACCTTTGCAAAATTTGAGCCACAGTCAGCTAGCACTGCAAAATAAAAATAGATTACAACATTAGATTTAATATAACAGTAGATAAAAACCTCAAGATCTTTTAAAGACCAATAATTATTGAGTCTGCTGAATTCATATAATACAATGTGTGAGAAACAAACCAAAAGTTTGTTAGTTGTTCATATAAAGTATTTTTCTTTATGTGGAACATAGCTGTATAGAGTTTCTCATTTTGTGTTCCACAAATATAATAAGAGCATACAGGTTTAGAATGACATAAGATGAGGAAATTAAGTCAGAAGTTTTATTTTTGGGTGAGCTAGTCCTATTCCAGTATATATTTAATACTGGAATAGGACCTAACATATAGCCTTGGGGTACCTCGTTTATCAGATTCCTTAAACAACATAAGGGTGAGTAAATAACAAAATAACTTTTCTTTCTTTTCTAATAACAGGAAATTTGTTGTCCATACAGAAAGAAACAAGAAACATTGACTACCCGTTCAAAATGTTGAAGTTGCCTAAAGCAAACAAAGTAAGAATTATGGTTTTCTGATGAACAGTGCTTCCCACTGGAAGTTTTTGCGGTTGTGACCTACGTGTTTTTGAGTTCACTGCCTATCTAGGAGTGTGGACTAAATGTCTCTCTCAAGGGAAAAGAAAGTGTGCCTCTACAGACGTACTGCACTGATGAGAGGCCTCTGCTGCGGCACCTTTCAGCCCCAGAGTTGTTTTCTTCATTACACTCTGGGACGACGTCAACTCCCTAAGGGGCCATGGAGTGCATGTTTAAAGCATGAGGTCAGGACATTTCAACAGGAGACACAACTGAAATCAAATGATGCTCTAAGAGTAGAATGAATATATTTTTGAAGGTAAGAAAGAGGGAATATCAATGTAACTGACTTCCAGGTTTGTGCTCATATAGGAATCAGTTCCAAGTTAGCCCAGAAACATACATTTTGTAAGTAAGCAAACGCAGATGTGACAGCTTGGTCAAAGCATTTCAGGCACGCAGTCCGACTGGACATACTTAGCATGTAGTACATATTTGCATGGGCTCTTGCGCTGGCAGTAACAAAATGCAGTTTTCCTTGTAAAAAAAATTACTTGTAAAATCTTAAAAGTACATATATATATATATATATATATATATATATATATATATATATATAACAGTAGTTGCAGATAATATTAATTAAATAAAAGGCCACTTACATTTACTTAAAAGGTACATGATATACAAATTTCAATTTAAATTATATTAAAGTATGTTTTAGTGTACATAAAGGCTTGTCATTTACAGTATACTTTACAGTAAACTTCACCCATATGTACAATGGACATAATAATGAAATTACATATAACCTGTTATGAAGGTGGGCCAAAAAAAGTAAATTTATATATAAATATACATTTAAAATACATTATATTGTCATTTAATTGCAATTTAAATGAAATTAAGTGTCTAAAACCTTAAGTATTATTTTCATAATAAGTGATCTTTTTAAAAAGTATGCTAAAGTGTCCTTTTTTCCCCAGAGATATTTGCACTATTAATTCCAACTCAACTGCTAATATGCTCTCTATTTTAAGAAACTCTGGCACCCCATCAGCCCCTAAGAAAGTGATTCAGATTGTTTGCATCTTTCTTTCCTCTAATTAGCAGCATTCTTGGCTCCAGCTTTGTTCAGTGTTAACGCCCTGATGGCTTTATTAGCCCATGCCAGAGCCCTGGACCCTGAGTCATCTACTCTGCTTATCTCCTGCACCTTGTTGCCATGGATACAAAGGGGTTACACAGTCAGGGGTCATCACCGTGACGCACCATTGTGTCAGCCATCAGGAACTATATCCCACAGGTCACATTCCTGGTGCCAAAGGACTGTATTTTTGCAATGACATAGACTGTAATAAAAATGTTTTACTGTCTTGCAAAGATTTGGCCTCTGAGGACTATTGGAAAAATAACTCAAATAATTTAGTGGTTCTCTTTGAGTATGCCACTGTGAACAAGTCAAAAGGTCTTGTTCTATATAACTGTTCATTTAAATAACTCAAAAGTCTCAAAGGATTTTTGTGTGCTTCTTCATGTTGGTGAATCTTCAATCTTAATCAGAGATATTCTTCTCAAATCTTCCCAGTACACACAATATGTGGTGCAGCTGTCAAAATGAAACCAGTGGGTGCGATGCAAAAACTCCTTCCTGTCATGGAGAAATTGAGACATTTAGCCAGTCTCAAATGCCAAGAATGTTTCTTTTGGGTTCCATCCACCCATCTGTCAGTCAGAAAATCCTCAAAATGTGCAGGAATTTTACTGGTAAACACCAGTGGGAACGTCAGAGGACACTGGAAAATCAATTTTCTGTGAGTCTGCCAGCAGAACTTAATTATCAGAGGTTAAATAAGCAATTTAAGTGTGGAAGTTGACTCAAATAAAAAAAGTCATAAGCTGAAGTATGATAGCTGCTTTCCAATAAAAGTGTGAGCTACACTTTACACATTACACATATTTTTGGTTGAACTACTCCTATACTAAATGCCATAGGACCTAAGATATAGTCTTGGGGGACACCATGTATCAGATGCCTGTTGAAGTTGGTTGCAAAAACATAAGGGTGAATAAGCAACAACAGCATTTATTTATGGTATCCATTTTCATAGTATCTGCCAAATATACACAGATACAAGCTGCGTCTCTCCTCTCCGATAGTGAGTTTGACACGCATCCGTCTCCAGTCGATTACAAAGTCTGAATGTGTGCATGGGATTGCAGGTATTCCACATAATTGTAATCATTCCCGTGCAAATGTGGCGAGCACTTTATTGTAACATGAGAACACAGCCATGTAATCGCAGAAAACTGGATGTGAGCTCTCAAATAGGCCTGCCTGTCCCCTCACTCCGATATTGCTTGTGCGCAGACTCTTCGTGCTTTTAAAGTAGAAATTATTTGTAAACTTATTTGTAGACAGTCTCAAGCCTACTGGTTTTTATCCAAAATATCTTAAATTGTGTTCTGTAGATGAACGAAACTTTTACGGGTTTGGAATGACATGGGGGTAAGTGAATAATGACAAATTTTCATTATGGGATGGAGTATCCCTTTAATATTGATTTCTTCAAGGTATTGAAGTTAGAAATTCCTGTATCATGACCACCAAATTCGGGATTTTTTTGTAAGATAAAATTGGGTTTTGTTCAAAGTAAAAATGATCCACATGGATCTTTGATATGAAATTATATTTTTGGGTAATTCATTAAATATCACCAGCTAAAAAGTAACTAGTAACTAGTACTCGGAGTTGTTTTCGAGAAGAGTAATTTGTACTTTTACTTAAGTAGTGTTTTGACACCAGTACATTTGCTTGTAATTGATTATTATATCAGCATTGTAACAGTACCTGTACTTAAGAACAAGTTTTGAGTACTCTTTCCACCACGGGATGGTAGCATATTTTTCATAGATCCACAACAATTTAAATGAATATCAGCTGTATTTTGCAGATTTTACAGCAAGAAGATACTTTTTTAATAAATAAACACAGTAGCATGAAAAAATGCTAGCGTCACACTGTACTCCACACTGGACTTCTCACATATTATGGGTTTTAGTCTGCTGGTACATTCAAATGATTAATATGAATAAGTCTAATTAGCTATTAGACTTAACAAAACAGCTTTATCATACTAGGATGATGCATTAGCTACTGCATCATTTGTTGTCAGTGTAGTTGCGCAGATATTACAACCAGTTCAAGAAAAGGATTCACTCATTTGATTCTATAGGGTTGTTAGTTGGATCAACTCCAGTTTCCCTCCACAAACAAAACCTGAACCGTCATGTCCCTCAAAAGCTTAATAAAACCGCCACATTCAGCTATTTCAAGAGTCTTCTTTGTTTACTTGTTCTCATTTCCTGTCTTCTTTAGCTTGGCTTTCAAATAAGACTTCAAGATACCTCCAAGCAAAACATGTGACTTCTCTCCATTAATGAATAACGTCTGGCTTTTGCGTCTCGATGCCAACATTGGGATGTCTGCCGTCCTGCACCTGTAAACACATGGCGCCCCTGAGATTATGTACACTTTCTATTAACAGCCCTGAATGTAATGGGAAGCACATTTACACTATAGGTTCAGCGCTCTGTCCGATGCCACCGTATACAGAGCCTTCCTGAGAGGAAGCGGCCGCATCCCGCAGGTTCTGGGAGGGTGTGAGGGGTCAGTAACAGGGGCGGCTGTGATGTGCTGATAATGGCAGATGGGGGGCGTGGGGGTACAGACAGACAGTCACAGAGCAGTCCGGTGATGTATCGCTGGGTAACTGGCAGTATCTCTAATGTGGCTCAGAGGTTTCATCCTTATCAGTGATAATGTGGTTATGGAGGGGTGGTTAGTTCTCATGGTGTAAATTGTGTTTTGTTGGGTAAAATCTTTTAATATGAATGTATTAAATTATATTCATCTATTAATTATATTATTATGTAATTATTATTACATTTAATAGTATGACATTTAATTTAATACATTTTTATTTGATTACTTAAAAATGGGGAGTGACAGGAAAGAGGTTTGATCATCACACAGCATCATAGCATTTGTTATTTCAGACCCTTCTGATTTTTATTTTTGGATAATAAATAATTAGCTTATTTTTTAATCACTTAAGTAATGCAACTTATATAATACATCATTAAATACTTCATAATCGATTTTATTTTTAAACTTTTTTATTACCTTTTCTACATATATATGTTTCTACATATATATTATTTTCAATATACATGTTGCCCCTTGGTAATATTATTAGAAAATACGGAATTAGCTTCCACTGTTATGCTGATGATCTTCTTCGTCCTAGCGTTTGTCCCGCGCAGGTGCAGGGTCCGCTTTTTGGCAGGCCGCTCTCCATTTATTCCGGTCTGTAGTGTCCTCCGGGGCGACTTGCACATCCTTAATATCTTGCTTGATCCGGTCCATCCATCTCATCTTTGGGCGGCCACGTGGCCGGTTACCGGGTGGGTCAAGGCGCATAGCTGTCTTCGCCACTGAATTCTCATGGCTCAAGACGAGCCTCAAGCATCTTCTCCGTAATCGGCGCTATTCCCATCCGCTTCCTGACGTCGATGTTCATGACGTGGTCTAGCCTTGTCAGCCCGAGTGACCAGCGGAGCATACGCATTTCCATGGCATGTAGAAGCTGGCCATGTTTGGCAGTCGCTGGCCAACATTCAGCTCCATACAGGGCTACAGGGCGTACAATGATCTTATAGATTTTGGACTTTAGGCGGATGGGCATTCGGCGATCGTATAGCACTCCCGTGACTTGGCACCACTTTGACAAGGCGGCACTCACACCTGCGCGGACATCTGGGAGGGTGTCACCGTTCGATGAGAGTATTGATCCGAGATACTTGAAGTGTTGAACTTTCTTTAAATCCGTTCCGTCGATGCAAATGCTACCATCAGTCTGGGGGCCACACTCCAGGTACTCCGTCTTTGTGAGGTTGAGTCGCAAGCCATTTGCATCCAGGCGATCTTTCCACTGCTGCCCTTGGTCTTGGAGGTCTTGCCGCTCCCTGTCGGCAAGGAACACATCATCAGCATAGAGTAAGGACCATGGATGGGGCGTCTGGAGGTCCTGTGTCACTGTGTCCATGCATGTGATGAAAAGCAAGGGCGAAAGAGCCGATCCTTGGTGGACTCCTACATTGATGTTAAAAGGAGGTGATATCCCAGCTGTGCAACGAACCATGCTCCTGACATCTTGGTATAAGAGTTGCACCCAGCTGATGTAGGTTTCGGGTACGTGGTGACGTCGGAGGGAGGCCCAGATGAGGTCATGGGGAACGCGGTCGAAAGCCTTCTCCAGATCCAGAAAGACCATGCGGACTGGCTTGTTCTTTTCCCGGTGTTTTTCCATCAGTAGGCGGGCAGCGTGGATGGCGTCTGTGGTCCCTTGTCCTTTGACGAAGCCGCATTGATTTTGGCTGATTTTAATAATGCTGCGGAGGCGGCTGTCCAGGATGCGTTCAAAAATCTTCATGGAGTGGGATAGGAGTCGAATCGGCCGATAGTTCTTGCATTCACCAACGTCCCCCTTGCCCTTCCAGATCGGCACCGTGGTACTGATCGTCCAAGCGTGTGGGACTTTGCCCTCAATAATGATCTTGTTGAATAAGGTGGAAAGGACCTCCGCTCCTCTGTGCCCCATCAACTTCCAGGCTTCAGCAGGAATGTCGTCTGGGCCGGTGGCTTTGCCATTCTTCATCCTCTTCACGGCCTTCGTGACTTCAGAGATGGTGACTGGCGGTACAGGTCCAAGGGTGGGATCCAGGCTGTGGATAGGCGGATGCGGGAACTCTTCATTTGAGATGGCTGCGAAGTACTCGCTCCAGCGGGTGAGTATGGCACACGGGTCTCGCAGGGCTTGCCCATCGGCGTTCTTGATGTGCATGACTCGACCAATGGCTTGGGTCGCTTGGTGGCGGGAGTTAGCAATGCGGTAGATCATCTTTTCTCCCTCAGGTGTGCCTAGCCTCTCTTATAGATCGTCATAGTGCACGGCTTTCGCCTTGGCCACTGCCCGTTTTGCGGCTGATTTAAGTGCCCGATAGTGTTGGAAATCATCATCCAGCCGTGTGCGGTGCCAGGTCATGAACGCCAGTTTCTTTGCCTTGATTGCCTCTTGGACGTCCTCACTCCACCACCAGACTTGCTTGTCCATAAATCGCCGTCCTGGCTTCGTCGAGCCAAGGGCACCGGTGGCAGCATCACGAATGCTGGAGGAGATATCGTCCCAGATTTTTTCAACTGATTGGTCGAAATTGATATCCAGTGCTTGGAGGGCCATCTCAAGCTGCTGCTTTTGTTTGTTCAATTTCCACCACTTGACCCGCTCAGGCCCAGTGATTCTCGGTCTGGGTTGTCGCTGCAGATTAAGTTGGAAGTCGAGGACGAGTGGCCGGTGTTGGGGGCCGATATTCTCTGAGGGGATCACCTTGGCGTCGAGCGCCAATTTCAGGTCACCGCGTTGGATCATCCAGTAGTCAATCTGGGTTCTGTGGCCGCCACTGGTGTAGGTGGCCAGGTGGCTCGATCTCTTTTTGAAGAAGGTGTTGACGACGACGAGGTCATGGGCTTCGGCGCAATCCAAGATGCGGGCTCCCTCGTCGTTGCGTGTACCTAGCCCCTGTCCTCCATGGACTTGGTCATATCCTCCACGATCTTCGCCAACATGGCCATTTAGGTCTCCTCCGACCAGGATGTGTTCTTCTGTGGTGATTATCTGTAGGTGAGCACCAAGGGTTTCCCAAAACTCATCCTTCTCTTGCTCGGTGCAGCCGACTTGAGGGGCGTAGCATGAGATGACTCTGAGGGTGGTTGGGCCGGAAACAATCTTAATCGAGATTAGGCGGTCAGAGATGTTTTCGACTTCGACAATGCTGTCTCGTAGTTGTTGACAGACGACCACGCCAACTCCATTTCGGCTCGACGTGACACCATGATAGATGAGTTTGTACCCTTCTCCAATGTCTCTTGCCTTGCTCCCTTTCCACTTGGTCTCTTGGATACATGCGATGTCGATGCGGCTGGTCTTGAGAGTATCAGCCAATTCACGGCTACGGCCAGTGAGGGTTCCGATGTTAAGTGTGGCTAATCGGATTCGGTGGACTCTCTTCTTTAGCCTGCCCCGTCCTTGAGCAGGTAGCCCTCATCCATTTCTCACACCATCCGGGCGTAGATGACGCGCGTCGCCTAGGGGGAACGCCCTAGCTTGATCGGTTTCTTGGTTTGCTGCTGCCATTTGATGCGACCAAGGAGACCCAGCCGATGTGTCGCCTCATCTGTCGCTGATGATACTCAGCTATATATCTCAACGAGACCAGATGAAACTTCCCAATTATCTAAGCTAACAGAGTGTGTTAAAAATGTAAAAGATTGGATGACAAATAATCTTCTCCAATTAAATTCGGATAAGACAGAGATATTAATTATTGGACCAAAAAACACCACACAGAATCTTGTAGATTACAATCTGCAACTAGACGGATGTACTGTTACTTCCTCTACAGTCAGAAATCTGGGTGTTATATTGGACAGCAATTTGTCTTTTGAAAATCATATTTCCAATGTTACAAAAACTGCATTCTTCCATCTTAGAAACATTGCCAAGCTACGAAACATGTTATCTGTTCCTGATGCAGAAAAGCTAGTTCATGCATTCATCACCTCTAGACTGGACTATTGTAATGCACTTCTAGGTGGTTGTCCTGCTTCGTCAATAAACAAGCTACAGGTAGTCCAAAATGCAGCAGCTAGAGTCCTTACGAGGTTAAGAAAATATGATCATATTACCCCAATTTTACAGTCTCTGCACTGGCTACCTATTAAGTTCCGAATCAGTTACAAATTATCATTACTTACCTATAAGGCCCTAAATGGTTTAGCTCCTGCGTACCTAACTAGACTTCTACCACGCTACAACCCATCACGCACCCTAAGGTCACAAAACGCTGGACTTTTGGTAGTTCCTAGGATAGCAAAGTCCACTAAAGGAGGTAGAGCTTTTTCACATTTGGCTCCCAAACTCTGGAATAGCCTTCCTGATAATGTTCGGGGTTCAGACACACTCTCTCTGTTTAAATCTAGATTAAAAACGCATCTCTTTCGCCAAGCATTCGAATAATGTATCTCTTAAATTGTGAGTGTAGTTGCATCTGCATTTTTATTCTTTAGCTTGGGTTAAACTAATTTTACTTTGTTGGATCAGCAGCTATGCTAATGATGTCTCTATTTTGTTTCTATGTTTTGCCACGGGATTTACACAAGCTCCAGTCTGGATCCAGAACACCTGAGAAGAGATGATGCTGACCCTCAGAGGACCCCAGATGATCCTAACCTTGAATCAACAAACAGAACTAACAATTATTGCTACATGTGTGACTGCATCATATAATTACTATTAATTAATAATATTGATAGTTCATCGTCTAGCTGACTACGTCTTGTATTATTATTATTTTTTATTTTTTCTAAAATCCTGTCAAACGTGCACAAACTACTAGCTACTACTAAATATTGCAGAAACATAATTTTCTGTAAAGTTGCTTTGTAACGATTTGTATTGTAAAAAGCGCTATACAAATAAACTTGAATTGAATTGAAAAATATATCTATCAAAAAGTTGATCAGTTATTATTTTGAATTTTAAAACATGTTTTATGTCTTTAATAACTTAAATTGTAATGTTTTAAATAGTATTTAAGTGTAGAAATGTTTAAGAATATAAAATATATAGCTTAATACTTCATTTATTATATGCATTATATAAAAAAACAAGCTTATTAATTATTGGTATTTTTTTATTTATTAATTTGTATTATATTTTATCATTTTATTCATATTTTATTTTTGCTTTGTACTTTTAAGCTTCTACAAATCCCTAATAATGGACTAAAAAATGTAGAGGAATCATTTTATATTTTAATCATCATCAATCATCAATAAACAATTATTTACAGTGGCATTGCTGTTGTTGTTCTCATATTACAACATTATTATATAACATTTTAATGATAGTTAGGATACAGTGCAATATTATGTTGTATTATTAAATTAAACTTGCATAAAAACAAAAAAACTTAATATATACTAATTAACTTAGTAAGTTTTCAGGAAACAGAGGTTAACAGCACTCTTCCCTTGTTTCATTGTGTCTATCAAAACAGCTTGACCCTGCTGATGTCCTCACGGCTAAACGCAAATTAGCAAAAACAGGGAAGATTGATCTGAACATTTGCAGATTACCACAGCATAGAGACTCAGAGGGCGTAACTATTAGTGTTGCAGACATTATTTCATCCTTTCCATCATTGTCTCTCTGAAAGTGAAAGTCAAATCAGTATGTACTGTGAGAGAGTGAGTTCTGACCTGCATTCGAGAGCTGGAGTCGTGGTATATTGTGGTTTCCAGCATTACTGGGCTGTATAAGAGTCAGCAGCGAGTGGAGCAGAAAGACCAGCTGGGGACTGTATCGCCCAGTCCTCCACAATCCCACAATCCTCATCTCCAGCTTCCTGCAGTCTGACCGTACAGGATGTCTTCTCTGTCACATCACCTTCGTAATGCTGGAGAAACAACAAACAGATAAGAGCATGTCGCTTGAAATTAAGTATCCGTAGTTATAGGAATACTGTATGTTTCTGTAACCTGATTCTAATCAATATATAATATTATAGAATAGATTAGAATTTTAATCCCTTTATAAATAAACAAATATTTGCAGTTGTGTCTTTTATTACATTGTTGTTGCTGCTGTTCTAATATTACATTATAATTTAACTTTTATAATGATTTAAGACACTTAACAGTGCGATATTCTGTTACAATATTGAATTTCGAAATTATTTTTTTAATAGTTTTTTGACATTGATTTATTTTTAGTTCTACAAGTCATTCATCTATAATAATCTAGACTTGGACTATATTTTGTTGAACAATAATTGTATATTTTAATCAGTATTTTAATTTGTGTAATGATTTTAAAGCACATCGCAGTTGTTTCTGTAATAAGATACTAATGAATATTTGACAGCAATTTAACAATTTAATAATATATAAGAGGATATATGGGAAAATATTGATATATGTTTATTTATATATTTAAAGTTAACATTTAACATTCATACAATTGTTATATTATATATATATATTAAAAAAACGTAACATATAAATGTAAAATAATGTTTCCAAGTTGCAATCCAAGATTTGAGTAAAAAAAAAAAAAAAAAAAAAGACTTTGACAAAGAGACGTCCAAGCAGCAATATGTTAGATGAAGATACCAGATAATTTGACTCTTATGGAAGGGAAAGCTCCAGATGACATTCTTGAACAATGACATTAACCCTGTTCTTATCATCTTTTCTAAATAGAAAACAGAATATGCCACATCCATCAGACTGAAGAACGCTAGCATTGCCCAATGGGCTTTACAGTCTCCTCAAGTCAAAACTGTTTCAGCAAGTGCTCAAATCTGGAGCCACAACAGATGCTACTTCAAAACTAGAAACCCGAAACCTTCAGAGTTTGTGAGCGGCGTGCTGAGCTCACGTACGTGCGAGAACTAGCTTCACGCGGGAGAAGGAAACCGGAGCATTGTTTCGAGAAAAGTTCCCATGGCTAATCAGTTGCCCTGATCTTTATTTTCTTTGCTTTAAGAGGTCACTCTACATAAACAGATTGCATGCGCAACCTAGAAACACTCGAGAGGCTTTCTCCTGTACATGCTAACCGCTAAACACTGTCAAAGGACACGCAAGAGTTCAGTCCAGCGGAATGGATTTCATTTGTCTGTTAGCAACTTTTGTACGTTATGCCGTATAGAAAGTCCAACAATTGGCGGACTCATTGAAACAGCAGCAGTTTTTGTGTTGGTGCTCAGGGGAAGCATGTTCCCATGATGAGAGTATTGTATGTTGCACCACTTAGACTCGCGAGTGGACCCCTGGGGACGGTTTCGACATGAAAAAATGGGCTTGAGCTCAAACATATGCAAAATGAAGATAGGCTTTCTCTATTGCTCCATTCATCACCTCAAAATCTAAGCTCATTACGCTGTTACTCGGACATAATAACTCTATTCAAGTTCCTCGAGTGACGGAAACCAAATGCTCCCTTCGGCACGCTGATTTATCGTGAAATTTATTATCATCAGACAACCGATGGCTGGAATTCATTCTGGTTTCAAGATAGTTCATCCAAAAATGAGTTTGTTTCTTCATCAGATTTGGAGAAATGTAACATTAGATCACTTGCTCAGCAATCGATGCTCTGCAGTGAATGGGTGCCGTCAGAATGAGAGTCCAAACATCTGATAAAAACATCACAGTAATCCACACCACATATTTGTTTAAAGCTGTTTTGGACAGTTTTCACTTGTAAACGGTTCTTGATCTGTGCACATTTCTGACAAGACTTTATCACCGGAGAAAGCAATATTACGGATAGAGGACATTTAGCCGGGAAGCGATGGTTGGAAGTTAAAAACACCATAATGATGGATTTGTTTCTTACAAACATGAAGCTTTTTCACTTCACAAGACATTAACTGATGGACTGGAGTGGTGTGGATTACTTGTGGATTATTGCGATGTTTTTATAAGCTGTTTGGACTCTCATTCTGACGGCACCCATTCACTGCAGAAGATCCATTGATGAGCAAGTGATCTAATGCTACATTTCTGCAAATCTGTTATGATAAAGACACAAACTCGCCTATATCTTGGGTGGCCTGAGGATGAGTAGGCCTACATTATCAGCAATTAGGTGAACTATTCCTTTAAGTGGCCTCTGGGTTGATTCAGCGAATGTGATTTCTGAATTTACTGTGTTGGCTGGAGTACAGGTGCTCAAGGAGAGATCAAGGACTCTTATTAGCTCCATTTGTTGACTCAAACCTATTAATCTCCCAGAGAAAGCGAAAGAAAACATATCATTCCTGGCACAACGGCAACTATGAGTGAGCTATGCAAGGTGGGGATCGTCTGGCAGAGACTGATATAGGCATATTATTTATTAGAGTACTTTCTGTATTCTTTATGTCTCTATTTAGAAGATATGAATACAGTTGGGAAAGCAGGAGAGATTTGAATTATGCTGTATTAAAAAGGTCCCTTCTGTGGCTTTGGTTATTATAGAATGAGTGGGATTTGGTTTCAGACATAATTAATGACTCTTTGGAGGTTTGTGGCCTATTATGTGCTGCTTCTAGAGTCAGTAACGCTGCAGACATACTTTTGACTATCAGCATAAAGTCTGGTCCACGTTATTATATTAGACAGTTAACATGTCTACATTAGTTTTTAATGGCTTATATGTAGAATAAAACAAATTAGCCCCACAATTGGTCAATTATGAACAAAACCTGCATGTTATTGGTCAAACTGCTTTGGATGTTTTAGGCAATATTAAAAACCTTGCCGGAACGTGTCCCGTATGAATGGCGCACATGCCCACCCTAGGATAAAAGCATCTGCTAAATGCATAATTGTAAAGATAGTGAAGTATTGTGAATATTAACGAGGATGAACATGTGGTATAACAGATGAAATCTGCCTGTAGCTTGACCTGTTTCAGACAACAGTTAGTCATCAGCTTTTGAGGAAAGACAACAAACAAACACTAACTTTGGGAAAAACATCAAGCTTCGGGAAAAGGGAGTAGTTGATAATAACTCACTTCCAGGCGAAAATGCCCCACACAAGATGAACAACATAAGAGAAATGCAGTGTTGGGAAGGTTACTTTGGAAATGTAATAGGTTACAGATTACAAGTTACCCTGTTTAAAATGTAATAGTAGTGTAACTTTTTCAATTACTTTATTAAAGTAATGTAACTAAATACTTTTGAGTACTTTTTGATTACTTTTCTAAATTTGTGAAATTTAAAGAATAATAAATAAAAGCATATACATCAATTTAAATACATTTATCTAATAAGCATGTGACGTATTCTGTGTACTAAACTCCTGAAACATTGGTGTTTTTTTTAACTGCTGTCTCTTTGTATATGATGATAGTTTTCTCAAAATAAGTAAAATGCACATGAAGTGACACAAAGCAGTTCTAGAAATTATGTTTATGTGCTCGTGTACTCCTATATTGAGATGGCAGAGGTTGAAAACACTGCAAGCTTCAGTAGGCCTATGTGTAGAAAATGAAACCATGTCTTTGCCATTAATTTACAGGAGGGGCGGACTGGGAAAAAATTACGACTGAAAAATTCAAACTCATACAAACAAATTCATGGACAATACTATTGTTTGTATGGACCTGACATAAAAAAGGTTTAAATCTTTAATTTGGGGACATGCAAAATAATTAAAAGTTCTCTCCTGAACTGTACCTTCACTTCCATTTTTCTCTTCAGTCTCTTTATTTTGCCCTGTTATCCATCTCTCTCGTGACTTTAATACTCAAGATTGAACAAAACTATACTTTACAATACAATACTCTACAATACTACAATATCTTTATAGAAAAATCCTAATACTGTACACGAGTCATGTTTTTCCCTTACAAAAAATTACCATGCTTTTATTAGCCTATATAAAAGTAAAATAACCTTGTTTTGTTTGTTTTTTTTGCAAATGGATTTGTATTTATTTTTAAATAAATACATTTGTAAAATAATTTTACATTTTTGGTGATCACAGTTAAACAATAGTAACCATTTTCTCTGGATTTATAGTTAAATATTAAAATGTTAATTTTCGTAAGGGTTGTGTTGTTGTCTGTCAAGCTCCCCCTAAACCTATAAAAAAAATCGGATTTTTTTTTCAGCTAAATTACTACTGTAACATTACAACAGATAATAATGATGTCCTTTATATAGTATTTTGAGTGATGACTGATGAGCAACGTGCTGCTGCTTGATTAAATAAAAAAAAAAAAAGACAAAAAAAGCATCTTTACAGATGAAACTGACCTGAAACCCTGAACAGTAGTTCTGCTTCTCTGCTCCAGCAATCCACTGTATTCTCTCTCTCTCTCTCTCTCTCTCTCGCTCTGTCTCTCTCTCTCTCTCTCTCGCTCTGTCTCTCTCTCTCTCTCTCTCTCTCTCTCTCTCTCTCTCTCTCTCTCTCTCGCTCTGTCTCTCTCTCTCTCTCTCTCGCTCTGTCTCTCTCTCTCTCTCTCTCTCTCTCTCTCTCGCTCTGTCTCTCTCTCTCTCTCTCTCTCTCTCTCTCTCTCTCTCTCGCTCTGTCTCTCTCTCTCTCTCTCTCTCTCTCTCTCTCTCTCTCTCGCTCTGTCTCTCTCTCTCTCTCTCTCTCTCTCTCTCTCTCTCGCTCTGTCTCTCTGTCTCTCTCTCTCTGTCTCTCTCTCTCTCTCTCTCGCTCTGTCTCTCTCTCTCTCTCTCTCTCTCTCTCTCTCTCTCTCTCTCTCTCTCGCTCTGTCTCTCTGTCTCTCTCTCTCTGTCTCTCTCTCTCTCTCTCTCTCTCGCTCTGTCTCTCTGTCTCTCTCTCTCTCTGTCTCTCTCTCTCTCTCTCTCGCTCTGTCTCTCTCTCTCTCTCTCTCTCTCTCTCTCTCTCGCTCTGTCTCTCTGTCTCTCTCTCTCTCTCTCTCGCTCTGTCTCTCTGTCTCTCTCTCTCTCTCTCTCTCTCTGTCTCTCTGTCTCTCTCTCTCTCTCTCTCTCTGTCTCTCTCTCTCTCTCTGTCTCTCTCTCTCTCTCTCTGTCTCTCTCTCTCTCTCTCTCTCTCTCTCTCTCTCTCTCTCGCATTGATTACTCTGAGTCTGATCCAAACCGTTTGGCGGAGGCGCGGAGAGCGCGCTAGTCATGTTTAACAATTCATGACTTATTAGAGATTTAATTATCAAATGGCGGATTCGCAAATGATCGCTTTAGTACATTCGGCAGGCAATTATACAATAATGATATTAAATAGATGGCAAAATCGGCTGCCAGGCCACCGAAATTGTCCCGGTTCTCCCGGTGTCCAGTCCGCGCCTGATTTCCACAGACACGCAGAATGTGCAAGTCATATATTGCATTTCTGGGGCTTTATATTAACAGACACTAGTCCATGTCATGTTTTGATTCAAGTGTACTGACCTACTTTTGATTTAGTCATCCAAAATGTGGCATATTCCGTCCGCGTTAGGCAATCCGTTTTTATTCTACGAACCAGACTGTATTTCCGCATCCCGGAAATTATTAGGGCGGTATGTCTCAGAATAGTCAGTGCAATTTGGGAAAGAAATCAGTTAAATCTGCATGTGGATGTGTGTAAATATTCAAATGTAATCCCCTTTGTAATCGTAAAAAAAATCATAAGTAACTGTAATATAATTACTCATTTTTTCTTAGTAACTGTAACTAATTACAGTTACTATAATTTTGTAATTAAATTACGTAACGCCGTTACATGTAACTAGTTACTCCCCAACACTGGAGAAATGCCAGCTCACTCCAGATTTAAAGCCTGCTTCCTTGGATACGTTTTTCTAAAATGGTAAGAATGATAAAAAAACTAGAGGGTCACATTCGAAAAAATGACCTCATTTACAACCCTGACCGGCAAAGCTGACTAATGCTGCTTTAGACAATTGAAAATACTGTCAAAGAGCTCCTATCTTCTGCTGGGACACTTTTCTGTCTGGACCTCACATGTTAAATAGAGATATTAAAAAAATAAATGCATATTTTGTACGCAAACAAAATTGCATGAAATCATACAGGATTGGAAATTTGTAAAACAATTATGTTTCTCATGAGATCAGGTTGTATATATGACCAAAAGACTAAATCTTGTGTTAAAACACAAGAATCAACTCAAATTATAAAACAAAGGCTCTTAAATCTGATTGGCTGATCCACATTCATATATATTGCATATATATAGTGGTATCCAATGGCGTCGCATGTACCATCATGCCCTAACTGGCCCATTAAAACTACAGTTACATCTAACTCTATAAAATCAAAGTGAATTCAGAAATGAGCAGCCAAACTCAACTTGTACAAAGAGAGATGCAGAAAATGACTTATTCGTTGAAAGTCTCAATGTGAATGAAATGGGACGGTTGGCACACTAAGATCCGTAGCAAGCTGTGAAAGGATCTGCTACCCAGTGAGCAAACAACACTGAGTTCAACCAGCAGAAAAACAAGCAACCAAACCTCCCATTTAACACGCACAAAGACACCAGCTCAACGCTTTTCCACCAAATGCATTCAAAATCAGCCCTATTGTTTGCAAAGCACTGCCATTGAGTGCAGACACACTGAACTGTTCACAATTCATTAGTCTTTTCATAATGCAAAAATCCACAATTTAAAGAAACAACAGTCAAAAGGTTTCATGTTTGTTGGGAATCATTCAGTGAGTGAGCTGAAGTAGATTCAGGCCGTTGCACTAGTGAGCTTCAGGGGCATAAACACAACCCATGCCAGCAGATTTTGTAGTAAAGAAAGGATAGTTTACATGAAAGCATCCGCCTCGATTTTGAGGACGTCATTGTTTAACTCATTAGGAAGACTTTAGGTTTTCAGGAAGGATTACAGTTTCTCTGCAACATAATATGGAGCAGATGGCGAGGGATGTGTCGAGTGCTAGAGGGCAGAAAGGTTATCTGAGCATGTTAGGAAGGTGTCAAGGTTGAATGAGTATGTGGACCTCCACCCTGCTTACAAATGGCATTGCAAAGGCAAAACCGTTCCATTTACTTTTATTAAAAGTCATTTGTTCTTTTGTTGTTTGTGACGTGCTTTATTTGTTTAACGTAGAAGTTAAGTTGGAAGTTAAGTATAAAGACATTCATAAACCTCTTTGAGATCATTGTAATATGAATGTAAACTTTTATGTAGGCTGTTAATTGCTTATGAACTCATTCTCAACTTATCAAAACCTGGAGGAAATCCAGAAAGGCTGATTTGCTGTTCAGGAAGCTTTTATTAGTAGTATCAGAATTGAAAGCAGTTGTGCATACATGATACATGATACATGTATCCTAAATAAACAAAAATGAATGATATGTTCACTCTTCATTTTATATATACTGTGTGTGTGTGTGTGTGTGTGTGTGTGTGTGTGTGTGTGTGTGTTTACAAAAAGTAAAATAAAATCAATTTATACTAAAATATAAAATTGCTAAATAAAAATATTAAATAATGAAGATAAAATAAATCACAGTCTTTTATAATATAAAATAATAATACAAATATATAACATTTTGCTATTGGTTTTTCAGTTTATACTTTGACAACGATGAAAATGTATGCATTTTTTCTTCTAGTACTCGTATTATTTTCAATGTAAGTGTGGCAGTAGGCCAATTACGATTCATGTGAGCATTCAGGTGGAGAATATCTCCCCCACTCATAAACAGATGAACCCTCTAGGCAGTGTTGGAAACTCTGGTTTGCTTCATAACCAAATTACCAAGCATGGCCGTGACACATGGTTCAATGTTTTGCCCCGTGCGTGAGATCTTTCTACCGTCCACCCCTACAACTCCCACAGCAGTACCCCAGTGATCTTAAACATCACATTCTGCTCCTCGAGTCCAGTTCGGCACTGAAATCAGTCATCAACAGACCAGAGAAAGCACCTCTCCTTCTCATACCAGCCCATCTCTGCACTCCTCACCCGCAAATACCTGCGTCTGGCACCAGGATGAAGAGAGACAGATGTTCTGTCCACTTCAGCTGTTTTCAGTCTGACAGGATCCAGGGCTATCGGCCACTTCTGCCTTAAGGCGTGATGTGATGGGGTGCCTTGAAAGGCCAGAAGTTATAATAATATTTAAAAAGGTAAAATATCTGCCACATCTTGTCCAGGGTTCTGGATTTTCAGAAATACAGCATTAATGAGTGATGTTATATTTACTAGGCGTCATTGTTTGCAACATTCCAGCAATACTTCACGCATTTGTTTCTTTTAACTATTTACCAGCAAGAAACAATAAGTAAAATTTAGGTTATAATAAATTAAGGTTCCTTCCTTCTCAGATGTGTATTAGAGTCTAAATGTGTGAGAGTTAGTCAACAATATACATACAACATCTATTATTCTGCTTTATTACTATATTATTGGTATTTTTATTAATTACAGCAACAATTCAGTATGCATATCATGTCATCGCTGTTGAAATGTGCATGCTGAACAAACTGTTGGAAGGCAACGAGAGATTTTCATACTGTAGTCTTAAATTTCTTTGTAGGTGTAACGTCTGCCAAACGCATTAAATTGTTGTTAGACCTTAAGTTCAATAAAGGTGTTTAAATGGAGTTTGAATGTTAAGTACAAGAAAGGAAAACAAAACAAGAAGGTAAAGCAAAACTAAACCAAAGATAACTAGAAAACGAGCAAAACAAAACAAAGCAAAACAGGAAAGTAGAGCAAAATAAAACTGAAAAAAAAAAACTGAAAAACAATAAAGCATAATAAAACATTAACAAAGCAAAAAACAAGAAAGCAAAGCAAACCAAAACAAAACAACAAAGCGAAATAAGAACAAATGGTAAAACAAAACATGAGTGTCAATATTAGGATTAAGAATGATTTGTCAAATTTGTTGAGTTTTTTTTATAAAAAAACAAAAACAAAAAAAAAACAGTAAATCTGAATGCTTTATAAAAACTCATTAAAACATACTGATTTACAACCAATTTAATTTGAAATTAATCTTTATCTTTTTCTTTCTTCATTTCTTGAAACTACAGAGAAGAATAATATGTCATAAATCAAAACTACGTCTTGGAAAGTAATGTCAAGGAAAATTGTCTGTCTAGTTACTCACTGAATGTTTCTGTTTCCTATCAGCATCCAGGAAGCCCATTGGATGTAAACTGCATATAAACATGGAATAGTTTCAGCTGTTTATCTGAGATTGTCTGGTGGGGGCCACTCAGAGCAATTCAATTTTGTATAAAAGGGGCCAGATTCCTTTTCCCGCTCCCTAAATGACGTCTAAAATCACCACAAAGCATCTGAGAAAGAGTCTGAACTCTGTTATTGTCTGTCGGAAATGCTCCATTCTCATCTTTGAATCGTGAAGCAGCAGTCTGAGTGGGAAAATATGGGAAAAAAATCTACGATTAGTAATCTGTCAATTTACGTCCTACCACTGGAGGTTTTAAATCAACATGTGCAACTGTAAGTGATTTACTGTCAGGCCCTTTACATCTCACCACAATAAAAAATAAACAGCTGCTCGTCTGTGTATTTTTAAGAGCGGGGAATATCCAGCATGTGAGATGTGAAACTGAAATGTTTGAAAATACAGTTAGACAAATATTTCAGCTTGGCTGAGGGAATGGGAAGAATCGTCCCAGTTCAGGAAACCTGATGGAATGCTGCGGTGTTCATTCCAGACAGAATTGAGTTTTGAGAGGGAGTCAAACAATACATGTTGCACATCCCTCAAAACTGGGAAAACAACCGTCTAGATGGTTTTGTTATGTTCACTAGAGAATCTGAATGAAAAACCATTACTCATAATCAGAGTGCCATTGGTGGTTGCAGTGGAATAGAAAATCTGAAACACAATGTGCAAAATTCCACTTCATTTCCTCCTTTCCAAGGAGCCTTCCTGATAGTAATTGTGAGGACAACTAAACAGCAGGGTACTTCACAGTTGCATGACCTTGGGATGGAGAAAACAGCTTCGAGCAGACTGACCCCCTTTTTAAAATGCATGAACCTGCCGGGCATAGGATGATGACAATTTTTCCATTAGTGGTTTGGTTAAGATCCAAGTAGGAGATTTCCTCTCAAGATTTTACTACAGCAAACCCTTAGGTACTAAAAAAGCATGACTGCATTCAAATTTGTACTGTAGGTATTTGTATATACTGTTTACACTTTACATATTACACTGACTATAAGTTTAGTTATAATATGGGTTCTTGCAATTAATTGTAATAACTGTAAAAATGAAACTAAAATTAAATCATTAAAAAAATTACTTAAAATAAACGTTAAATTAAATAAAATAGAATGTAAAAAAAAAAGGTTGCCAAGGTAGCATTTCTCATTTTAATTTATTACAATTTTATGTTAAAGGGGTCATATGACATCTCTATTTACACATTATTTCGTGTATTTTGTGTAATGCAAAGTGTTTATGTAGTTTAAGGTTAAAAAATACATTATTTTCTACATACTCTACATTATTTTTTCTCCTCTATGCCTGCCTTTCTGAAACTTGTTGATTTTTACAAAGCTTATCATTCTGAAAAGCAAGGTGTACGCTGATTGGCCAGCTATCCAGTGTGTTGTGATTGGATGATTACCTCAACCGTGTAATGGAAATGTTATGCCCCTTTATACTGTGATGCCATGTGTCCCAGCACGACGAGACAAAACCAATAAAACCCATTACAAACGAGGCATTTGTTGCATCCAGTGGGGAAAAAATTATGGATTATAATGACTTATAATGTCTTTTTATGTGTTGCATTGCATCATGTCGCGTAAACATAAAACCATGTCTGGATTTGGGATCAGAGAAACGACAAACAACAAGCGCTCTACACTAATCAGAAATCGCGTTTGAATAGTCATTGGCAAATCCTTTACATATGAAAACGTACTTACAGACTGTGAGTCAGCATTATTTGTGTGCATCGGCACATCTGAATAACTAGTTTGAACTGTTCTGGAACAGTGTTGTTAATACAACTTAACCATTGTCTCCACCATTGTCTGATATGGCAGCTGCGTCAACAATACTACAGCGAGAATAAATATTTAAAAGAGGCATTTTTAAAGAGGACGTGGATGAGTTTTAACTTTTATAAAAAATATCTCTTTGGCTTTGAGACTTTAGTCTTTTGCAACTTTAGGGATCTTATCAATTTACAAACAGCTTGTAACACTCCAAAGAGAAAGGAAAACTTGAAATCATCATATGACCCATATAAGACATATATGGCCCTATTTTAATGATCTAAGTGCATGGTCTAAAGCGCACGGCGCAGGTGCACTCAGAGTGTGTCCGAATCCATGTTGGCTAGACTGACGAAGGGAAAACGGTTGGTGGCCTGGACGAATGGTCTAAATGGGTTGTACCTATTCTCTTAATGAGTAATGGGTGTTTTTTGGGCGTAACGTGCAATAAACCAATCAGAGCCTCATCTCCCATCCCCTTTAAAAGCCAGTTGCACTCGCACCATGGCGGATTCGCTATTTACATGGCCGAATCTCATTTTTTTTATTTTTAAAATGTTTGTGTGCTGCACTTCCCTGTGTGTGTAATAAGCAAAGTGTACATGCGTTGTGCACCTGCCTATAGGCGAATATTACTAACGCGCTCTTTAAATAACAAAGAAAAAATATTGCACCAGAATTTATACCAGGTTTGAGTTGGTCAATGGTCTATTTTCAGCTCCTCAAAATAGCAACACACCAACAATGTGCCTGAACACACATACTTTTTAAACCAGCACGCACATGGGCGCACAAATTGGCGCAAATGCATTTGCTTTTTAAACAAGGTGGCACAGGATGGTAAAATGAGAACTGTGTCTGGCTGAAACTAGCAAAAACACCTGAACCTCATTGCACCAGGTGTATGATAGGGCCCAAACTGAAAAAAAAAAACACAAAAAACATAAACGGAAACATAAACTAATAAAATCTATATAGATATACATTTAAACAATCTACTATTAATGTCAAAATTACTGAATTGGTAACATATATGAAAATGAAAATATGAACTATAAAAATAAAAAACTGATTCAAATTATTACTATTATTAGTAAAAACTATAATAGTATCTCATTAATACTGAAATAACATTACACTATTATGTAGATACTATGTGATTACAGCTATATAATAGCAAAATTGTGCTTAATTCCTGATGAATTACTAAATTAATATGTACAAAAATAGTTAGTCATTTTTACAGTAAAATACTGTAAAATGCTATTGTAAAAACATGTTAATTGGTTAACAGCAAGTCACATAATATATGGTGAAAATTTTACATTGCATTGCATTATATGTAATTTTTACTGTACTTTTTTACATTTATACATATACATTAAACAAACTTATATATTTGCATTAAATAATTGTATATATTTGCATATACTTAAATAGTTTTAGTGTATTCAACTTTAAGTTGCATCAGTTGCATTCATTGCTTCAAAGGATATGCACTTCATTTTCCATAAAGGACGTGAAATATATAGTCTTGTACTTTTAATGTTGTGATTCATCCCTGTGATTCCCTTAAATGTCCATGGAGAACTGGAAAAATACTTCTGGCACCCAGGGAAGAGTGGGTGTCCACTGTTTCTCTCTAATAAAACTCATCTCTTGTCTATATTTGGAGTTTTACAACAGAGTGGTTAAAGGAAGTTTGTTAACATTACTGTCTAGACACATTATGCTGCTTTGTTTTTTGTTTAGTCTGAGAAGAAAGAATGCAAGACAACACCTGCTGGACTTAATACCTGTTTGTTTTATTGTAAAGACAAAAACATGCTCATCCCTGATTTGGATACAAAACAAAGGCTTCACAGCAAAGGCTGTTGTGTAATAACAGGTATGTATGTTAACAACCTGCTTTGAACAAAAACACAAATACCAGAGAGAAATCAAAATGTTTGGCTTACGTTTCAGATAATAAGTATTTACTAAAAGAACTCTGTTTAAATAAAACATGTAAAGTCCTGGTAAAATCATTCTCACATCACATTTGAAGTCAATATCAGTGCCAACACCCTTTCATGGAGTGTAAACTATTTCTTCTAGTAAACTTTAAAATATATATTTTTGAATATATTGAGAAGTTATTAAAGGTCACTTCAACTGTCAAAAAATAATAATAAAAAAAATTATAATAAAGAATAAAAAAACTTAAATAATAATACATACTTAATAATACATTTAAAGTTAATTTAAACTTAATAAATCTATGAATAAAATATTTGACTTTTCCTTGGATTAAGAATGTAAAATGTTTTATACTTGCTGGATTATTTCATAAATTTTACACACCTGCATTATTTCGACAAATAAACAAAACTACTACAAACAAACATCAAACAAAACTATCATATAGCTTTTTTTCATCACTTTACCCACTTTATACGGTATATACAGTATAAATGTATGGGGTATACATATATTTAGGTCTGATCCATTATAACTGCATGGGGGGAAAAAATCCTGGACTGGTATTTTGGCAAGAAGCAACAGTTAGAAGTTAAAAACACCTTGGTGGATTTTTTCATTACAAACACGCATATTTTCACATCACAAGACATTAACTGATGGATTGGAGTTGTGTGGATTACTTGTGATGTTTTTATCAGCTGTTTGGACTCTCATTATGACGGCACCCATTCAATGTGCAGAACATCCATTAGTGAGCAAATAATGTAATGCTACATTTCTACAAATCCGTACTAATGAACAAACAAACTCATCTATATTTTGTATGGCCTGAAGGTGAGTAAATGTTTATCAATATTTCATTTTTGGGTGAACTATTCCTTTAAAATATCTCTTTTTGTGTTTAACAGAAGAAAGTCGTACACGTTTATATCAACGTGAGGGAGAGTAAAATGACTTTGTTTTCTCTGATGCATGCAGACATAAATGTCTTTCATCATTCAAGCTCCTCTTTAATTATCTCATAATTTTGTCATTGATAACAATTATCTTGATTCATGTGTGACGCTCCTTATATGTCTGACCTCACTGACAATGTCAACAAACTCCGGCTCAGTGGATGATACAGACTTATCATGTGTTTTCCTCCCCGGTGGTCCAAGGGACCTCAATCCAGGCATTGGATCTCACACCACTGTCATGGTTCCCCACAGAGCTACCTCAAGTACTAACATTCAGACTGCAGATTGGACTCAGACTCAGACTGCCAGTGGAGCCAGATTGTTTCATGCTTATTTTGTCTCTTCCTTTAGTATGCTATAGTTGGAACACATTATTGTTACGCTGAGAGGATTTGTTTGAGTATTTGTTCTTTGATGGGTTTGTGTTTGAGGACCAGTCACAGTACGAAACACAGCTTTCAATCGAAGGGGATTCACATGTGTGCAGTATTTATACACAAGTGGAAATCATCTGCCACTTTTATATATTTCTGTATGGGCCTTTTTGCACCACTAGCATCATTAAATTGAACAGCAAAAACAAAGACAAAAAATTGATTATTTATGAATGATTTCTTAACTCACATCAAATATTAATTAAGCTTGATTTTTTTTTAGATATTTATGATTAAGCATAACATAATATATAATTATTAATTCATTTATAATAGTATCAGTTGTTTTGTTGACATTAATATATTATTTAATAATTAAGCTTTTGGAATAATTAACATTCAAAATAATATTTAGTTTAATATTAATTATTTTGTTGACATATCTGAAAGGGACTTAATTTTTTCCATAGTTTTTTTTATTATGTTTTATTAATCAATTATTATTAATTAATAATAAAGCTTATATAATAATTACAATTAATAATTATTAATTTAGAGATTATCTATTATTTTGTTGATGTGTCTGAAAGAGATTCAACTAACCACTTTTAAATTTTATTGATTAATTAATGTAAATATATTTATTAATAGTTAAGCTTACAGAATAAGTAATATTAAAATAACTACTGTTGTTTAATTAAAATTAATTATTTTGTTGTCATGTCTGAAAGGGCCACGGTTCAGTGAGTCGGTTGGTAGTTGGTTTAGTGAACTCGACTGAATCAATGGTAAAGCAACGTAAAGTGAAGTAAAGTAAAGTAGTCTGTATAACACATTCTGACAATTACCCCAAAATCAATAAAATCCCCAAAAAGCGTCTGCAGATTCCTTCTGGCCATTATTATAAGGTACTCCAGTGGAATTAAGCAAAGTATTTCCAGAGAGACTCTTTTGTACATTAGTATTTTCCCATGGCACTTGAGGCTTATATTTACAGCAGCGAGGGATGAAAATTAGAGAGGCTTTTCCTGTTTTTTTCTGCGAATGCTGTTCATTAGGAAAGTAAGAGGACTCTGTTTTGCCTCACATAACAGAACCTGAGAGCACATGAATTAAAATCAATTACCGATAGCTTAGAAATCCCTCTGCTAAGCCTTTGAGAGCAATTTGCAGGCGATGAAACACCGCAGGTCAACCGTCATAATAAAAAAAGAGAGCATCACTAAACATGTGCGCTTGACCTCTCCAGTCTTCCCTCAGACTGTAGACCTTGATTTTATAATGAAATGCTAAATGTACTTTCATCTGAAAACAGGACTGTGGTCTTTTTCTCCTTACCCCAGGTGAGATGATTCTGACTTTGTTTCTGGTTCAGGAGTGGCTTAGTTGTAGGAATGTGACAGCTGTAGCTCTTTTCATGAAGACGTCTGAGTGTGGTGACTCTTGATGCACTGAATCCAGCTTCATTCCTCTCCTTGTGAAGCTCTCCCAAGTTCTTGAATCAGCTTTTCCTGACAATCTTCCCAAAGCTGTGGTCATCCCTGTTGTGTGTGTACCTTTTCCTACCACAGTTTTTCCTTCCAGTCAACTTTCTATGAACATATTTTGATACAGCACTCTGTGTACAGCTAGTCCTTTCAGCAATGACTTTCTGTGGCTTACCCTCCTTGTGGAGGATGTTGATGATCATCTTCTGGACAGCTGTCATATCAGTAGTCTTTACCATAATTGTGGTTGCATGTTCTAAACTGGCACAAGAGGTACCCAGTATCTATACTCAAAATTAATCAAACTAATCAAGCTCAAAATGGAATATATATATATTTTTTTTTTTGAGATACTGAAGTTTTTATTTTCCTAAGCTGAAAAAAAAACTCTTGAAATATTTCAGTTTGTGAGCAATGAACCTAGAATATAAGAAAGTTAGCTTTTTTTAATTAAATTACAAAAAATAAAGACCTTTTCCATGATATTAAACATTTTTTTGAGATGCACCTGTATATATATATATATACACACACGCACGCACACACACACACACACACACACACACACACACACACACGCACACACACACACGCACACACACACACACACACACACACACACACACACACACACATATTTATATTAAAAGGCCCCCCGTTATGATTTTGATTTTTTTTAATCTCAGCTGATGCGCAATCCTCTATAATCTTCACTAGATTTATCTTTGGCTCTTTGGCCTTGAAGAATTCCAGTGCAGTTAATTTGAAAGGATGAGAAAACAGAGCGAGAGCCCCATACAGAGAGGTAAGGATCCCCGCCGGGCTCTCTGACATCCTGGGACCTCAAGGGTCGTCCAGCCAGGGGGGGTGCTAGTATCTCTGCTCCAGGTGGAGTGATATGTGATGGCAAGGAACGCAGGGTTCAGAGGTTTAGACAGGCGTGTCAGGATACGGCTAATCAGATATATGTGTCCAAGACACCTCCGTCTCTGAGGTATAGTAAAAATTAGTATTGTGTTATTGGGGTGTAAAGGCTAAGCGTGGGATTTCTGCGCTGCTAGTAGCACCAAACAGAACTGTACTCAGAGCAGCGTGACATAACATCTTAGAAAAAACTAAATGGCAAAATTAAAAGATGTACCTTAATGTACAATTCAATGCAGTTTCCAGATAAAATGACCAATAGTGGCAGAAAACATCAACTTTCATTTCAACCTTTTCTCACAAATCATGAGTCGATCATGAATAGATTAAAGATGAATGACTGCACAATACTAAGATATGGCCTTAAAACACTTTAACCGTAGTGCATGACTTAAAAACAAAAACAAAAAACTAATAGTAAAAAATAATACATTTTGGTCCTTTCATCATATGTATGGCTTCTGTGCTGGGTAATAACAGATTCTGTACAGATGAGTACTCGTAATTGGATTATATTACATTTTAAAATGCTCTTGATCAGATTACAGTTACTTTTTGATTACATATTATTTATAAAATGGCAGTAAATAATTCTAGGGCTGCAACTAACGATTATTTTGATAATCGATTAATCTGTCGGTTATTTTTACGATTAATCGATTAACCTTTATGTACTTATATTTTAGTTTTTTCCATTTTTTCCCCAAGTAAATTGTTAATAAATGGTCTTTATCCTTCAGCATAGATTTTTAAGAGATTTTAACCATTTTGCACTGTCATATCCTCATCAAAAATATACCTGGAGTTGTTTTATTGTGTTAGTAATCCTTTGTCGAACTCTTCTGCAATCACAACACTGACCCATACTCTAGCAAATTTCACAAGTAGATTTCAAATAATGTTTTCACCATGGCAGTCCTTAGAGCTCCTAAAGTAGTTTAACATTCCGAACAAAGCTTATTAAGGAATCTTTCAGAACATATTTTCACGAAGAATAAGGATAAAACAGAATAAAATTGCAGTGCATTGTATTTTATTATTTACTGGGAAACAGCTTTATAGCTTATGCTGTGAAATTGTAAACAATCCTTCGAATAAAGTGCCAATGGCATGAAACCTGAATGGAACTCACAATTTAAAGTAAAATCCATCAGAAGGTTGTCCAGAAAAAAAAATTGGACACACACAAAAAACCTGCTGTGTGAAAAAGAGCAGCGAATACTTAGGAAAAAAAAGTGCATTTCATATATCTTTAAACATTTACCTCTCTTATTCAGTCATAATTAGGCTGCACGACTGAATTTTGAACTGGTAAACGACAAACTGATCACAGAACATGTTTGTAAAGCTTTAAATGTTAACTGTTTAAAAGCAATGTTATCAGCTTTTACGACTAAACATTTGCAAACAACATTGTACTGGAGAATCTGCACAAATAAAAGTCTTAGTGGCCGTTCACATATCGCGCCTAAAAACGCGTGGAAAACGCTAGGCGCACTGCTTTCTCCTCCTTTCCAAAGCGCTCGGGCAGAAGTGCCCCTGAGGCGTCTGTCTTTGCTAAGCAACCATGATGTGCTCTCTCCTTGAAGACGCGGAAATTTCAGCAAAGGATAAATGGATTTGCAGCTCAAAAATCGCTTGCAGTAGCTCTGCTACTAAATTTATTTCAAAATGGAAATCCATATACAACTATGATCAGCTGTTCCTTTCATCTTGACTGAGCTTTTAACGTTGTTACGGGAAAGGATGAAGCTGATTGGTTAGTTCTTGTCACATGACCCGCGGTGCGCTTGCGGCATTCTGAAAAGTTGAAATGTTTTAACTCGATGCTGTTCGGTGTTGGAAATAACGAACTTGAGCGCGCAAAAGACGCGATATGTGAACGTCCCCTTAAACAGTTCAGTAGTGCAGAGTTTACAGGTTACTCTTCTTTTTTGAAGGCTCAAAGTACAGTACTCCGTCTTCCACATCACGCTGAATGCTGCAGAGACGCTGTTCGGGAAGCACGTGACATAAAACGAGGCCAGCTATTGGCTATTCGCTACTTCTCCTGCTGTACTGGCTGAGTAAATCCTCCAGTGGCTCATTACTACCATACTTTGGTCACCGCAGATTTAACATATGCACGAAATGAGCCGCTTACGGCAAATAAAAGTTATTTAGCAACGAATCGATGACTAAATTAGTTGACAACTATTTTAATAATCGATTCGTTGTTTCAGCTCTAAATTATTCACAATTTATTGATTCATCTCTTTAAACGTTTCCATTCCAAAAATCCTACTTTGAGTCTTTGACTATTTTCACAATATAGAATGGCAATGTAAATGTCACGCAAATAATTCTGTCATCCATGCTTATGAATTTGGGTGGGGGAGGGGACACTAGTTTATAACAATTTTGGTCAAAAGTAATCTAAAAGTATTCTGAATCTAAAAAGTATTCATAATACATAACCTAAAATGAGAAACCTAGATTATGTCACTAACCGCAATTTTCATCATGTAATCTGTAATCAGTAATGGACTACAATTTGTAAGTACTCTGCACAGAAAGGAAACAGAATATTAGAAAATATATAGAAAATATATAGAAAATAGAAAGTCAGTACACTACAGCTCCAAAATACAGATTTATAGACATTTATTAACATACTATTGCATATTGAAATATTATTGGGCACATAGGCTCTTCATAAGAACATGTTTTGTGTTTTCTGATGCAATAAACTTGCTTGGTAGCTCACCCGGTAAGTATTCCAAATCCAAGAAACACGAGTCACAATAAAAGACTTGTAAAACTTGTGATTTTATCTCATGTTTGCTCTTGTTAACACTATTGATTAGGTTTAGGCTCAAGTGTAGTGTTACATTTTTTTCAAGTGCGATGCGTAATAACTGCTGCAATACCAAAAAACAACCATCGTAATAAAACACTGCCAGATTAACTTTCATATGTTTCGGATAAAACTGGATGCACTTTTAGCACCACTCACAAGACATCGCGATTTGAAAGTGTCGTAAATTATCAAGAAGCAATGTAATAATTACAGAAATTATGGAAAAGGTGCAATTTTCTTGTAAATCTGGGTTGTGTTTGGTGACGGGGCAGTGTTTAAACTAAAAGCATGTAAACTATTTCTTTCTTTCTTTCTTTCTTTCTTTCTTTCTTTCATCAGAAAACAAAAGCTAGTTTCAACCCCTTTTGTCCATACAATGAAAGCCAATGGGGTCCAAAATTATAAGTGCGAGAAAAGACAGTTTACAGTAAGAATGTGCTAGATTTTTACATTTTGTGAAGAAAATGACATTTGCCCTCGTGCAAAAGTAATGAGCATAATGCTACATGTGGAATGCTACCAGATCGCTGTTATATTGTTGCTAACATCTCCTGGGTGATTCTAGATTGATTTACTTGCTTTTTATAGTATTATATTGCCAGTCTAGATTCAGTGCTGCTCATCTTGAATGTCAAAAGAGTTTCTTGAGTCATTTGTTGTCTGTGACCACAATTATAAAATAACACATGTAAACAAATGTTAGGATTGTTCCCTATTCCGCAAAGCTCCACACACCCCATCCCAATTTTGGAAGAATAAACAGCTGCAGATTACAATCGAATCACTCAGAAACAATGAAAGACAAATATATACTGTACATGACTCATGACCGACAAATTGTGAATCTCAGTGGAAGTACAATGATACCCGCGCTTGTTTGGGGCTCTGCAAACAGAAATAACATCAGAATTTAGCTTGGCTGAAGAGTTCAGTTAGCCTGAATGATGACGAAGTTACTATTATTTGTTGAAACAGCTGGATGGGTGTTTAGACAGAGCTTCCCTTCGCCCTGTCCCACATAGAGCTACTTCCAACCTCATTCTGACCTTCCTGGGGTTGGCGCCAGACAGCAGGTTCAAACAGATGCATTGTTGGAAGGAAGTGCAGTGTTTGCCAGAGCATTGTTATTGTTGAGCTGATAGAGAGAAGGGCCAATTAATTAAGATAATAGAAAGCCACCACAATGGGCTATTGAGTCATTTACTGAGGATGTTGTTTGCTGTCCCACCAACACACGCACATTCAGAACAATTATTTTACAAACGCACTGATACAATGACAGCTGATCGGCAACTCTGGCTTGCTTCCCAAGATCCACCTGCCCAGGTTACCAAGTTCAATGACGTACAGCAAACTGCCGAAACACATTTAAATAAGGAATTGTTGAAAAGTTTGAACAATATATGTACTATACAAAGATCTCTGGTCTCTTTGGTAAACTCTAATTATTAGAATCCATGAACTGCATACACAAAACATCTACTTTGAATATTTATTATAAAGAACTATCAGCAACATGGCAGTTAATCACAAATGCATGACTGGATGAAAGATCTGGAATTAATATATAACAACCAGAAGAGTATAGATAAGAGAGAAATAGACATGAACCAGATGCAGATGCTCTGATGATCTGAAACAGATCTGAAAGTATAAATCAGTGCAGTGCAAGATTGGGACGTTCCCAAGAAACTCTTGATATGCATAGCAAGTACAAAGGACACTGCTATATCAGATTTTCAAGAGCCAAAAAGTGAAATGATTCATCTGTTCAGGGGATAAAAAGGTGAACATCTTCTCCCTAAACTTCTTAAAATTTCATCTGATATCTTCAAGACCAATTTTAATTGGTCAGCTGGATATCACACCAATCCAGAATCCACAAAAGCTTTGATTGCTTTACATATTTTGCTATGTGAAACCACAGAGATTTGTTTTAATCGAAAACCCTCAGAGCTCTCTGGGCACAAGATCAGAAAACCAATCCCAAACCATTAATCATCAATGCATATCTTCCTATTAAAATTAAATATATAAATAGAACATTAAAGGAACATTTCAGTTTGAACAGAAAGTCTACACATCCAACTGATTTAGTAATAAAAATAATAATAATATTAATACTTATGTGAATACAATTATACAAATCACACTTAATTGGTGAAAAATATGTGTTGTTAAATTGAAAATAATGTAAAAATGTATTACATAAATACAATATTTATTTTAATAAAATATGTACTCTGTAAAAAAAAGTTAAAAATAAAAATAATTTGTAGTATAAATAATTTATATATATATATATATATATATATATATATATATATATATATATATATATATATATATATTAATATAAATGTGAATAATATTTCAAATAAATAATTGCAATCAATTTGTAAAAACAAAAAAAAATGTTTTTTTTAAATAAAATGTAAAACATTTAATAAGATACGTAATTGCACTAAATTTTTAAAAACAAAATACAACAAAAACAAAATATTGTCAGTTAAATTGTAAAAATAATTATACAAATATTTTTATAAAACCATTGCATCCAATGTGTAAAAAAAATACTGTTAGTTAAACTGAAAAGAAAAAAATCGATCAATAATTACAATTATCTAGTTATTTTATTTTAATAAAACAAAATTCTGCATTCAATTCGTAAAAAATATTGGTTGCACTTTATTTTACAGTACGTGTACTAACATGTACTTATAGTCTACTTACAGTGTATTTATCTAAGAAAGTTCTGGTAATACAAGGTAACTTCGTGGGGTAGGGTTAGGTTTAGGGGTAGGTTCAGGGTTAGTACCTAGTTATTGTTAACAGGTTGTACAAACAAATGCTAGTTATCATATAAGAGTAGGTTTATCTATTGTTTTTGACTGGTAAATCAAAGCACAACTTAAGGAAAAGTAAACTTATTACTTTTGATAATACTGAAGAACTTCAAGTTTCCTGCGCTGAACAATCAAACTGTATGACTGCTCATGGAGCAGAGATATTGTTACCGGATAAAACAACAATATCTGCGGGACTGCAGTGCTGGCCAGCACAGATAAGGCCCTCGCAGACGCGCCTGGCTTTCCTCACGTGGCTTATACGTGAGGACTCCTCCCAAAAGCAGATCACAGTCGATCTGTCAGCTTCTCCTCTCGTTTTCAAGTGCTCAGAGTGGGTGTGAAACATAAACCCTCTCTGACAAGAACTTACAGATGTATTACAACACATCCTGACAATGCAATCCATCAGTCTTCAAATCAAAGCCAATCTGACAAAGTGTCCGTCGACTTCACAAAATTTGCATATGCTTTATACATTGGATCCCTAACATGGTTTTATAAGAAATCACTACTACTCTGCTGTTTTTTTTTTCTTTTCTCATAGATATCTAGAGTTTTAGATATTTAGATATATGTGTGTTTGAAATATTTACTTTTCAAATGTGTGTATATATCTAAAACTAGTAAGTACTCATGTCTAACCACAATGATATATGAATGAAATGAAATAATCTTTGAATATTCCTATATATGGGAGGAAATTTACAGCATGTGAAGGACGGAAACAAACAAATCAGAGCAACACAATATGTACACCAGCAAACAGGAAAAGGAAAGAATCAAGAGGACAATGAACATCACTGACGTCCAGCATTTAACTAAATTTAATGTAGGTCCTGTCCTGTTCACAAGAGTGAACCTACACTGTATTAAACTGTACTATATACTGTACAAACAGAAACTACTCAGATTGAATTGGTTTAAAAGTATTGAATGATTAACCCTCATGCCCTGTTTGGGGTCCTGGAGACCCCTCACGTGCTCCTTTTAATAGTTTAATTACAACAAGTAACCTACACTTCTGAGCCTATACCTTTTCTCTTTCTCTCTATTTAATGAGCTCGTAACTAACAAATGTTGCATGTTAAAATAACGTTTCAAAAGTCTTCAGTTAATAATTTCACATAGCATAAGTAAGGCATAAATGTTTTCCTACAAAACAGACTATTAAAACGATTACACCTGTAAAATTCAACAAAATTATTTTTTTCATAGCATGAAAACAAACGTAAAACGAACCAATTTTCAACCGATTTAAATTTTAGCAGCCGTCACTTAAAAAAAATGTGGCAGAAAGTATCGTAGTAAAACATGGTATTTTCTTTTTTTTTTTTAAAGAGCTCCTATATTATGCATACATCAAAATATCATGGTGTTATCATCTTTCACCATGAGTAAACATGTAATACTGACTCATCGTTATTTAGAGCTGACAGAATAACCACAAACAACATTTAAAAACCTACCGTGTGTTATTTGCCCGTCGCTTTCCTCGCTCCTGATGGGTTTTATTCCAGTTTGGGGCGTAAATGCCAGTGAGGTGAGTGGAGTGAAGATGCGCGTGAGCTGAGAGCCACGCCTCCTGCACTGATGTCATCACATCCGTCCTCTGGGAGGGTTACTGAGGCAGGTGTGCTGTTCACCCGCCAACCCGAGGAGACCCGGAGAAACTCCGTTCGACGGCGAAAGCTAAGCGATGAACCGCCATTGTTTTAGTTGTCACATGGGCAGGACAATTAGAGACCATTTAAGACTGTTAAAAGACGTTTTAAGATAAGTAGCCTAGAAAATGTAAGGATAACACATGGTCTCTAAAGGAGAACACAATAGTTGTGGTATTAGCAACGCTTGAGAGTTTGAAAATCTTTGTCTCTGCTTCCAACCATTCGAGTATGGGAATTATTTTCTGAGAATTAGGTCAAAGGGAAGTAAGTTTATGGTTAAAACTGCTTGGCGCAGAAAAATCAACTTAATTTAAAGTTTCCATACCGCATTGAGAAACATTTGTTCTTGTTTTAGATTTAAACCCACTCATTTTCTCAGAAAACAAGACTTCATATCTTTATTTTGCATCTCGACTAATCTTGTTTTAAGGATGTTTAGATATTTGTATTGTAAAAAGAAAGAAAAAAGAAAACCCTACAGAAGGTATTACATATTTGCAGTGCATATACAACATTTAATAACTGTATGACTTGAATACTTTCCTTTTTGAGGCCTTAATTTGTGAAAGGACTAAGACTTTTTAAGACCTGTAGAAAACCTATTTTTTTTAGTATTTTATATGAACAATCCAAGTGCATTTTCTCTAAGGTTTATAATTCAAACACTTTTAAATGTTTGTGTGTGTGTGTGAATTTTATCTAAACTCTAAAAACATTTATAGTCATATAAGTTACATTTTAAGTGAACACAATAAAATCGCACTAGTGTGCATTTTTCATATCGATTAATAACAATAACAATAATATTGTTTCATGTCAGGTTTACATGGTCACATTTTGTCACCTTTTTCCTCAAATCATTCATTATAATTTTTTTTTGTACAATATGCTATATTTTTTTTTATTGTTGCTATTTTAGAAATGTTCCAGCTTTATTAACTTTAAATTTCAAAGGGATCATTCTCAAATCAGGATTGTTAATCAGCAGGTTCCCACTGTGACAATTTACCCCATATAATGTTATAAGTTAGGGTTAACAAGATTAAAAAGGAACAGTGTACAAAACGTTATAAACTGAGAAATATAAACACATAACACATAAACACAAGTCCTTTCAAATAATCAAGCTATATAGCAATATATCTAGAAATCTGTAAACATTTAGCAAATCAACTGCGCTTTTATGGCAAAAAAAACAAACTGTACTCAAATTATTTTTAATACTTAATACTAGTATAGGTATTTTTAATATACAGAATGAAGAGACATGCTGTTATATGCTTAAATGAGAGAATGAGGAGAAAGGAGCTTCATTTTCACAGACATTTACAGTTTATCTATATACCACATTATACATACACACTGTATATACTGTATTTACATCTTATGAAAGAAAAAAGGTTTGAATTATTACAAAATTGGTTGAGACCAAAACTAATTACAAGATGCTACAGGAAGAAGGGTATTTTGTAGTGTGAACTTTGTTTTCTCGCCCAAAAACAAAGTAATCATAGTCATTCCCACTGTAAGCGTAATATACATGAGTGAGAGGAACCAGCTCGATCGTTTGACGCTGTAAGAGAATGAGAAAATGTCAATGTAACCACTGAATATCAGCTATAGAATGTGCAATCTGTTGTTGTATCATATATTGCTAATATTTTAACCTGTAAATGTGGAAATGTTAAGTTTTAAGCATCATTCTCAATCAAACAGGCCGATGCACACAAGTTTTCAAAGTTTTAAGTTGGTCGGGGTGGTGCTTCCACATGGTGGTCAAATGTGGAAATGCATTCTCGCAACCCTCTGTATTCACATTTGCAAAAGTGTTTTATTTATTGCAATTTAATTCTGCTGTGTATTTGGTAGCACACACTGCTGGCACAGTTTCTCCTCACCTGCTGCAGGATGCGGCTCACAGCAGGATATTTCAGCAGGTGATTCTGAATCGCTCCTTTTGAGGCATCGCAGATGTCCTGGTCAGGAAAGCCCTCTATCGGATAAACCTGCCAACAAGCATTGTGACTTAGGCTAAAAACATCTGTGTGTTACATTTTGGAATCACAATCAGGTTAATTTATTAAATCAAGCATTATTAGAAAGGATCTAAAGACCTTCGTCAGGGACAGGATAGTGGAAAAAAGGAGCACGTATGTCAGATTGGATTGCAAGTGCTTTATTCTGATGCATTTGGGTTGCAATCCAATCACTGCTGCCAGGGTGCCGTTACAAGCCTTGGCATTAAGGATTCAAGCTATATCTCTCGTTCCCCTTCTAGAGAACTCGCATTGCATCCTCTAACGGACGCTATGGGGAACCTCTGCCAGCAGGACCAGTTTCTGACGTACGTGCAACCAAGGAAAGTGAGCATTTTAGTAAGTGTACGCCTCCGTGTCCTAGGTTTCTGAGACCCAAGGACACACACAATGTATGGGTTATGTGTCTTGGTGAGGAGCACGCATGTTCGGTTCTCGAGGACTCTGAATGTGCTCATTGTGACAAGTTTTCCAGTGAGAATGCTCCATTTGCGTTTGTCTCTCTTCTTGAGGTAACAGGTACAAGCGTCTGTGTCTTGCGGTTCAGGTCTTGCAATATGTTTTTTGCCTGATGTTTGAGGGAATCTTGTATTTGAACAGATCATGTATGGCCCTCAGGGGAGCTAAGTCCATGGTACATGATGCTATCATGCTGAGAAATGCCTTGTATGCTTTTTTTATCTTTTGAGGAATGAGAATTGATGCCTATTATCCATGGTTTGGGTCCCACGGATGCCAAGGCAGCTAGGTAGACTAATCATGGGGATTTTAGGCAGGGCATGGAAGGAATCTGACAGGAAGTGCTTTCCCTTGGAGTTCCTTTCATGCTGTTCTCTCACGAGGTATAGTAGTGAGCAATTGCATCAGCATGTCCGGCTCTCAAGGGGCTCGATGGGATCCAGATACTTTTCTCTTGGGCCATCTAATCCCATGGATAGTGCTACATTGGGCTCATCTGGTAAAAGTGGTTGGCTAGCTCCAGTTCCACATACAGGGAATATTAGACATAATGGCGTGAGCTACTAAGGGTGTACTCACACCTGTCTTGTTTAGTTTGATTGAATCAAACTGAAGTTCATTTCCCCTCCTGGTGCGGACCTTTTGGACAGGTGTAAATACATCAATCACACTTGAGTGCAGACCAAACAACCGCACCAAGACCCAGCTGAAGAGGAATGTGATGTGAGTGCGCTAAATAGATTAAAGCTTGCCACAAAAATTACCATGACTATGTTTGGGGGAAAATAGTAAGGAGATATTTGATTTATTTATAAATTAATAAACTAGTGTTTTATGTGTCGAGTGTCACGATGAAGATGATGATCCTGACTCACAACTCATCATTGGATGCAACTTTAGAAAAAAAAGGCATCTTTACCAATTACATAATAGAAAGAGTTTTTGTTTTGGATTTGAACTATTTTTTGTTGTCATTTAAAGCTTTCTATAGATATATTCATCATGCCTGTAAGGAAAATATTCGATAATAGGTTTCGGTGAATTTTTGTGAAGCACTCCTGTTCAAAGACAGAGACGGCAAGTACATCCTATTTGTTTTCTTAATTTACAGAAGCACAATGTCTTCTTGATATTGTGAGTGCACACAGATGAAAATAGACCTTTTACAGTTCCGAACAATGTATTATTCTTATCGTTATGAGCAAAAATGACAGCGTATTTAATTTGTTTCCACTGATGTTCTGAAATGCGATCTCTAAACAAATAATTGGACATGCACCTTATAGTGCACATTTATATAGGTTAAATGTTTAAACTAACATTGTGTTATATTTTAAGGATTATATTTCTATATAATATAATTTCGGCAAGTTGTAATTACAACATCGTATGACATTGTCTCTTATGATGCTCTTAAGTTTCTTCATATTGCGTTAGTATCTTATAACACCAAATCGGTAAAAGAATAAAAATGTAACTACAAAAGATCTCCATGATAAGCCTGTTTTTGCACCATCTGTTTTTTTCCCTGCTTTCCCTCAGAATTTCAGTCCAATGAATGCATGATCTTAGCACACGTGTTATTGTTTAAAATTTCTGGTTCACTTGCAAAAAAAAAAGGCAGTGTGAAAGCAGCAAAAAAAATAAAATAAAATCAACATTGTATTTGGCCCAGACCAAAGCAAGTGAACTAGCGGACTTTCTTGGTGTGAATACACCCTCCGAGGCTTGATTTAGTCCGGTCATGTGAAAGGCAGAAGCCCTAACCATGGCAGATTAGACGAGCACTTTTTGGCCAGTCACGAACTCCCTTCCCCCAAGAGTCTCCTATTTCTGCCTGACCTCCACATGGAGTTAGTGAGATTGTAGGACAAGCCATATTCAGCTCAGCTGCATCTTTTTTCAGCATGTGGATTACGCTGATGTTGAGGGTGTGGCTGGGCGTGGATACATAAAGATACCCCCTGTGAAGAGGACCCTTGCAAGCATTCTCTCCCAGGGTGAGTCGTCTTCTTTAAAGACTTGTTCTCCACCATCCAGACATCTTCAGGGCACATCTGGATGGCAGGGTGTATGTGGTGGCAGGTCAAGCTGGTGGAGCCTTGCACACGATGGTTGTGTTACAAGCTTACGAAGCTGACTTGCTCAGAAACCTAGATGAAGGCAGGGCTGCACACCACTAAGCAATGGTGGTTATGGAGTTGCATATGTGGTTAAATCTCACGGATATTGAGAGAGAGGTGTAAGCCTCTTTTATCTTGATGCTCTGCTGTGGCCTTCCGGGGGTTGTGCGCAGAGGCAGGTGAACGCTAAGAGATACTGCTTACATCGGGCTTTCGAGGCTGGATTAGTATTGTTCTCAAGTGTTTTTTATTTTATTGGCAAACCACTGACTGAAGGTCCAGTCTCTTCCTTTTGATGTAGGCTTTTTCAAGTACTCTGAGGTTGGGTTGCTCCTCTTATCAGAGTTTTTCAAGTAGGCAGTTCTCTGAGCCTCTTCTAGCTGTCTCCCCTTGGGGTTTTTAAATAGATGGTCTACTTCCTTTATCCCTTATGTTAAGTCAGGTAGTAGGGATGGACTTCCCTTGGTGCTCTATTAACAAATGAACAGACATGTGCCATGGCATGACCTAGTGGGCATTCTGTTCCCCATAGTGTTGGCTAGAGGATGCAGCACGAGTTCCCTAAAAGGGGAACGTCTCTGGTTACACATATAACCATGGTTCCCTGAGAGGGAAAGAGATGCTGTGTCACCTCTTCAGACATCGATCCTGCTGGTGGCAGTCATGTGTAAATTCATTATGTATATTCATGTCTTACATGTAAACGGAGGCTAATTGACATTACTTACAGCGAACAGTCGAAGTATGATATCATGTTGACATTAAAATATAAACTATTTTACATCAATGTAAATGTAATTTGAGACACTGGGTCTGAGAAGGATTAATTCTACATCTCCTATACATGAATAAGTAAAATAATATATAGGCCTATTTATAAAGGATTTATCAGTTAGTTAATGAATCAATATATACCAGGAGGTTTTCATCTACAAAGAATGCTTCCCCAGACACCTTCTCAAACTTCTTCAGCGGGAATTCAGGCACCCGGTTGGGTATAAACTCAAACACCTGGTTCTTCCTGTAAAATAATGTAGTGTTATACACAGATAACAGCAGAATTACAAAGATGAACAGGACAGATTATTGTGCAGACTTAAACAGTAACCAAAATAGGTACTGAGATCATAACTAATAACGAACTGATGCATCTACCATAGTGTGTAACATTTCAGTAGCTTATCTCGCACTTAAAAAAAAAACACACACATAAAATGCTATTTTATTGGCACATTTACCATGTAACTGTGAGCTGTATGAAATGCACAAGGTTTCTGTAACCATTACACGTAAGACAGCCTTTGTAGCCCTTTCCATGACAAGAAACACACCTAAAAAAAGGGTGAGATCTTTTTATTTTCATGTGAGCATATAAAACACATCATACCACACTGTTGGTCAGTTTAACCCTCAAATTACCTTTTTCTCCCTCTTCCTTGGCAGGTTGTACACCGTCGGTTGCGACTGTGACCAGAGCCATGACAGAACATACAGCGAGTCTGAATTTGTTTTGGAGAAAACAGTCAGTAGAATAAAACATTGGCAGACATTATGAATAATAAAAAAATCACTTACCAACCCTTTTCCTCGGCAGTGGGTACACCTCACTTTGCCATTACCATGACACCGGTGGCAAGGCTGCAATGACAATGCACTGATGCAATCCGACAGGCATCAAAACATAAGCAAAAGTCTGACTTACGCTAATAAATTTAGAGCAGGAGGCACATAAGGTAAGATACACTAAGTGAGTTGGTTTTGATGGTAAATTAAAGTTGCTTAAAGGCATACCTTTATGAATGACGAGTGGGGGACCCTGACTTTCTGAACGGCGTTGGTGAATTTGGGTGGGTAAGACACCTGGACGTTCCACGGTGGAGGACTCACTCCATTCTGAGGCCCATCCACACACTGACCTGAGAAAAATATATTAATATGTATGTAATATGTATATGTACTGGTGTCATCGCGCACCTGTGTGTGGCTCTGATTCCCAGGCGCTTGATCTGGACTCTGTGAAAGTTTCCAAGCGGTACTGAAATGATACAGAACATGTGTTCATGTAATTATTATTATAATGGGGTAATAATAAAACAAGAATTATTCCATATTAAGAATGGATAATAACAAGATTTACACGGTAAACTGTAAAAGGTATCAGCTCTTTGAAGATCAGATTTTTTGCAGGTTTGCTGCTGTACGTCCATTTTTTACCCACGAACTGGAGTAGAGCGTCTCTCGCAACATCCTCTGAGACGGTGGGCACCCTGTCAGTAAGTGTGCAATTAAAAAAATTATGTTCTTTTCACATCAGATGTAGTATGAATATGTTTTTTAATCTGTAACTTCCTTCAAAAAATTATGTTGTACTTACATGACATTTGGAACCGAGGCGTTCTTGTCATTTTCAGGCTTAGGGACAAAGTCTGGCGGAGGAGGACAGATTTGATCTGTGCAGTCTATCAAGATGAACAACAAAAATGTCAAATGGGGAAAAAAGAATAAGAAATAGACATTCAAGACAACTGTGATACTAGGTCATATCCTGCATACTATATTCACATGATTTTACAAGATGTTAAATATTCACCAATTTAACATTTTTGACCAATGATATTTTTACGCATCCTATAACCGGTAAGCAAAAGCAATTTCTAATTAGTTCAGCATTTTCACACAATAACTTAATAGACATTACAACAACAATAATAATATAAAGATACTATAAATAACAGTATATTATAATAATAATTGTGTCATACAAATAATAACAACAATAATATATATTTATAATAAATTATTATTTTTCTTATTACAGTGCTTTAGGGTAAATAATAGTGCATCTTATAATAACAGCAATAATAACAGCATCTTAATAAATATATTTTTTATTAAATTATTAAATATTTTTTATATTGTTAAATATTATGATAAATATCTCTTAATGTATATAATAGTGTATTATTATAAGAAAAGCACAACTACAATAAGAAAGCATTTATTATTATTATTATAGTGTCTATATATATATATATATATATATATATATATATGTATAATTATAATAATAACGTCTTAATAAAAATATTTTGTCATTATTAAAATGATTGTTGTGCCTTAGTGTATATAATTTTGTTTTATTATAAAAAGTGTTATCTTAATATAAGTATTATTAATGCCATTATGAGTGGTAGGCACAAAGGGTTTTTTCACCTCCACCCGTGTGTTCCTCGTAGCCTGTTACACTGTCAAGCCAGCCTGGAGGTGGAGCAGACGGACCCTCTTCAGGAAGGTTGGGGTCAAAAGTGTCTGCAGTGAGCGAGAAAGATTATGGCATTTGTGATTTATCCAAGAGTAACATGATCCTGAATCAACATCCTTTGTTGGTCCTGGAAGAACATTCCTATCAAACAGCCACTGCCTTAAACCAGTGACGGATTTTTTGTTGATCCTGGAACCTCATCGGAGATCCTGGAATATTTATCAACCAGATTTAATGGCTTTGGACAAGCAAGACAGAAAAAGAGGGAAAATCCTACTAAACTCCAACAGTTATGACACTTTATTGACAAACACAACAGTGCTTTTATTTTTTCTTTCCCATTTTTATATTTCTGCAACCTCTGCAGTGAATGGGTGCCATCAGAATTAAAGTCCAAACAGCTGATAAAAACATCACAAAAATCCACAAGACTACTTCACATGACTCCAGTCTATGACTTAATGACAGATTTGTTTCTTACAAACACGCAGCTTTTCACTTCACAAGTCATTGACTGGAGTTGATCAATTGTGGATTATTGTGATGTTTTTATCAGCTGTTTGGACTCTCATTCTGACGGCACCCATTCAATGCAGAGGATCCATTGATGAGCAAGTGATGCTAAATTTCTCCAAATCTGATGAAGAAACAGACTTCAAGACATCTTGAATGGCCTGACGGTGAGTAAATTCTGAGCTAATTTTCATTTTTGGGTGAACTACTTCTTTAAGATATGTTGCATTTCTAGGCAACGGAATACAAACACTTTTACACTTAGCAGCTGTTCATTTAGTCATTAAGGTTCTTTCCCTCCAAAGAGCTTGTCTGAATGCATCAGTGAGTTATATATACTTCACACAAACATCTTGTTAGATTCGTGAACAATGCTGCTAGCAAGTGGATATAAATATCAGCTGAAATGGGTTTCCTTCAACCGAGATCGTGCTTCAGATTTAGCATGAAGAATGGGCAGAATCAGGCCTGTATGCCAGAGAAACAATGCCCTCAAAATATACAGCAGCAGTGAATGATGGGAGGAGCAGGTCGTCTCTGATACGATTCAACTGCTAATTTAGCAATGCACATTCATCAAAATTTTATAGCTATGAATAAAAATGAGATTGTCCTTTGTGGCAACCATGGTGTAATTCGTTTATAGCCTGCGTTTACATTTTTGTGGTTACTTCTGCTGATTGTATTTAGGCTTCAAAATGTATAAAAGTTGCGTTAATTTGTGAGGGTTAATTTTGATCATGATAAACAAAATGTATAAGAATCATAAATGTTTCTTGGTTGCAAAGCTTATTTTCTGCAATAATCCAAAAGCCATTGGAAATATCCTTTTGGGGTTTTTGTGGAGGGTACAAACTTCAAATATACATCATTAGTGCAGCACTCAAAGGCTCTGTCCCAACTGGCACACTTGCTGTGTACTTGCAAACTTGTGAAAGGGTAAACACCCTGATAAAAAGTCTTTCTAACAGTCTGGTGCCTAATAATAGCACCCGCATGAACAAAATGCATTGATAAAAGAAATAACATGTAAACAATTCCTTCGGTCTAGATTCATTCAATTGGCCGTTGTGCCTTTAAGAATCTAGTACGTGATTAATTGTGCTCCTACTGACAGACATGCGCTGCTGCTTTGTGAAGCAGAGATCTATTTAGCAAACAGGATACATTCAATTTTAAGATAACATTTGCAGTTAACAGTTTCAGATAGTACAGTTTTCCTCAGAATGCATTTTTGCTCTTGCGATGCATGAAAGTGTTGTAAGTGAAGTTAAAAAAAGTCTAGATAACAAAGACTATTACGCACAAGTTATGCAAGTCCTGCCTAAGAGTGTTTTGATGTTATTGCTGAAAAGTGCTACTTAAAAAGCTTTAATCTTGACCTGAACCAGATTTTGGACAAAGTCTGATGAAAAGTGCACTTAAAGGGAGAGTTCACCCATAAATGAAAATTCTCACCCTCAGTTTCCTCACCCTTGTGTTGTTCCAGACCTGTATAAGCTTGACAAAAGAGGATATTTTAAAGAATGTTGGTAACCAAACGGCTGATAGCCATTGACTTCCATAGGATTTTTTTTTATACATACTGTGGAAGTCAATGGCTGCCGTCAACTGTTTGGTTACCAACATTAATCAAAATATCCTCTTTTGTGTTCAACAGAAGAAAGAAGGTTTGGAACAACACAAGGGTGAGGAAACGGTGACAGAATTTATTTATGGGTGAACTTTCCCTTTAATTGTAATAAATGTGGACTTGTAGTGTACATCAGATCTTTAAAAGTATAACAAAACAAAACAAAAAACCTTGCAGTTGGAATAACTGAGAGCCACTTATGTTTAACACTTAAATACATAAGTGCATTTTGTAATGTTAAAATGTTACTTTAAAAAGTATATTAAAAAAATAATTATTTTAAAATTTGCTTGTTTTAAATTAAGCTTCACTTATTTTGATGAGTTGATTAAAAAAATTCTAAAGCACATGATTTGTTTTTACTGTAGTGTTATTAATCATAACATTTGAAGTTACTATATCTTAAATGTACTAAAATGCAACTTCAACATTACAAATGGACAATTCCAAATATATTTAAATACATGACATTCTTGTTTTAATAGAAATAATGTTAAAGCATATTTTGCTTGCCAGTATACGCTCACCTAAAGGAGTATTAGGAACACCTGTTCAATTTCTCATTAATGCAATTATCTAATCAACCAATCACATAGCAGTTGCTTCAATGCATTTAGGGGTGTGGTCCTGGTCAAGACAATCTCCTGAACTCCAAACTGAATGTCAGAATGGGAAAGAAAGGTGATTTAAGCGTGGCATGGTTGTTGGGGCCAGACGGGCCGGTCTGAGTATTTCACAATCTGCTCAGTTACTGGGATTTTCACGCACAACCATTTCTAGGGTTTACAAAGAATGGTGTGTAAAGGGAAAAACATCCAGTATGCGGCAGTCCTGTGGGCGAAAATGCCTTGTTGATGCTAGAGGTCAGAGGAGAATGGGCCGACTAATTCAAGCTGATAGAAGAGCAACTTTGACTGAAATAACCACTCGTTACAACCGAGGTAAGCAGCAAAGCATTTGTGAAGCCACAACACGCACAACCTTGAGGCGGATGGACTACAACAGCAGAAGACCCCACCAGGTACCAATCATCTTCACTACAAATAGGAAAAAGAGGCTACAGTTTGCACAAGCTCACCAAAATTGGACCGTTGAAGACTGGAAAAATGTTGCCTGGTCTGATGAGTCTGGATTTCTGTTGAGACATTCAGATGGTAGAGTCAGAATTTGGCGTAAACAGAATGAGAACATGGATCCATCATGCCTTGTTACCACTGTGAAGGCTGCTGGTGGTGGTGTTATGGTGTGGGGGATGTTTTCTTGGCACACTTTAGGCCCCTTAGTGCCAATTGGGTATCGTTTAAATGCCATGGCCTACCTCAGCATTGTTTCTGACCATGTCCATCCCTTTATGACCACCATGTACCCATCCTCTGATGACTACTTCCAGCAGGATAATGCACCATGTCACAAAGCTCGAATCATTTCAAAATGGTTTCTTAAACATGACAATGAGTTCACTGTACTAAAACGGCCCCCACAGTCACCAGATCTCAACCCAATAGAGCATCTTTGGATGTGCTGGAACGGGAGCTTTGTGCCCTGGATGTGCATCCCACAAATCTCCATCAACTGCAAGATGCTATCCTATCAATATGGGCCAACATTTCTAAAGAATGCTTTCAGCACCTTGTTGAATCAATACCACGTAGAATTAAGGCAGTTCTGAAGGTGAAAGGGGGTCTGGTGTTCCTAATAATCCTTTAGGTGAGTGTATATTCAGCAGCACACTTTAACCATTTTTCAAAGACCGTATAAAAATAATTATGAAATTTCATATAAAGATAATATAAATGTTTGCACATCTGGGCTGGGCTTTCTTCTTTGTTTTTAATTTAAATAAACATATAAAAATCTAATTTTGACAAATGTATAAGCCTTTTCACTCCAAAAGTGAAATGAATAAGACTCCGGCTGAAGGATATTTATTTATTTAATTTAATTATATACTGTATTTTTTTTAACTGGGTCATCAAAGGTCAGCATCAAAGGAATTGGGTAGATTACTTAAAGGATATTTGTGTTATTTAACATTAAATCAATCCATAATTGGTCCACAACTGGTGTTACTTATTTGAAACTACTTTACTAGTTAGCCTACTTAGAAAAAGTAATCTGATTACATAACTACCATTACTTGTAATGAGTTCCACCCAACACTAATAAATACTCTGTTTAAAAGTATTTTAAAGTGTGAGTTCTTGACGAGTGTAGTGATCTTTTTTTTTAATCCGAGTTGTTTGTCGAATTATATTACATGCAATTAGCAAGACTGCTGATATTTAGTTACTGAAAAAGGTTATTCTTAAGTGTTTGCGGCAGTTCCTGTTTTTTATTGGTATCCAAATGTGGAACGTCCCGTGGTGAAGACGCAATTGCCAAGATATAACGTGATCTTCAGCGTGATAGTGACTTAATATTTAACAAAATGACTTTAGCACTAAATCAATGCGTTTCGTTCGAACATAATGAATGCTTTTGTTGCCAAACCCATTTATTTGACGTTGTGCATAAAGAAAATGATCTTTCCATATTCTTGCAAATGTGCTGTCAGATCAAAAGTGAACAGAGCATTTAAACTACAGTCTCTAAAAACATTTGGTTGTTATTACTTTAAGTTACTTTCTTAACTGTTTTTTTTTTCATTGATAAAAACTAACTTTTTGTAGGATAAAAAGCTTACATGTTTACTACATACAGATTTGTTTCATGCAACTGTAGGGAATTAAATCTTCAAGTAAAACTTTAAGAAAATAAAACAAGCAAAAGACGGTTAGCTGTAGCCTAATATGCAGATATTTCAACACATTAATTTACCCACCTGTGTCTTCGTCTTTGTCATCCATAACGCACAAAATGCTGGTGAAGTCAGTTTCACAGTGATCTTCCAGCAGCGCTTTCCATTAATGTTCACTGAGAGCTTTTCCTCAGTTTTGAACTCTGAAAACTGGGCAGTAATGAAGACACGCCCACAATAATGTTCTGATGGTCTGGTTTTAATGTGAAGCGCGCCTGATAAAACTCACAGAATCCTTAAAGGCACAGTACACTCTTAAAATTATTTAATATGCGTAGGTGAAAACTTGTGTATGTATGTGTATATATATATATATATATATATATATATACACACGCAATGGCTACTGTCAACAGAAGAAAGAAGGTTTGGAACAACACAAGGGTGAGGAAATGATGACAGAATTCTCATTTATGGGTGAACGTTCCCTTTAACTGTAATGAATCTTGTCTCACTACTTTTGTAATTATGGATTTGGCGACTTGTGCTTCTGAAACGGAAGGCTACATCCTAAAATTAAATTGATCAGTAGGCCTACTGACTCTTTTTATTTCTGTTTATTTTTGTGAATTTAAATGTCTGCAGCCTTTGTCGAATGTAGCCTATGAGAGACTTTGAGAGAGATCTAGCCTTCCGTTTGAACTGAAAAACACTCTGAATGAGGAGTCGATTCCCCTTGATGGAATCGATTCCAAAGACTCTCGATTCCCAACGTCTCGGAATCGATGCTTTTTGGAATCGATTCCCAGCCCTACCACAATGTTCCTCCGTGTTTTCCAGCACTATATCATAGAAAGAACGGTTTGAGAAGTAGAAGGCGGGGCAACACTTAAAACATTTCAAAATTAAAGTTCAGGCAAAAAGATTTTAATAGAAAAGTTTCAGTCAAATATTTATGGTTTATGCCAATAACAAAACCCAGTGTTAAAGCAGAGCGCAAACAATTATATCATTATACAGTCTATGTACACAACTCACGAACTGCAGAATCCTTAAAGGCACAGTACACTCTAAAATAAAATGATTTAATATAGCTACACGCATTCGTGAAAACTTGTAGGCTATGCTCTGGGACTACATTAGAAAAAAAAAATACGCTTTTAAAGCCTAGGTAAAAGTGTATACAAAACTTGAAAAAATGTATGTAATGCACTTCACTTTTTTTTTTTTTTTTTTGTAATACGAAAGACTGTCATAATTTTCTCTGTGTAACAACTTTAAGAACAACAACAATCATATTAAGTGTTTTTTTTTTTTATGAGCAGACGTGAAATTTGTTTAAGTATGACACAACAAAAAACAATAGCCCTACTGTAACATAACATTTTACCCAAATTCAAAGGAAAAAAAACAATTGAACAATTACAATTTAGGAGCTATGAGGAGGATTTTACTTCTTAAAATCTTTAAGATAGAGTTTTCATTTGTACATGTATGAGCCAACCATGATGTAAAAAAAAGAATGACACCTCGACTGTCCACCACGGTTGCCTCTATCAGCCTGTAGGCTCAATTGTGTGTGGAGGAGTAGGGCCCGAATTGGCGCGAAAATTCACAAAATGTGACGTCATGCGCCTTCTCGTCTACTTGGGATTACAACCGTACGGCACGCCAGCCATTATAGTAAGCAGCGGCAATAGTGTTTTCAAATGGACTCTGCGGATGGGAAGAAACGACCAGCCTCCAGCACAATTCAGACACCCACGGACACTCCTCGTAAGTAAAAAAAAAAAAAAAAAAAGAGCGTGCGCACTGAGAACGAGCATGAGACTGGCTGCATTTCCTCTAACGGCCACTGGTGTCAGTAACGGTTAGAAATTTCAGAACCTACGCAATGCTCCTTTAATATTAAACGCTGATTAAAAAAATAAATCTTTAATGCTCAATAAAAAAAATTACCAATGAGATTAAATATGGACTTATAGTCATAGAACTTACTAATATATATATATATATGCGCAACCTTTTAATCTAAAAATTCAGACTTTTTAAAATTGCGATTCTACATCTACGAGTTCAAATTTTTCAATTAATTTTTTTTTGCTTCCACCACAAAAGAGAAAATTAAAGTTAAGTGTGAATTTTTATCTCTCAATTTCTTTTTTTCTTGCAACTGCAGTTTTAAAACTTAGTTCCAACGTTCCTCAGATCAGAAGATTACAAGTTTATTTCTCGCAGTTGCCAGAAAAACCAAGAAAAAATAAGAATTACGAGTTTGTCTTGCGTTTCAGACTTTCTACCTCATATTTCTGACTTTTTAAAAAAAATTGCAAAAAGAGGACAGAACTGATTTTTTTCTTTTGGAAAATACAGATAAAGTGAAATGCAGACGCCCTATATGCTCTAACTACATCTAGATATTCTACGTTCCATCTTTTTTCAATTTTCTTATATATAATTCTTTGTAATAATGCCAAAGATGTTTCACCAATAATATGAAGAACATATAGGTTTAACAGAAATCAGTGGCAGCACAGGCATTACACAGCAGTCTAAAGGATGGAGCAACAGCAGCATTTGGCAGGATAGTCCTTGGTGAAGACTTCGTGTTCGGTTCCATATACAAAATAAATGTGGGTTTTCTCATTCCAGGTGTAATGCACTCGTGTGATGGGAATTAGCTCAATGGTCTGCCTCTGCAAAATCAAACACAGGGTCAGAACATGCTCTGTCTCCATACAATCTAACGTTTTCATCATCAGTTATTCCTTACATATACCATTTCTAAACTGTTTCACTTTTAATACTTTTAGAGAAATAATAATAAAAGACAAAGCCAAACCACTTTAAAGTGTTTTTAATAATTTACTGTGAATTATATGTGACAGGAGACAAGAGCAGTGAGTGGATTATGTTTCTTGTCAACATTTGTGTCTTGTTTGTATGAATTTGTGTGAATTTATAGGCTTTCTGACAAGCTATAATCTGGTTTCCACGGGACTGAGCCAACATGAAGAACTCATTTAATCAACTCCCAGAAGAATGGGAGGCTGAGATGTGGATTTAAAGAGACATGCTCAGGTTTCTGGGGTTTCATCAGAAGCAGTGTTTGATTTGTTTTTATACCTGTTGCAGAATACGGCAAGTGGTGGCGAACTGAGCCAGGTGTTCCGTCACGGCACTTTGAGATGTTGCGTTTATGGAGCAGTCTGGGAAACTGGCAACTGGATAAACCTGCAGTGATGAGTCAAAACTCCAGTGTCATCGCCAAACAAACAAGGTTGTATTGTGAAACGATTGATGCATTAATATTAGGAGTCAAATCATGTTTTTAATTTGTTTTTTTGGGGGGGTTTTTTGTAATCTTGTGTTCCAGTCATTTTTAAGATTTTAAATTTTTGTCTCCCAAAAATGCTAGCTAATGTTAAATTAGGTAAAGGATTTTTGCACAGCAATAATGTTAAACATATTTAATATATTATAAATTGTTGTTATTTTACAAAACATGTACCGTATCTTATTTTAAAATAGTGTATCATTATATTTATATTGTATACTTATTTCGTTTTTTTACGACCTCTTCCGAAATTTTTCTAACCTAAGAATTTAACAGGCTATTTTTAGCTGCTGCACCTTTAAGAAACGCCCTTTTTAAAAGTGAAATTAGCAACTGTTTTGAACTCTTTCACTGGTCACTGGTCTGCATGTTTGAAATATGCTGCTTAGACTGAAATAATCAGAGATCTTTTGATAATAATAGACCACTGAGAAACATTGGCTTCATTCAGGTAGAAATGCAGAGCTGTAGGTGCTACACAGCAGACCAAGTTTCTCAATCAATACATTTGCTTTCAAGAAATGGACTGCTTTTGAGTTGAATATGTTTCCAAAGTTGTCAAACAACAGGAAATGTATTATGTTATGAACCCATTAAATAACAAAGGCATTGTGAGCCCCATGATGTTTTGCTCACCACTGGAGCCATATCAGTAAGAAGCTTCTCTCCAGTAATTTGATCAAGAAGCGCAACCGGGAATCCCGAACCCTTGTCAATCACAGCCACATAAATGTTGTTCTTCCTGAGAAGATAAGAGAAAAAAAGAGGAATAAATCGAGAACCTGTGAAAGTGTGTTGTGAAAATGGGTGTTAACCATTGACTTCTCACCATGTGATTTGAAGTTTGATGAAGCAGAGGAGCTTTCCTTGCCCTTGGCATGTTTTGCAGGTGATTGAACCGGCTCCTCCACAGGAATGACACCTGAGATACAGAGAACCGAATGAGTGATGTATTCTTACATTTTCTGAGGAAAATGTGACTGGTTTGGCCCTGCACAAAACCAACAGCCACGTTGCTGGGATGTTTTAGGTGGTTGCCAAGCTAGAACAGACTAATGGGATACCATTTCCGCAGTCGAGTAAAATGTGAATGTTCATTTAAGAATGTATGAATAGTAGGCAACAAATTTTAGTTTAATAATAAAATAAAAGTGCACTTAATTTATGCATCCTTAGTGGCTTTATAATAAATATTTAATTCAGTTTTGCCAAAAGGAGGGAGACGTTTCCTCTCCCATATTTTATTTCTGTTCTTACACCAAACATTTCTGGCTTTTAGCATCTTTAATTCTTGTGTTTTTTTTCCAAGCCCAGGCTCTTTTTCACAATTTTTCTTGCAATACTAAGCAGCTAGATGATGACTAAAACTTTCTTTTGCATGAGGGTTAAATATGAAGTTCACGAAGCAAGATAACTTCAATTTAAACCCAACTGTAAAGTATTATCATCATTAACATCACTTAAAACATCTCCTCCAATAAAAACAAGCTTTAAAACATCCTGCATTACAGAACAATTTCTGCTTTTTTTTTTCTTTAAATTTTTGTTGAAATTTAAACCGTGAACCAAATCCGAAATTTCTGAAACTAATTATACTAAATAAATCAAATTTTCTAATCCGAGGGTTGACTCCATACCTGATCATGCCAGAGCCGTGACACCTATTACAGCGCTGATCGGGGGAAGTTCGGCCCATGCCACTGCAGGATCCACATCGAGCCTGTAACAATACAATCATTGTAATGAAACCACAGAAATGATAAAATTACATCTGATCGTCGTACGCCACTTACTCTGCCGGAATTCGTGCATCTACTGCAAGCGGATCTACCCAGATTCAGGCACGAATGACAGCCCTGTGTTTTGAATCAACAACTAAATTAACCAAGAGGACTTTTCTTTGAACTTGATGAATGCAAAACTGAAAACAACTTTTACTTTGACAGTGGATGTGTGAGGAACGCGGATGGATTTCTTGCAGTCTTGGAAAAGTGAAGGGATGGGCACTGGGATGCTCCACGGAGCAGGAGCCACTCCGAAACCATCCACCACTTGACCTGATAAATGAAGGGACGGACATATCTAAACATATCATTTAGAATTATATGTAAATATCTATGGTTTAGAATGTCTTTATTCACCATTGTATGGTTCACTGTCCCATTCTGTTGTTCTTGACTCAGTAAAAGTCTCCAGTCTGTACTGTTAGAAGAAACAGATATCAATGTTAAATGTAAGCATGGCTGCCATATACTGTATACTGCTGGATGTGATGAATGTGATTGTTGCTGCTGACCCGATATGTGTTGAGCGACTGCAGGTCTGTGAACACCATCTCTTTGGCTGGTTTCGAGCTGTAACAGCATCTGCTGCTAGCATATTTTATGAAGGCCTCGTGAGCCAGTTCTTCAGTGATCGCAGGAATGCTGAGGACATGACACGTGAACTTCAGCTGGGTTCGCAACTTATAACCAGTCATTTACAGTCAACCATTGTAGCAAATTAAACTGAAAATGTGTACAGAACATTTCCATTATTTGAAAAATAAAGATTAACCTTAGTGTAGGCTGAAGTACTAAACATCAAAAAATAAATATAAGACTTCATAAAAACTATAGACATATTAAAAATAATAATAATTATAATTCTGTATAGTATAATCTATATTATATATATTTATAAAGTATAATATATATATAATAATTAAAAATAAATTATACTAAAATTACACATCTTAGTATTAAATTAAAACAGAGTGTATAAAAATAAAACCTAAAATTAAAATAATACACCAGTGCTACTAAAATAACACCAAAGTGTATGCTGCACAAAATAAATTATAGATACAAAAAATAAAGATTTTTGTTATTAAAATATTTCTTTTTTTATTTACCAATGCATTCATTCAATTATCAATAATAATAATTTTGAAAATGTATTTATCTTTACATTTATTTCTATGAGCTGTTCTTTTTTATTTATTTACATGTTTATTTCCTATTTCGATATGAAAATGAGAGGGGTGGTTAGTTTCGCCCACTGGCTGGTGATTGAAGTTTCTTCTTTCTGTTACCCATTAAGCTGCATTTAGATTCCCTGCACATTTTAAATTAGTCTTAATGAGTCTTTGTTGCACAACACCTGAGCATCCACGAGTCTATTGTTAAATGACTCAGAAACAGGGTGGAGCTCATAAATAAATCCAGAATTGCCTCAGAAAAAAAAAACTGACATGACCAAATGAAAGAGACTAGACAAAGGATATGGGTGATTATAGGTTATTCATCAGGGGAAATCATAAATTGTCAAATGTCTTTATATTTTCCACTTAATGAAGCATTTTAGCCATAATGCACCAAGATAGAGCCCAAAAATTGGTTTAGGATTTGTGCTCAGTCTGCTTTAAACTGATATCATGAATCATTTTATTGTGTAAGTGCTGGGTTCTTACTCGAAGCGTCTCTCTGGAGCTCTGGACGGGGCTTGTGGTTGAGCCACTCCAAAATCTGATGGTGGAATAACTGTGGATGCAATACAACATTCACTGTATCGTTCATTGCCAGCATTTTGCTCTCGGTTTCAGCTGAAGCTACAGAAACGGTTCTCACCATTAGGTCCCAAACTCTCATATCCAGGAACGACGGGCATCACATCTGCAGGAGGAGCCGTGGCCCCGGCATTCGGCGTTGTGTTCGGATCTGCATCACGTATAGCACACATTCATTTCAACATATAACTTCTCATTTCTCAGCAGCTGTTCATGCTGAGTTCAGCTTTTTGCTGCTTTTTTTAAAGTGCACTTCATTATTCGAGTCTAAGTTTTCTGTTTGAGTATTTACTTGCAGGCCTTTTGACTTCACAGTGCTCGTGCACGAAGGTTAAGTGATTTAAGTGCTTTTTTTTTTATAACTGTATGATTACCTGCATACGATCCAGCAGGACACGATGGACCACAGTGGGCTTCATCCTGGTCACTATTACAAAAACAAAACAATTACATTGTGATAAGAATATCGTTCCACGACGCTTCGAAATAAGCTGCTATAAGAAAGAAAGTAAGAAAGAGACACTTAAATGCCTCATTGCCCGTGACAAGTCCTTATTTAGCGACTAAAGCCTTAGTTCGTCATCTTTTATCGCGTTTTGCGAGATAAAGTACGCTGCCGCGTTTATGGTGTTTTGACAGAAATTGCGATTCTCCGCATTCGTGCTGTTTCTAAAGGGCTTCGCTTCATAATTGTAATTATATTAATTCATAATTTGAGTTATTCTTCATAATTTTGTCAAACATACCTCAGCAGATGCGTCCTGTCCATCCTTGCTAGCGAGTTGTTGTGAACTTTCGTTTTGTGAGAAGTGAAAGTTACGGAAGGAGGAGTGTAACCTGAGAGGATTTCACCAGTTCGCATTAGTACAAACATTCACTTCAATATTGCATTCCCAAAGCTGTGTAGTTAAAATCAAAAATAGATAGATACATAGAAACCTTGCATTTGGAGTTTGAGCAGATATTTTGCATATATATCAACATTTGCCCCTGGTTTCACAGACAGGAAGACTAGTCCTAGACTAAAATGTAAGTCTGAGCTGTTTCCACTGAAATAAACTTGCACTGACTGATCTTAAAAATATATCAGTGCCTTTTTAGTTTTAAGATGCACATCGGTAATGTTTTTTTCTAAGCATGTTTATAAAAATTACTTAAATGTCCTAATTGATCTATGGTCTAATCCTGGCTTAGTCTAAGCAGGGTTCTAAATTAACTTTTTTGATCACCAGCCAATGTGGCTGGTAACTTTCTAAAGTTACCAGCCAATCAGAATTTCCACTTATAATAGCCAATTATGAGTGCCACTGAATGCATTTGATCATTTTATTAACATTGTTGGCATGAAAAACACATATAAAGTACAGTGCATACAACAAAATACACACTGACTCAAATTTAAAATTATTAGTTCCCACCACGAAATTGCTTGTTTTGTTTTTTCTTTCGCTAACTTACATGTGGCAATCCTGACAAAGCTGAAAAGTGGGCAGATCACAGCGGAGATAGAGGGGACGAACCTAGGGCGGGGCTGAGCGAGTGCGGCGTGATCCTGAGACTCGCAGTGACGGATTGATTGACAGCTGCTGTCAGAGTCGCTAAAATGGAGAGTGACTGTAGTGACGCAAGTAGCTTTGCAACAGAGCGATCATTTGAAGTAGAGGACTTTTCTCCCCCACTTTTACCTGAAGTGGAGGATGTCGAGGTGTCTGTTCATATTAATTCGAGCCGCTGGCTCAAACTGGGGTCTTAACTCCCGCACCGCGTCGCTTTTCAGCGCGAGCTGTGTGGAGAAGCCCATTTCCACCTCCATTGCGTTGGAGAAGCAATCCCGTGTAAAACGCAGTTTGCACACTCGAGCTCTAGGCGGGAACTTGCGGTCTTCCAGGCCAAATGCATGCAACCACTGGCGCTTAATTTTAAAGTCTGCTGGTAAACTATGCAGTCCAGCAGTGCTGTCGCAACCAGCAACACACCTCCGTACCATCCTGACCACTGTACTAAATACAGATAAATCTACGCTAACTTGAAGATCTAAATAACTCTATAATTGCTATGATAAATAGATGCTATATTAGTCTATCCTGGTCGTTACCAATACTCGCAATTCCAGCTCCTGACTCACTACAGTGATTTTGATGGTTTTATACTGTCAAGGGCAAGGGCGTGGTACCTCGTACCAAGGGGCGTGGTGAGCTGGAAACTGCTTACGTCACCTGCCACCGCTTACGTCACTTGCCACCGCAACATCCAATAGGAAAATCAACTGCAGTAGCCACCGTTCAACCTGAAGAGGGCAGCACTCACACGTTTTTGCACCATATATTATAGAATTAAAACACTTTATACTCAAATGTCAAAAAAGTTACTCGAATCAATGAACAGCACTAATAAAGCCCCATTCTTATAGATCATTAACTAAAAAAAGTTGGTTTAGGGTTTAGTTACTCTTTAAACATTATTTTTCATAGTATCCAACGAGACCACGATCAGGTCTTTTTTTTAGCGTTTATTTTATATTAATCACCAATAGGATAAGACACAGCCGCCTGTGTTTTATGGCCAAAAAAATAAACGCTAAAAAGAAGAAAATAAGGGTAAAAAGCAATACAAAACAAATAATATGCCGGTTATGTTTTCATTCCTTTTCTCTCTAACTGAATGCAATGTTATTTTTGGCCTAATTATTTAATAATAATATTAACAGTGAAGCATGCATCTAACTCCGGCAGGTGGGGTGGGGTGGGGTGGATGGAGCTTAGTATAATAAAATCACAAAAATAAGTCTTCATGTTAAGAAAGAATTGTACACAAGCATTTCCAAAACTGTCAAAGGTTATTTAGAAATAAAGCAATTCATGAATTATTTTATGACACACATTTTTACTGTCTTGTAATCATTTATTTAGCCTACAAATTAAAATTATACAAATAACTTTCTTTTTATTTTTATCATTATTATATATTATTATACAGGTTATGCATACGAATCTTTTATCCAAAACAACTTACAAAAGAGGAAAAATAATTACTCCAGAGTCAGTCACAATGGCAGGTTTATTGTACAATAATAATCAAGTGCTATTATAAGATTATCACAAATTTAACAAGATTTTGATGCACATCTTTCTTATTAAATCTTTGTATTCCACCTCGTACTACACTTGATAGAGAATCACTTAAGACACTTTGCTGTAGACCCATTCCACATAATAATATTCATTAAAACTGTATGTTAACACGTAGGAGCTTGCTGCATGAATCTGTGAGTACGGTTTACAAATCCATGGGAACGGATTGCGAAAGTGTGCGCGCAGGTTATGAATTCGTGGGTACAGATTCAAAAACCGAGGGTGCGGTTTACAAAATCTGAGCGCACGGATTGGAAATTCGTGGGCACGGTTTGTTAAACCGAAGGAACAGTTTATGAATTCGTGAGTACGGTTTATAAACTGAGGGGATGGATTGCAAAACCGTCGCCACGGATTGATTGTTTTTTCTCCTACAGGTGACGTGCGGGGCTCCGTAATATCCTCATCCCCTGCCTCGTTCCTCTTTTCGCCCCCAGAATCTGTCCCAACCACCGCCGCATTTAGTTTAATCTTCATTTTTTTCTTTAATAGCTAACTCCCTCCTCTTTCAGTCGATGAAAGAGATTCGTTCTTCTTCCCTGTGTTTTCTGATGGACGCTCTATTCGTTTCCATGTTTTTTCGCGCTGGTTTTAACTGCAAACTGCGTGCAGCCAATGGGCATATGAAACGTCATTACGTAGCTTAACAGCACAGTGTTCATGGGAAATGTAGGAAGTGCTGCCAGGGGATAAATGACCGAGAACAGAGACTCATGCCATGGATCACCAGCCAAACTGGCTAGTAAGTTTTAATTAACACCCGCCAAAATTAATTTTAACCCGCATTTGGCGGGTTGGCGGGTGTTAATTTAGAACCCTGAGTCTAAGCCCTGTCTGTGAAACCGGGCCTTGGTGTTTTTAAAGTTAACTGCGAGGGCTAAACTGAGGAATTTAAATGGAAGAAGTCGACTCCAGAAACGATCATCTTTCAGGTTTAGCATGATAACAACATCAACTGTTCAGTTTTAGGCTTCTATTAATTATTTAGCCATACGTAGCTTATACTGAAGTCGTTTTTGGACAAATGTAATCAACAGTGTCATCTTAAATGTCCCAGATAGCACACGTACGTCTGGAAGATGTCTGTTAAAGATCTGTTGATCTGGAAAGCATCTTCTGTCTACAAACATCTTTTTTTCAAACATTTTTGTCTGCCATGGTCATGGATCTGAGGAATCACACAGTCTCGGGGTTTTGTTTCCAGAAGATAGACTTTATTTCAGAGAGAAACAAAGCCGAGATGTTCTCTGCAAGAAGATCTCCCGAATGCTCAGTGGCTTCCCATTATACACCCTATACAGGGCGTTCCAAACAGTCAGACCTTTCCTTATGTTTAAAATTTTAATATCTCCCTAGAGACTTGCTATGGTAAAGAAAAGAGGCCCATTGCATGTTTTTTCCAGATGTTTCCTATCTGTGGTGGTCAGGATGTTTTTTGCAGATATATAGGCTATATGATTATAATGGAATAAGACACGTATGCATATATGTGACTAGATTCATCTTGATTATACTGGATTGAGTAAAATCTTATTAATAAAAATCTTCCACATTCTCCCCTTTGAGACTCACATTTGATTATTTTTATCCAGAGTGCTACTCCGTAATCCAGTCATATTAGTTACTCTACCTAGTGACTAAATAAGTCACATTGTATTATCACCAGTGACTAGATTATGAAATTCCAGGGATTACTGGACCAAACATCTCTCTCCTAATTTGACAAGGAGGGAGTAAAAGATCCAGTCTCCCTAATTCCTTCTTTAATAGTACACAATGTTATAAGCATTAAGGTGCAATTGGTTCAGCATGGTTATCACAGTTATGTATAAAAGTCATAAAAATACATACATCACATCACACATTGAATATCACAAGATTATAAGAGTTGATCTTCGGCTCAGATACCTTATGTATCATAGAGAGCCTTTCCGGTTACCCTCAAAAATCAATTTCCCATTATCTTAACATCTTTGGATTTCATTTGCTTAGCTGTGGCTTTGACTAGTGACCTCAATATAGGAAGTATACAGTAAAATATTAAATCTCCTGTCAATAATGCAATTCCTAAAAACTTTCCCAATTTAGCAAACCATGCTCCCCATGCTCCTAACTTTAAATCAAACCAGTCTCACATTTTATTATCTTTTCCAACATTTTCTTTATATACCATTCTAAGCCTTTTCAATTTGATCATTACTTCATTAAATGCTCCTTCTAGAGCAGTATTATTTGGTATATAAATACATCATTGTCCCCCAAACATAACACATACTTTTCCTTCTTCAGTTTACAAATCTCGAGCTTTTCTATTTTGCTTTTTTCATTCTATTTGTTGCATTCAATTGCTCTATTTTCCCTTCAAATCCTCCTACATCCATATTTCCCTTCTCCTCATAACCTTCAAATTCTACATCTGCCATTACTTGACATTATCTTTCCACTTTTTCTTTTCCATTTGTTGGCTCCCATCTGCTCCCAAGTATTTCGATCTCAGTAGCAGTCCCATCACTCTCTCATTCCATCTTCACCAGGGAGACTCTTTGCGTGTTGTTGCAATGGTCTTTCCATCGTTGGCAAGGGTGGGTTGTTACTAGCACGCCCTTCATCCCTCACTTCATGCTGTGTGGAGTTGTTGAAGCTGGTTGGCATATTTTAAGGTTAGAGATGTGAACTCAGGTGTCACTCTGTAACCATTTTGCTGATTAATGCAAGGCTCTCCCTTGAGATCCTATCTGCACCCTCACTGGTTCTCTTTGATGGAGCGAAGCATTCCTTGGCCTTACTAGAACTGCTGTCACCTGTAAATGGAAAACTTCAGAGTTTTTGTTAGTGTTATTAAGCATGCTATTTTGCTCATCTTGCCATTTGTTCTTCTTGGTGTGACCTGTAGAAATGTAATGTGGGTTGAGGGCTGTTTTGGCCCCTTTTTGAGCTTTCACAATTCCAGTGCTGTCTTTACAATAAGAAAAGGGTGAATACCCATTTTTTATAATATAACAAAGAATTTGGTTTTACTCCGTTTCCAGGCCTTTTGACCTGGAAAACACTCAACCCACTTTATTTATTTTAACAGTCAGAAAGATAATATTTCATCCTTTTGAAACAATCAGCTCCATCATGATATGCTGAAAAGAAAGTCAGATGTGGGGTGGACAGAGCAAGCTTGCTTTGCTCTGCCTTCCCATGTTATACGCTGCGCATGTGTGGCACTGTTTTTCTTTCTGCCACAACAAAGACCTAGGTACTGACCAGGAAATTTAACCAAATTCATCCATGGTCATTATTTTACTGGGCATAAGTTTGCCCTGTGGGCCCACATTCAAATTTGTATACAGCTGTTTTGGCAAATTGATTGAATTACCTCAGTGTCTCGTCAGACACTCTCTTTCATGCCATACAAAACCATCATTCATACTTTTTCACACACTTTCACACCCCTTTTTGGCCAAAAACATATTTTTTTCTCAGAATGTCAGCTGATTGTGAACTAAATTATTTTAGCTGTGGAATGGCACATTTTGTGTAGGATAACATAAACCTTTGATGTTAGACTCTACTTAGCGTAGACCTGCTATCATTCCACATAGCTTCTAGATGTCATGCAACTGGGCAATATCAGCCACCATAAAGTTTAGTTTGACACTTCTCTATAAACCTTCTTTTCTCTTCTTCTTCTTTCTTTCTTTCTTCAAAATCTAATAGATTGATTTGTTTAGAATATTAGGCCTAGGCATTGGGCATTTGAGAGAGCCAATTATAATTTCTCAAATGTCTCTCGTTTGTCTAATTTAAAGTTTATTCAAATACTTTTTTGTTATTGCTCATGAGCAACTTTGAGAAGAGGATTGGAGATCTTGTTATCCCCAGTGTGTGACAGTATATGTGATTTCATGATTTTAGAAATATTTTTTATTCATTTTTGTTTTATTCAGTTTTACCTTAGAAAATTACCTTTAAACAAACTGGAGTGACCAATATTTATATTTCCTCAACAATATATATTTTTTCTATTGTTCATCAAGTTACCCTTTTTTTATTTTATTTTATTTTTTCCAAAAAAGGTTCAGCATTGTTGTCAAGTATCCAGTTGTGCTTTTTCCCCAGTTGGTTAATGAAATAGGCCTTATTATGCCAAATTCAGCTCCATGTTTATCTGATTGGTGAGTCAAGTACTCACTTCTGTCTGTCAAAGTTATGTTTTCTTTAAGACATAAGGCTGGACTGGAACCTATTGAAAAGCAGATTGAGAAGGTTAGTTAAAACACAGAATTTAAAGAAGTGCTGTGAGACCAATGACTAATCAAAAATAATATAGTTAATAAAATAATGAAATAAAATAATTAACATTTGACTTTTCCGCCTTCCCGTTTCAGACCTCTGTATCTTACAAATACAGAGCGGTGGCCAAAGGACTTTTCCGCGATTTCTATAATACATCTGGCTCACGTGTATTGCTGTCTTTTATTGGCCCAGCCCACAATGAACACAGACCATTGCATGCAATGTATTTCTGCCTACACTATCCAGATTAAAATCAGGCCTTTTTCAAAGACCTTTCAGTAAACCAAATATGTGTATGCAGTTTTTCTTCTGGAAACAAAACCCCCCATTTTTATTTATTTAATTAGTTGTAAATTTGGAAGAGCAGATTTTAAGTGACCTTACCGCTCAGAACTGACCAGTCAACAACACACACTAATTATATAAGCAAAAATGCTTACCTTATTCTATGGTGGCCACCACTGTGTGTGTGTGTGTTGCTCATCAGTCAGCTCAAAAGCGGGCGTCCACTCTGCTGCTCTTTTCCAGTCCCTTCGTGGTCGCCAAATGTAGTGTATTTTTGTCTGCCATGGATCTGAGGAATCACACAGTCTCGGGGTTTTGTTTCCAGAAGATAGACTTTATTTCAGAGAGAAACAAAGCCGAGATGTTCTCTGCAAGAAGATCTCCTGAATGCTCAGTGGCATCCCATTATACACCCTATACAGGGCGTTCCAAACAGTCAGACCTTTCCTTGTGCTTAAAATTTTAATACCTCCCTAGAGACTTGCTATGGTAAAGAAAAGAGGCCCATTGCATGTTTTTCCAGATGTTTCCTATCTGTGGTGGTCAGGATGTTTTTTGCAGACATAGGCACAATCCTTTCACACAAGAAGAAGAAGAAGAATAAGAAGAACTTTATTGGGTTTGCGGCGCAGTCGCAAGGCACTACATGACAAACATATAACAAAACAATACGATGCATTACAAAACACTAAAATACATACATACAAATAAAAATACCCTTGGGTCTAACCCTGCCAGATGGACAGATAGCTTATTTTAATTGATTTAACGCCTTAATGGCTTGTGGTACAAAAGAAAATTTTGATCTGTTCTTGGTCATAAGAGGTGGGCAGAAACGACGCCTAGATGGTAATAAATTAAAATGGGATGCTAATGGGGGTGTGTGATCGCATACAATGTTATTGGCTTTTTTCAACATTCTGTCCTTGTAAATGTGTTCGATGCTTGGTAATGTTATCCCAAGTAGCTTGCTAGCAGTAGTGACTGTTTTTCTAATTATGTCTTTCTGTGCTTCTGTGGCATTTCTGAACCAACAAATGATACAGCACGTTAAAACACTTTCAATAAAAGCAGTATAAAACATCTGAAGCATTTTGTTATTGACATTAAAAACAAACGGTTTCTTTAGGAAATACATTCTTTGCTGTGTCTTAGTGTGCAAAAGATCAGTCCAAGAGTCCCATTTAAGTTTGTTGTCCAGTACAATGCCAAGATATTTATAGTTTGTAACGACCTGAATGATCTCCCCATTGATGAAAGTATCGATTGTTTGCTGTGACTTTCTAAAATCTATGGACATTTCTTTGGTCTTAGTGGTATTTAGAATTAAGTGTGACTTATTGCACCATTCTAAAAAAGAATCTAAAACTGGCCCATGATCTACCTCCCCATCCTGTAGCAGACTCACAAGAGCTGTGTCATCCGCATATTTAATAAAATGCCTGTTTTGAAAAGTGCTAGTGCATGAATTTGTATATAAAATAAATAATAAAGGAGATAAAACACATCCTTGTGGAGAGCCTATGTATGTTATCTTCACATCAGACACAAACGAACCCACTCTAACACGCTGGACTCTACTGGTAAGGAAATCCATGATCCAATAAATAATACCTGTGTTAAGAGAGAATTCACTGGCTAAAATTTCTGCAAGTATCTTGGGTTGCATGGTGTTAAAAGCAGATGAAAAGTCCACAAATAGAATCTTAGCATGGGTCTTTGGTTTCTCAAGATGAGTATGCAAAAGGTGCATTAATGTCAGAATTGCATCGTCCACCCCCCTGGAGGACTGATAAGCAAATTGCAAGGGGTCCATAAGATGGTGAGTTTGTGATATAATGTACCGCTTAACCAGGGGTTCCAGGCACTTCATAACTAATGATGTCAATTGGTCTGAAATCATTTAACTCTGTGGGTCTTGGCAGTTTTGGCACAGGTACAATGGTAGATGTTTTCCACAGGATGGGGACTTTACTGAGATTAAGAGAAGAATTAAAAATGTCAGTGAACACAGGTGCTAACTGTTCTGCACAGTGCTTCAGGATATTACCACAGATTTTGTCAGGGCCAGGGCTTTTCCGTGGATTACAACGTCTAAAAAAGTGAAAGACATCCAATTGTCTGGTATTTGATACACATGCAGAAACAGAGGATGGAGGGGGCAGCACCGCTGTCACCTCAAAACGACAGAAGAAGGCGTTAAGCTGGTTTGCCCTTTCCATGTCCTTTTAACTATATCATCCTGATTCCTGTATGCATTTTTCTTTTCAATTATAAAATGCTTTAATTTATTGGAGATCCAGGGCTTGTCATTTGGAAATACTTAAATGGTTTTTATGGGAATGACTGAGTCTACACAGAAATTGATGTATTCAGATATTGTTTCCACTTGTTCATTTATATCAGGGCATTTAAAAATGTCCCAATTTGTGCAATCAAAACAGCCCTGCAGGGCCATAATACTGTCATTATTCCATACTTTCACTGAGTGTTCTTGGGGCTTCTCCCTTTGCATGAGTCTCTGATATGTAGGCCGGAGATAAACCACATTGTGGTCAGATGCCCCTAGTGGTGGAAGCAATGATGACGAATAAGCGTCTTTGACAGTTCCATAGCATAAGTCTAAAAACTTATTTTTCCGGGAGGGACAGTTGACGTACTGATAATATGTGCGTAAGCACTTTTTCACAGGACAGTTATTAAAATCTCCTAAAATAAACTTAGGAGCATCCGGAGACAGTAGATCAAGCTTGTGGGAGAGATTAAAAATAATGTCAAGTGATCTGTCGAAATTTGCCTTTGGATGAATATATACGACAGATAGAAGGGACGAAGAGAGACACACAGCAGTTCAATGGTCGTGATCTAATCCATGGGCGATACAATGTTTTAAAATCACTAAAAGCAGTCCAATCTTACACCAATAAGCCAAGTCACAAAGGCTATATGATTATAATGGAATAAGACACGTATGCATATATGTGATTCATCTTGATTATACTGGATTGAGTAAAATCTTATTAATAAAAATCTTCCGCAACATCTTAAAGACATCTTCTAAACGTCTATTTGACATCTGATAGGAAACGTCTGCAGTACTGCAGATGAGCAAACACGTCTAGCAGATGTAATTCAGACGTCAAATAGACGTTTCCGCAATTTTCGTGTATAGCACATGACTATAGCTACGTATATTGTGCAATGATGGACAAACAGCAGAACACACAAGGCCTCATTACATTTTTAATCTTGTGAGTTTTAATCATCTCAGATATGAATATAGTTAGTATTTTTTTATTACAGTTTTTGTATGTTGTAGTCCAGTTGAATGCATTGCATCATGGGATACTAGTGTTCTACGTAGTGATCTCTGGCATGAAGACTACTGGACATAGTACTAAGTAAAGGCCCATTGTTACACCGAGGACGATAACTATAATAATAAATATGATAAATACAACTATAAAGTTTCAATAATCATTCTATAGGCTTGTTCACGCAAGGATGATAACTATACAGTTTTGATAATCATTCTAATGTGAGGATAGTGAAGTCCATATCACAAAAGGCGATATGATAAAAACATGAACAGCAAATCAGAATCCACCAGACTTTAACGAGCTTGAGCATTTAAAGTGGCAGACAAAATAACTGTGCCGCACGCTCAGGGCCGCTTTATCCTGAAGGGCAACATGGGCTGGAGCCTAAGGCCCCTGGCTAATTAGTATGAATTCGTACAATCTTATTTGTGTGATTTTGTATGATCGGTTTACAGCCTACTGACGGTTAGGATTAGGGGTGTTTATTCCATAGATATGTGTAAGTAGATGCCTCATTAGCGACTGTTTGTATCGCCCGTTACGCGTAAGCCACCCGCTGTCTGTTGGAAGGGTCAACTTAAAGTCATTCACCAAAGTAATCAATGGCTATTCGAAGATGCTACAGTCCTTATCTTTGGTTCCACCACTCCCTCCCATTCTTGAATATTCATTGATTATATGGTGAATGACGTCGAGTTGACCATTGCACAATGGCGGATGCATCTATATGCTTTGAGCTGTTGAATGAGGCATCTACCTATCCACCTCATTTTTTATAATTAAGCTGCTTTCTGTGAATGTGTGAGACTTCCAGTTCATTAGCCACTGTAGGGAAAGAACGAGAAGAATAACAAAGTGCATTAAAAGGTAAAACTGGTTGCACTACGAACAAGTGTGTTCATAATTAATATAATACATTGAAATAATATCGTAAGAAAAACCAGTTTGCAATATCAAGCAGCAAAACAAGCACTGTTTTGAAATAGCTGGAAGAGGATGAGACCGGAAGCCAGACACGACCGCACTCGCTCTTATGGGACAAAAAAAAGGTGGATAGGCCTACATATCTATGTTTCCCCCCCTAAAAAGATATATAATTTTTCATGAAAATGGATAAGCAATATATGTATATATATTTCAAATTATGCTGCGCTCTTTGCATTTGCCCACTGTCATATTCATGTTATTTTCTCTGTGTGCTATATGTTAAATGAATGTTACCCTCGCTTTATTTGAAAAATATGATTCCCAATGCACACAAACCCCCCAGAATACTGAGTCCACTGTTGGTTAAAGTGCTTACTTCCTTTTAAATTATATTTGTATTAAATATTTATGTATTTGTGAAAAATACTTTGTCATTTAAAGTATGTTTATTTGACACATTTATTTTGTAATCCATTGTTAAATATTAATAAAAAAATTAATTATATCAGCTTCATATCGGCCCCGATTTTCAAGATATCGGCATCAGCATTGGCTGTCAAAAACCCTGTCAAATATATATATATTTGCCAATATTGCTATAAATATACATACAGTAAAAAATAAATGCAAAATACACACTTAATATGGTAGCCTACATATAGCTAACTAAGAATGAAAGCACAAATTTAGAAAGAAAGAAAAATGCTAAAAAGGGGAGAAAGTGTTGTTTGTCTATATATATATATATAATATATAAAAATATTTTCTAGATCTAGAACATGTCTTCAAGCTTTATATATTGAAGCTTGAAGGCGTTCTAGATCTAGAAAATATTTTTATATATTTTAACCACTGTCCAAATAGATCTATTATAGATAAGCGGTTCTAACATGTAATAATTTAAATAACATTTAATCAATTTAGCTGTTTTGCTATATTAGTTATAAGCCTGTGCATAAGGCGCAACGTAAATGTAACAAAAATCAGTTTAACCAGACATTCTCTGGTTTAACACATGTTGTGCACGGCCACATTTCAGAGCAGGAGCGACTTCCGCTCCCAATGTCCTTTGCGGGGCGTCGCTGCGTCAGTTCCTTCTCTTCTCCAGGACTGTCTTCGGTAGAGACAGGCCGAACGGTGAGCGCATCAAAATCTGAATTCATCCTTTTACATTGTGATTAAGATGAGCGATCCGCAGTGTGCGGCGCTGCATTAGCGTCCACTGTGTTCACACGCGCTTATATTGTGACTCCTAGAGCGATAGGGCAGGCGATATTAACATGAAACAACACTCGGGGTCTACACGGCTGTGATGCGCGTGACACCGCGGGCACGAGATGGAAATAATACTGTTCTGCTCGCTGTAACCTCTCAACAGAGGCATTTTAATCTAACTAGATGATTCAGAGCTGGTTACATGTATTGTGTGTGTTGCGTGTAGTGTGTAAACGTCAGATATCTGCGCCAAGCTTATACTTTATTGCACGCTGTAGTTTATTCTTATTGACATCATAGGTCTTGGAGAAGAGTTTACAGCTAGCTAATGTTGCTAACATACATGCTAAAGTAAATCGATTTAGTCAAAGTTGCATGTCATTTGTCAAATAGAATGATTTATTGTATTTAGTTTGGTATTTGTGTTGTAGATCTGTGTTTTTGAACGCAGTGTCTCATTCATTTCTGCATGTTGACTCCGTAGGCACCATGGTTCAACTCAGACCCCTAACCAGACCTAAAATCCTCAAGAAGAGGACCAAGAAGTTCATCAGACATCAGTCCGACCGCTATGTCAAGATCAAGGTGGGGAGTCTGGAATATCCTGGAGCTTGCAGTCCTGGTTTCTTTCTAGGCTTAGAAAAGTTGCAGGAATAAAAATCACAGGGTTGTCACGAAGTGAAGACTTCTAGTCAGTGTTGGCATGAAATGCTTATCTGAATAAGCCTTTCCAAGGTGACCCACATAGAAGAATGTTTTTAGCAGTTAAACTACATAACGATATTAAGCAAAAAATACATTTTTTAAATGTTTATTGCTGTGAAACAGCCACAGAAGCTGGTATGTTGTGTGTTAAAGTGCATACAGTAGATATTGTGAATAATTGATTTATTAAACGTTTTCTTTTGATCATTTTAACCTGGGTGTGTAGTAAATAGGAAGAAAAGATCTGTGGCTACTTTGGTTTCATTGTGACTTAAAACTTCGTACTTTCCCTGATTTATTAAAAAATAAAAATGTGCAGTGGATTTATTAAGTTATATTTAATAATTGCTGGACAGATCATGGAAGGCCATTGATCTGAAGATCCGAAAGCGCTCTTGTAGCAAGTTCTCTAAAGATCTTGGAGCACTACATTTTGTATGCTTTTCAAATGCACTGCCCACATTTATTCATGTTAAGAGATCAACTAAAGTGGTTCAATATTCTTTTAAACCACTTCTAATGGAGAACTCCATGTGAATTTAGCCTTCACTTACATCCTTGATCTAAAATGAATGCTCTCTGTAGAAAAACTGGAGGAAGCCCAGAGGTATCGACAACAGAGTGCGCAGACGCTTCAAGGGTCAGATGTTGATGCCCAACATCGGTTATGGGAGTAACAAGAAGACCAAACACATGCTGCCCTCTGGATTCAGGAAGTTCTTGGTCCACAATATCAAGGAACTTGAAGTCCTCATGATGAGCAACAAGTAAGTTTTTTTTTAATCTATTGCCAATTTTATCTAAGTGTTTCATATTACATATATAAAATCTTTGAATGTTTTAATGTGTTTGTTGTGGTCTTGGTGATATGTAACTAGTAGATTGTATTTGTTTAAAGTGGTTTGGACTGTCTGTATCTCTCCGATCATACCTGCTGAATTGCCCGTATTCATCTCAGGTGTTGAATTCGGAGAAATAGCATGGCGGAGGAAATGCCCATTCCACCTCTAGCTCTTGCCATAGCCAGCAGGTGGAAGATAATCTGCAACAAGTGACTAGTGCTTGTATTTGGGTCTCCTCTTATGAATAAAACTAGGTTGTGTGAACTTGAGTGTCAGTGATGAATGCTGCATTTGAAATAGTTTTTAAAATAAGAAGAACGTGTGATCATCTTATCTTTTCTCTGTAGGTCCCATTGTGCAGAGATCGCCCACAATGTGTCTTCAAAGAACAGGAAGCTCATTGTAGAGAGGGCCGCTCAGTTGGCCATTAAGGTTACAAACCCCAACGCCAGACTCCGCAGCGAGGAGAACGAATAATCTGGTTGTCTTGTTGTATTTTCAATAAAATGGGAAAAAAAGTGAAACTAGTCTTGTCTTTATTGTCTAGTTACTGTCTGCTCCAGGAGGCAACATTATCCGTTTGAGAACAAGAAGCCTGTTTGAAAGCAGTTTTCGGTCATTGTCAAATCATTGAGTGTATATAGCTAGGAAGTATGTAATTTTGGATGCAGGTCTTGGAGACTACTAATGAGCTGATGACCTGAATCAGATGTGTTTAGGGAGACATGCAAAATGTGCTCTGATGGTTGGGCTCCAGGAACAGAGTTGGAAACCCCTGCCCTAGAAAACGCAGGTTCTGTAATAATATGCTTCAAGCTTTTTTTTTTTAATCAAAACTAGTCCATTGCAGGTTCTGCAACCACAAACAAAGGCTAAGCTGATTAACACTGATATAAATATACTTTATTTTTATAAAAATACCTGAGATGTTTTGAAGAACACAGAAAAGCCATAATGTCCAAATTGTATGTTTATTGTTTCATTAGGTAAAATAAGAAAAAATAATTTCTTTAAAAGAAATTGGAAGTTAACATCCATATCCATACGTTTTTCTACAGTGTAGAGAATACAGTTTTTTGTTTTGTTTTTAGATATGCATATGTATTGAAAAGAAGACTCATCCCGTGTGTTTTTTAAATGTTTGTAATCACAATAAGCCATTCCAAGGTGACTTACACATTTTTAATCTTGGGTGACTTTTTTATAAAAGTCCTTTATCCTTGAAAGGTGATTTGTTAAATTGTGCTGGATATGCATTTTGAAGTTTTCATTTCAGATGGATACCATTTCCTGACAAAAAATAAAAAAATTACGGTGACACTTTTCTATTATAAGGTTTTATAATAAAACCTTGGATATTTCTAATGACATAATTACAGAGGGTAAACAAGAGTAAATTGTGCTTGCACTCTAATTGTCTTTGCATTTCAATAAAACTTCCAATAGAACTCACCTAAATTTTGCCATTTTTAAAGTATAATTTTGGCGAATAGAGTTCTTTTCTGGTCTTTTCTCTGCTTGTTTTCTGCATTGTGGTTGATCAGCCTGGATACATCCATTAGCTAACAATATCTGAATTGTAATTTATTTTGTATTCTATTAATATGATGTGAGTTCCAGTTACCAGCGTGACACTAACACGTTTAGTGGTAATGGCTACTTTTTTACTAAAGTACATGTCGGAGCATACACTTCTATAATTTTAACTTGAGTGAAAAAGTGTAGTCAGATACTGCAGTATCTGTACTTCTACTTGAGTGAAGGATGTGTGTACTTATGCCATCTCTGCACAAACTACAAGGTAAACTGTAGTTGAGGGTCCTAACTGGTGTCCATCGATTCCACAACCCCTGTTAAGGGGTCTCCTTGCAGGCTCTCAAAGATGGTGGCCATCTCTGTGTTGCTTCTGATCTGATTGGCAAAGTCTGCCATAGCAGGGCTCTTTTCCACCTCGCTGATGGACAGCAGGGCGGCGACTGCACGCATGGCAGAGCGCCTCAGCTCTTCCTGTTTCTCAAACTCTTGCTTCACTGAACCGGCTTTTACCTTTGTATTCAAAAAAAGATAATTGTTTACTGACAACTATATAAGGCAACATCCCATATTTTTGTTACAAACTGCTGTCATGTTAAACCTTACTTTTGTAGTGCAAGTAGCTTTCAGTGGTTCCACTAATCTGTCCAGTCTTTGTACTACAGCGGCAGGACAGAGTTTAGAAAGTCTGGCGAGCATAATGAAGGTCAGCATCTAAAAAAGAACAATGGAAACGTGAGCATCTTAAAAGGGAAAGATACTTTTTTTCTTTCCACTAACACATGTAACAGACAACATTTAAGCATAAAGCAATGCATTCGACTGCTACCTCACTGAAAATACACTTACTTTAATGTCATAGTGATCTTTCAGGCCTTCTTCAACATGGTTCAGAAATTCAAAAATGTCCAAACAGTCCATGCAGCTGTCCAGCAGAGTATACATGCATTCAAACGCCGCCTTACGGACGTCCAAACCATCATCTACTGTGTGCTTGAAGGGGCCCATCTCAACCTGAGATGTGATTTAACATGCCAGAATTTGAAAAGATCACAACACAGAATTTAACCTTGTATAGAATTTGCATTTCTTTTACAGGATTTAATAATAATAGTATTTCCCAAATTCTACACATTGTTTTATATGGCAGTTTCCACATGTTTTTAACATTCATAGTTTGTACCTCTCTAACAAGGTCTTTTCTGATCTGGGTCTCTTTGTATAGATGTGGGAGAAGTGATGTCAGAAGTCCACGGATCAGGGAGGGTTTGTTGTGGGCGGCTGAATTGAACATGACTAAAGCCACCCGCCGAACATTGAGGTCAGGGTCTTGGAGTGTTTTCAGGAAGTCACCTAATAGTGGAATTACAAACTAAGCCATAAGTGCAAGGTTTTAAGACAGTATCTGTCATTCATTTACCGATATACAAGTAAAAAATATATATAATTTACCAATGCATCCTTTGAGGAGTGAGTCTATGGGCATGGGGTGCTCTACAATAGTGAACTTCACTGCAGTTACAACCGTACTGCGGGAAAGAGGAGACCCTGGAAGAACAATACATATTGACTTGCTTGTACAGCCTAATTATGTATATCAAATTGTTCATGCTTAAAACTGCATTTTAAGAATATATGTTTAAAACTAGCCTATTATCATCTAAGTTCAATATAAAATTTAATCTCTTATTACCTGAGGACAGTTGTTTCTTTAGCCTTGGTATGAGTTCAGATGGACTGACCAGTGTGAGTTTCCCCAAACATTCGGCTACTATATTGCGAGTACCCTCTTCTGCACATTCACAGTGCTTGAACAGCAGATCCCAGATGTTCTCGACATGAGGCTTGAGACTTTCGGCTGACAGAGCGCTAATCATTTCCTTGAGGGAGTGCAGAAGTAGGTACTGTCTCTTTGGCTGGCTTCCGATCTCCTTGAGCATGAATGGCAAGTACTCTCCCAGGTTTCCGACACAAATGTTTCCCAAAGCAAAAGATGCGGCAGACTTGACTTCCTCGTTAGGAGATCCGAAGGCTTCCATTATGACTCCCTTCAGTTCCTTCTGCCCTTCGAAGTTCATAAAACGTCCAATTTCCCCAAGGCACAGCAACGAGAGAATTCTCACAGACTCTGAAGATTTGGGTTTCTTAACATCCTGGATAAGGTTGGTGACCACTCCAGAAGCCTCTTTGGGACAGGCCATTGACAAGGCTGCTACACACTTGGCCACCGAGTAGTAGGACTGTTTATGCATGGACATGGAGTCAGTTGACCTTGAATCATAGAAAGGCCCCCTCAAGGCTTTCAGAAGGTCACTGTAACTCATGTTGTTTGCCTTTGTGGCTACAAGAACCTTGAAGAACTCAAGTAAGGAATTAAGAGCACCTCCTTGTAGCAGTGGTGAATGGACTAAGTTAAGCACTTCAGGTAAAATTGTCCCCCCAATCTTGCTCAAAGAGGAAGGGCAAACTTTGGCCATACAGGTGATCAGCGTTATTGCTACTTGTGAGATATGCATATCACTCTCCTGAATCAAAGCAGGTACCTCACTCAGTATGGAGTCTATCAAAGGCGGCTTGAAGCTGTCACTGTAGTTTGTGACCATAACATTCAGGGCCGTTATCGTGTTCAACTTAAGGGCTCGCTGGTTTTTCCGTAAGAAGGATCCAAGCATTGGTATCCCCTCCGTTAAAATGGGCCTTAAGTCGATTTTAAGTGGCGAGGAAGCAACAAGGGTCAAAGTCTTCACTGCGACAAGTCTGGTGATTTCATTTTTAAGCCTTTCCAGAAATATCTGCAAGGTGGGCTGCAGGTCAGCACCAAGCTGGTCACCAAAATGACTCAAAATGTGACCCATGGAGAAAATGGCTCGCTCTTTCACTTCTTGGTCTATGTCAGCCGCCTTTAACTTCTTCAAGGTGCAGGCAAACACAATCTTAATGTAGGGTTTGGCATCAAAAGAGACGGGCTTGTCCAGTGGGCGCATGAGCTTGACGATCTGCTGGGTGACTTGGAGGGCCTCAGATGTGATCTTATAAAACGGGTCTTCCACGCATTGGATGACCGGTGGTAAGATGACGTTAATGTGTGGGTGGAAGATCTCTGGGTTGTGGCTACTTAAGAGAACATTGAGGAAAGCAAGGGCATCAATTTTCAGATTTGAAGAGGTTGACTTGTCTGTCAAGGAGTAAATAATACCTAAAGAGAGATAAAAGCTGAAATGAATGTATACACTGAAATAATATGCCACCAAATTGGTTCAAATGCAAGAGGTCCAAAGGCAAATTTGGACTATACCAGGCTTCATCAACCCTAGACCTTGAGATCCATTTTCCTGCAGAGTTTTGCTCCAACCTGGATTAAACACACCTACTGTACTTGCAACTTTGTAGTAATCCTGAAGATCTTAATTGGCATGTTCAGATGTGTTTGATTAGGGTTGGACCTAAACTCTGCAGGAAAGTGGATCTCGAGGACCAGAGTTAAGGACCCTTGAACTAGACTATTATGTACTTGTTGAAACTAGAGCAAGAAAAGAACATCTTTGACTAGAACTTAGTGCCCATTAGCAATAGACAATCTGAAGTAAGCATGTTAGCTGTTCTTACTCAGAATAGCGACTTGACACCATGTTTACAATGGGTGTGACTATAGTTTTGTGAATTCTCCAAATCAGTTTGTCCTTCATGTCACAAGTCAAATGGGGCATCAGTTTACAATTGGTAACTCATTGCTTTGCATCCATTTAAGACAGTATCACTGGTTATAATGCGTTCTACTGGCTTTTGACTTTCAGATGCTCTTTTACAATGTAAACAGGGTGTTAGCATAGCATTTTATACTAAATCTTTTTTAAACAGACCTGGAACGAGGGCTGGTATGTGTTCTCCCAGTTGACCAGGCAGTACATTGGCCATTTCTGTCAGGAGACTGAAGCAGCTTTGCCTACATCTCATGCTTTTCTCCTTTAGCTGTCGGTGTAAAGCTTTTACAACTGTAGGTACCTGTGAGAGCAGGTCAGAGCAATTTTTAGGAGATATGCACCAGATGTAAGTTGGGTCGATAACCTGCAAACATTAGTACCTGTTTCTTCAAGAGAGAAATTGCAGGCTCCTCTTTAGCCCCTGTGTCCAGAATGGGACCATGAGGGCGTCTGGTCTGTCTGAGCAAAGCCACGAAGGCTGAGAAAATGTCAGTTTTAACATTGTCCTCACGCTCTTTGAAACGGGACACCAACGTTGGGCCTACAGATCCATAAAGCTCCACCAGCAGATCCCTGCGGCTGCTGATTATCGCCTCCAGACATTTCACAGAGGAACGCCGCACCTTCCAGCTCATGTCATCATCATCACTATATTCATCATCAGACTCTATAGATTACAAGTGTGCTGACTGTGAAAAACATCAGCCATCTGCCTCATCTTATAGATAAATAAACTTGAATTTGTATTTACCATTATTAATAATTTGTTAAAAAAAAAAAAAAAAAAAAGAAATACTGTTTTTTGTTTAAAGATGGAATTATTCCTCCTAAAGATGCATAATAATGGTCAAAAATCACCTTGATCTTCATCCTCTTTGTCCTCAACGTCCATGCTGTCATCCTCATCATTATCAGCATCGTAGTTGTAATTGGGGTCATAGGTGATGTACTTCAAACATAACTTGATGATTGCTTGTATGTTAGGAGACATTTCCTTCGGACATCTGTTAGTATCAGACACATATACACATATAAAATAATATGCTATAATTTAACATATAAAATGAAAAAAATGAAAGAAAGTATATAATTTATACTGGGAAAAAATATAATACAATGCTGCAAAAATGACAAAACAATGTAATTAGCAACAGTAACATAAAGGGGGGGGGGGGTAAAAAAATACTAAAATGTAAAATAATGACAAAATATTAAATTTTAAACCAAAATAATAAACCAAGATATTAAAATACTTGTAAGATATGATGCAATTAAAAAAACAAAAAACAACAACAACAACATTGACTCGTGTTGGAAAAAAAAGTAAGTTTAAGTTTTTGACCAATTAATAAAGAAATAAAATAGAAACAGTTTTACCTGCTAACAAAAGCTTCAAAAGCTTGAAAGCAGAACTCGCGTAGCTCATCATCCTCCACGTTACAAAATTTCACCACCATTGGCACAATCGTTTGCAGGTGTTCACCTTCAGATCATAAGACTCAATATTACTACACTTTCATATTCAAAATGTAATGTCCATGTAATATTCAAAATCTCCAAAAGACATTTTAGTACTTATTATGATTCATTACATTCTGTTAGTCTCTTTGGCCCTCAACACCGAAGGACAGAATTCTAGCAGAAATATTGAATCAGCTCACCAATCCTGTGTCCTCCTCGTCTGCTGACCGTAGCCAGGCACTGGATGTAGGTGCGGACGCTGGCGGTGGGCGGTCCGCGGGACAGTTCGCCCATGAGGTGTTCGGTGAGCCGCGTGAACAAAGCCGGGCTACAACTGGGCACCAGGTGACCCAGAGCAATTATAGAGCGTTTCCTCACAGCCATATGAGGACTCGTAAGCTGAGCGAGGAGGCTGGTCAGAATCGACTGATGGAAGTTCACCAGAGCAGTGCTCAACCTGTCAAATAATGTATAAGACTGATCCCAGATAGCACAGGTACGTCTGCAAGATGTCTGTTAAAGATCACTTCATCTGCTGTGTACAAGATGTCAGTTTTACATTCATTCTAAATATAAACATCTTGAATAAATCTTCTAAACGTATGTTAGACATCTGATAGACGTCTTTAAGATACCAGTTTTACATTCATTCTAAATCATAAACATCTTAAATACATCTAAACGTCTATTTGACATCTGATAGATGTCTTTAAGATGTCAGTTTTACATTCATTCTAAATCATAAACATTTTAAATACATCTAAATGTCTATTTGACATCTGATAGACGTCTTTAAGATGTCAGTTTTACATTCATTCTAAATCATAAACATCAAATACATTTAAACGTCTATTTGACATCTGATAAACGTCTTTAAGATGTCAGTTTTACATTCATTCTAAATATAAACATCTTCAGTACATCATCTAAATGTCTATTTGACATCTGATAAACGTCTTTAAGATGTCAGTTTTACATTCATTCTAAATCATAAACATCAAATCTAAATGTCTATTTGACATCTGATAGATGCCTTTAAGATGTTTTACATTCATTATAAATATAAACATCTTAAATACATCTTCTAAACATCTATTTGACATCTGATAGATGTCTTTAAGATAAGTTTTACTTTCATTATAAATCATAAACATTTTAAATAAATCTAAATGTCTATTTGACATCTGATAGATGTCTTTAAGATGTAAATTTTACATTCATTCTGAGTCAAAAACAACTTCAATACATCATCTAAATGTCTATTTGACATCTGATAAACGTCTTTAAGATGTCAGTTTTACATTCATTCTGAATCATAAACATCAAATACATCTAAACGTCTATTTGACATCTGATAGATGTCTCTAAGATGACAGTTTTACACTTCTTTCTACATCATAAACCTGAACTTCTATTTGACATCTAATAGACATCTTTAAGAGGTCAGTTTTACATCCATTCTAAATGCTAAACATCTTAAATACATCTAAATGTCTATCTGACATCTGATAGGAAACATCCTATAGACGTATTGCAGATGAGCAAACAATCTAGCAGATTAATGTCAAATAGACGTCTCTGAGATGTATGTGTGCTATCAGGGGATGGGTGGATGATCATAAACACTTACATGCAAGACGTGTTAACTAACCTGCCCAACATGTCGGAGAGAATATCCAAAGCCTCCAGCTGAATGGACACATCGTCTTGCATTCCCATGGCTCCAATCAACTGGGACGTGATTTTCTTACAGACGTTGACTGTGAGGCTCAAACCTTCAACACAATACAACAACTAAGACTAATAAGATCTTAAAAAGATGGATATTTCTCTAAAATCACCTTGATACCTGTAGATGATGGTGGCAGTTCAGCGATGACGGTCTTCAGGCCCATGCTGGAAATGTCCCTCAGCTGCTCTTTGTTGGACACCATGTTGGAGCAAAGCGTGTCCACCATCGTCTCCACCTGACACTCCTTCACTTTTCCCACCAAAGGACCGAGACTACACAAACCAGAAATAATCACGACCACTGTATCACTGAAAAGTAAGATGTTTGGAAGAAACTCTGAGTGAAAACAATACCATTTGACAGCCAAGTTTTGCACTTCTCCATTTTTGTCCTCCAGAAGTTTGAGTAGCATCGCCACAACTTTCCTCTCGCTTTCCTCGTCCAGTTTGATTGAGTCCTTCTGGAGCTCCATCATCAGGTCATTGGCTGCCATAAACCTGATAGAAATCACTTTTGATGTACTTCAAATCCACATTGCAATGGTTTTACCATGGTAAATAATACTAAGGTAGCACCACAGTACTTTATTTGCTATCTGAAAAGCTTACATAGCAAAACAGTTTGAGAACAACTAATTAAAAACCAAATTCTGTAGGAAGTTATCATTAATGTTGATTAATTTAATATTTAAGTTTGATATAGAATAGTTAAAAATCCATGCAAACAAATAATTGTTTTCAGTATGTTCACAACAGCTATAGTTTTTAGTTACAAAAGTTAATGTTTAATCCAGTTAAGAGTTTCAAGGCATAGAATCTAAAAGTTATTCAGATATAAAAAGTTGATTGAGCTTTATATAAAAACTGCAGGCCTTTGCTTTGTCATCGGCCTATTTCTGTTAACACTAAGTTAGTCATGCGTATACACCACACACTTAGTCTTACCGAAAGTCTTTGTCAGTGGATGTCATTTTTTCCAAAAGATTGGAAATGTAAAAGGTGACATTCGACATCTTGGCTTTTTAAAGCACTGCGCTTTAATGGAGAATTAAAACTTAGTACAGAAAGTTGAGCTTGATTAAGATCATAACGCCTGGCTGGACACTGGACAGACTGCGACATATGACACTTTGGGACAGTTATAAATAGAGATGAGCGATATTAATGGACCTCGCTCTGGCGTCCTCTGTCGGACTCGATGTGAACCGCGGACGAGAAAACTGAGCGGAACCTTGTTTTCGTTCCAGCCGGAGTTTAGCGGCGGAAACACAGTCTGCGCTGAGAGCTCGCTCTGCCACGTCGGAAATATTATCTGTTATTTCATTTCTGAAGCTCTGAAGAGCAACTGAGACACTTTCTTACATTTTCAGAGGTCAAGTTGGCTGTTGGAGGGCTATAATCAAATATGGTGAGTGCTACATTGTTGACTGGGTTTGCATTATTCTCAGATTTTAGTTTAAACGCCGGTAGTTCTCCGTCTGAGAGATGGAAAAGCCAAGCAAAACCGATTCTGTAGTTTTTAATAAGCGACCTGATGGAAAACACAGTGACTTTTTACACGTCAAAACTCTTTATGAGATCAAAAACAACTTTCTAGTGGTTTAGTAATGATTAGATTAGAAACATATTTATAAAACAGCTCTGATAATATAATATTATTAGATTTGATTCTGACAGATATCCATGTTAGAGTTTCTACTGCCATATTTTCCACAGCTTATATTTTTCCCACCATTATTATTATTATTATCATCATCATCATCATCATTATTAATAATACAATTAATTGTAGTTACGATCCGAGTTTATTTCTAAAAAAATATTACACACACACACACACACACACACACACATATATATATATTAAGGCTTATTTTTTTAAAATAGTGCTGTCAATAGATTAAAAGTCAGGATAAACTCCGCTAATTACTTTTTTAACAGTATTTTTTAATTGAATAAAATATTTATTTCAGTTAATTACATAATAAGTAATTATGAAATAATAACAATGAAATTTCTAAATAATCAATTAGTTGCAAATATACCTATAAACAAGACAGTTTATTGAGATTGTTGGCTATTCAGATCAAATGCATGATGATATCAACAATTCTATTGATGTCAGTTAAATCTGATGCATTCTAAAGTTCTAAAACAGACTAAAATATAATAAGTGTTTAAGTTGTTCAGCAAGTGTGTGGTTTTGTGTCCCTCAGGTTTCAGTCATTAACACAGTGGACACCTCACACGAGGACATGATCGTGAGTGTCTCCGTCCAGTCTGTCTCCTCCTTTACCTTCACTGCATCTTCTCCAGCAGCATCATGACTCTGGTTTGTTGTTCTGTCTTCAGCATGATGCTCAGATGGATTATTATGGCACCAGGCTGGCCACCTGCTCTTCTGATCGCTCTGTGAAGATCTTCGACGTCAAAAACGGAGGGCAGATCCTCGTGGCTGATCTGAGGGGGTGAGTGAAGCACGCAACTAAAACTAGGCTTCAATGATGCCAAAATGAAACGAAAACTTCAGAAGACTATTACAATAACCAGAAAATGTAACTATTCCCTATGCAAAAGAACACAGGCATTACATATTAAATTAATTCAATTTAAATCTAAATTACAACAATGAAATCTATTCTTTTAATATTTATTTTAGTAATTGCTCAAGTATATAATTAGTTGAAAGTGGATAACAAAGAAACAATTATAATCATACATCCAAAAACTTAATTAAGCAGTTTTGTTATAATTAGGGAGATCAATTGATTAAAATATTTAATGCAGTTAATTACATGATTAATAGTTATACACTAAACTTACACTAAACTACAGTTTTGATACAACAGAAAGGGCTAACGAACACAATTCTTTAATATCCCCCAAAAATGTACCTATAAATAACAGTTAAATATTTTACAATAAAGTATGTTTTTAATTAAGTAGCTATTCAAATAAAAAAAGAGTAAATGGGTAAAAGAAAGAAACCAATTATATATATATATATATATATATATATATATATATATATATATATATATAATTACGTATTTATCAGCATTATCAAATATAAGTAAAAATCTGCTTACATTTATGTGTTATATTTAGTGTTGTCAATGGATTAAAATATTAAACCCAGTAAATTAAACAAGAAATTATTAAATAATACAATGAAAATAATAATAATAATACTTCTTTTTTTGCTGTTGTTGTCAGGAACAGGTAATTTATAACAAAATAGTTGATTAATCACATATATTTGTATTGGCTGAAAAATACCCCCAAATAATTAATAATTAAATAATATATTACTGAAGCTGACAAAAGCATCAAATGGGCAAAAAAAAAGTGTTTTACTGGTATCATCATTTTTTTATATTTTTTATTATTATACATTTACTTTTTATAAAAGGTGACTTATGACTGATAATTAAATTAAATGTAAAAATTAAATGTAAAAATTAAATTAAACTTACATTTTATGCATTCAGCAGACGCTTTTATCCAAAGTAACTTACAGTGCATTCAGACTAATATTTTTTACCTTACATGTGTTCCCTGGGAATTGAACCCACAACATTGCGCTGCTAACGCATTGCTCTACCACTGAGCCACAGGAACACTTAATTTATCTTACTAGTCCTTTTATTTCAATTGTTTCGATGTCTTTGGGCAGTCATGAGGGTCCAGTGTGGCAGGTGGCCTGGGCTCACCCCATGTACGGCAACATCCTGGCATCCTGCTCCTACGACAGGAAGGTGATCATCTGGAAGGAGGAGAACGGCACCTGGGACAAGATGTATGAATACACCGGCCACGACTCCTCCGGTAACGTCACGCTCTTGATTCTCACATTCAAACACCGTGTCACAGAACATCCCGCATGCGGACAGTCACACGTTTGTTGTCCCGCAGTGAACTCTGTTTGTTGGGGGCCGCATGACTTCGGCTTGTTTCTGGCCTGTGGCAGCTCAGACGGTGCCATTTCTGTGTTGACCTGCTCTGGAGATGGACACTGGGATGTTAAGAAGATCAACAATGCACATACAGTGAGTCCTGCCTTTTATATGCCAATGCATATAATAATATGCATTAGACGTGCAGGTTTCAGTGGAGTATGGTAGATGTTTGTTGTACTGAGTTTTTAATGGTTTCTCTCCTCTCGCTGGCAGATCGGCTGTAACGCTGTGAGTTGGGCCCCAGCTGTTGTTCCAGGGAGTCTTATTGAGCAGCCAACAGGACAGAAGCCCAACTACATCAAGAGATTTGTGTCTGGAGGCTGTGACAATCTGGTCAAGCTTTGGAAGTGAGTCCAGCGCTTTTAATAAAGAGAGAACAGTGACGAGCACCTGCTGTCAGCTTTTACTACAACAGTTGGGCTCCAGTAGACCCACGCTGAATTAAATAGAAAACTTCAAAAAGAAAGACAAATTATGTAGTTTTATGTACGCATTAGCATTTGGAATAATTAAGATGTTAATTTGTTTTTGAAAGCAGTCTGATTCTCATTATGGCTGCGTTTATTTGACCGAAAATGCAGTTATAATGTGAAATATTATTGCAATTTAAAATAACAGTTTTCTGTTTGAATTTATTGTAAAATGTAATTTATTCCTGTGATGTAAAGCTACATTTTCGGCATTATTACTCCAGTCTTCAGTGTCACATGATCCTTCAGAAGTCCTTCTGATTTGCTGCTCAAGAAACATTTCTGATAATTATCAATGTTGACAACAGTTCAAAATGTTGAAACTCTTTGATAAAACAATTTTTTTTTGAGTGGAAAGTTCATAAAAACTGCATTTATTTGAAATACCTTGAAGTAATGTATTAACGTTCATATTTCCTTCCCAGGGAAGAGGACGGCCAGTGGAAAGAGGACCAGAAGCTGGAGGCACACAGTGATTGGGTGAGAGATGTTGGCTGGGCTCCTTCCATTGGTCTGCCGACCAGCACAATCGCCAGCTGCTCACAGGTGATCACAGCCAAGTGCTTTACTATAAATACTGTCCTGTAGATCACTGTACACAATAACAGTAATACAATCTAGATCTAAATTAAGTCAGATTTAAATTGATGTTTATTTTTAAACTAAAAATTATATTATGCTGTATTATATTACATTCCTGTAGTGCAAACAATAGAGCATGGCATGTGTTTTATTTCTTAGGAATATACATAAATGATTTATTTTGTATTACTGTCCACCTTAGGATGGTCGTGTGTTTATCTGGACGTGTGACGACCCAGCCGGTAACACCTGGACGGCTAAACTGCTCCACAAATTTAATGACGTGGTGTGGCACGTGAGCTGGTCCATCACAGGAAACATCCTGGCTGTGTCAGGAGGAGACAACAAAGTATGTGCTCAGTTATAGCTTTCCGATACCACCCTAGAGTCTGGATTTAAAGAAATAGTTGATCAATAATGAAAATGACGTATTTACCCTCAAACTACTTAAAATGGCTTTTTCAATCAACCGTTGTAGCAAATTAAATTCAAAATGAATAAAATAAGTGTAAAAATAATCTATAAAATACACTACTGTTAAAAAATAAACAAGAAATTAATATTTTTATTCAGCAGAAACATTACATTGATCAGTAGTGACAGTAAGAAATTGTATAATGTAACAAAAGTTTCAAATTTCAAATAAATGCTGTTCATCTGTACTTTTCATCAATGAACCCTGAAAAAATGCAACATGAAGAGAAATTCATCATCTTCTTTTAAAAACATTTAAAAAAATTGTTACTGACAACACAACGCTAGTTGGACACACACAAAAATGAAAAAATAAAAATAAAAATTTCAAAAACAACATTAGTAAAATTAACATGACAACAGAAAATTGACCAGTTTACTAAAAATAATTTAAATGAATAATAGAAGCTATCGATGGTACTGAAATAACAACGCTAATAAACACTGTGATACTCAAGGATGGATGTTGTGTGCCAAACATGATTCATCCCATCACCAACTAAAGCACAGGCCGTGAACGTTCTCTGACAGATTCATTGTGATTCATTCAGTTTTCACCATAAAACTTATGTTGACAGTCTTTGGCTCTCGTCCCATGGGATTAAGGAGTGAAGATGCTCCGCTTGAGTTTACAGCTCTGCAGAGCCGCAGTTTCTCCAACTTCATTACTCATTTTACAGTGCCTGAGTATTAAGCACTCTCAGGTTCAGGCATTAATGACAGAGGTTATATCACCCGGCACTCGGCCCAGCGTGAGGGAGTGGGTCCTCGATGTCGCCGTTATTTAAATGGAGACTCTTGGCTGTTGCGCTTTTTGTCAGATTTTCACATGCTGCATTGTAATTATTCACAGCAGCGAGCGCCGGGTTGAGCCAGTTACTCTCAGACAATATCTGATGCATTTATAAAACAGACAGCTATATAATGTAAAAGTGCTTTGAAAATAAGCACAGGTGAAATATAGTCCTGACTAGGTGGTAAAATATTTCTAAATAAAAGGGATTGTTCAACCAAAAATGAAAAGCACGTCATTTATGTTTGCCATTGACTTTTGCACTTAGGTGACCCTGTGGAAGGAGTCAGTGGACGGACAGTGGGCTTGTATCAGTGACGTCAACAAAGGCCAGGGGGCCGTGACCTCCATCACAGACAGCCAACAGAACGAGCAGTGACGCCCGTCTCCTCTCTCACACCTCCAATCAGACAAGGCTGACATTGTGCTGCCCTCAAAGACTTTCTTGAACGTTAAAAGTGCATCTCGGTTTCAGTCGGCAGAGTGGATATTAAATTTTGTTTTGGTTTTCATCCTGACCCTGATTTTTTTAGATTGTTTCCATTGGTTCATTTCCAAACAGGATGTTTGAGCTGATTTATATTATTTGTAAAAATCCTTAACATGTTAATTATGTTGAGAAATGATTGATGGAGAAGTAAGAAAAAAATGATGATAAGTGAAAGCTGGTCCAGATATATTAGCCACAATGGACTTGGTGTGCTTCAAGACCTACACGACCATTGAAGAATAAAGCTTTCTGTACTAAACTATAACGAACTTGTTTTATTATTATTAATTTAATTAAATTATATTTTATACAATTTAATTACCTACAATATAATGGTTATAAATATATGTTGTGTGTATATCATACAATATTTGTTTTGATGAACTTTTAAAACCATGAAATCAACATTAACCATTAATTTTATTAATACATTGTTTTATTGTTCAGGATTTACACGTTAGCTTAAAGGGAGAGTTCCCCTCAAAAATCTGTCATCATTAACTCGCCCTTAAGTTGTTCCAAACCTCCATGAGTTTCTTTCTTCTGTTGAACACGAAAGAAGGTGGAAGAATGTTGGTTACCAAACAATTGCTGGTAGCCACTGACTTGGAAAAAAAAATGCTTTGTAAGTCAGTGGTTACTGGCAGCTGTTTGGTTACCAGCATTCTTCAGAATATCTTCTTTGATGTTATTCATAATATTTCTATCAGAATGCGACATTTTATCACAATTAAGACTTAATTTCTTGCAATTGCAAGTTATAAACTCTCAATTAAGACTCAGAATTGCAAGTTATTAAGTGAGATGTAAACCCAGAATTCGTAGAAAAAGTGTCAGAATTGCGAGTTTATAGTAATTGCGAGATGTAATTTCAAAACTGCAATATGTGAACTCACAATTATGCGATATATATTTGCAATTGATAAAAAAAGTCCAAATTGTGAGCGATAAACTCATAATTATGAGTTATCGCAATTACCTTTTTTTATACTTTCATTCTGTGGCGGAAACCAGTTTCGGTGTGGACCGCACACATATGGGAGTGAAGTGTACGCTAATTATAAAAAAATGTATGATCCTATGTTTTTTATTGTTTAGAAAAAAGCATAAAGATCTACCCCTTAACTTAACTGTCAGAAGATCGTATGGAAAGTACGAATAAGATTATATATGATAAGAATCAATATGAGTTAGCCACCAATTCACCAAAACATAAAATATTCGAGAGTGTAGGAATAAAATAGGTTGCAAATGACGTTTCATGTTGACTTTACACCGCATCTTAAAACGCAATACCTGAAACGTCAAAAAAAACAACTAAACCATAAGCAAAATTGTTGGCATCACCTGCATAATCTGTCAAATAAACATGCCGTCTAAACATTCAGCGTGAACATACTATGGCAGTTGTTCCCATTACTGTCATATTAAATTATGCCTCGGTTACAGATTTGGCAAAGTTGCCCATGGGTTCAGGAGATCAGCACAGAGGCCTGCCAACACTCCCTCGGCCTCCAGTGATGAGTTTGCATCTGGAATGGGGGAAAAAAAACTCCAAATGTGTGGCAGCCTCTCACAATTGAAAGTGTCACTTAGAATAACAGGGTGATTTATTGTTTTGAGAAATGTGTATTTCAATACACTGGCTTACACATCAGCTTAGACCTTTCGGTTTGCAGTTCTGATGCGATTCTTACTCATGTTACAGAGCCAAATCACCCATTTTCAGGACATTACACCATTTTAAAAATACACTGTTCTCCTTTCTCTTTTGATTCGTTTAGTGTGTTCCAATGACCAAATCAAAATTAGCTCATTGATATTACTGAAGTTTTAACTCTGTACTTTCATTTATTTATTTATTGCCATATTTTGCATAACAGAAAATGAAGCACATATTTAACAAGTTTTAACATTATTCATTTATTTAGCAGTTCATTAGTTTTACTTCTAATTCTCATTCCTTTAGTACAAAAAACTTTCTCAAAGACGTTCTCATTATGGTAATGCAGAAAAAAATATTGCAAGAATTAGCTTTTTTTATATACAAATTTTTAATATACAGGTTAATTAAATAGTAGTTTTTAAAAGTAATGAGTAATATAATTAAGTTATAAAATGTAATTGTAGTATTTGTTGTACTGCTTTTAAGCTGACATTAATACAAAAAGGTTAGGCAAGATAATATTTACATATACTATATTATATGAGGGAATTTTTTATCACAATATATAACAAATAAAATGTAATAATTTAAAATACAAATATAATGTAAATAATATTTACATTAAATATATTTAAGGAGTATGTTAATTATAAAAATATATATTCTTCACAATTATAAATTAAAATGTTGAATACATATTCTAAAATATATAAATATATATTTTATATTAAATTAAAATGTAGTGTTAAACTACGTTTAAGTTGAAACTAGTAACTACACTAGTCGCTTTCATTATATCGCAATAACAAAAACTATTTTCTTTATGAAAAAAAAATTGTTTTATCATTTTAGAGTTGAAAATGTTCTCATAAAATTAAGAAAAGTAAGGTTAAGGTCATTAAAACGTCAAATTATCTTTATACTAACAAATAGCCAAATCACGTAAACTGGTGGTGTATTAATATGCTAATCATCCAGTAGCGTCTTGAATGGTAGGATGTGTCCTTCTCCGAGACCATCAGAAAGTAAGGGTTAATGAGTTTGTGCGTGGATCTGAGAGCGTTCCAGCGGCACGCGTTCACACACTTTGGTGAGGGGTGACACTCGTGAGTCATTTGCGCTCCTTTCTCAGGAGAGACAGCTGATGCCCGCTCATGGACCACTGCATGAACACCACAGGATCTGTCCACGATACACCTAACTACCGACACATCTCTGCCCGCGTGCTCCCTGTCCATCATCATCACCACCACCACAAACGAGCCTCTCTCCGCTTAACGCATTACACTTAGTTATTTGCCATGCTAAGCTGGAGGAGAAACCTGACTTTTTGCCTGCAGAGAATGCACGACGAAGGTAAGTGGATGGATTTCAGACTTATGAACCGAGTTTCGTGCATTCTCGCTTATTGGTGCATAATAGACATCAGCTGCGAATTCACCACGAGTGACTGCGTTTGCTGCTCGGAACCCACGTGTTAATCAAGTGCCATGTGTTTTTCCTTGTTTGTGTCTGTAATTACGTATACAATTATGTCTCAAGCTAAATCTGTTATGCCCCAGGACATAGCCTTGAGGTTCTCCTCGATGAATGTTGGGCGATTCTTAATATGCAGTACTTTTAACGTATAATAAAGCTGATAAATATTAAAATGAGATGTTTTAAATATGCACATCCTATTAGTTTTCCTGTATAACAGTATCATTATAAAATAAACATGAGTGATTTCTAAATAATTACTTTGATTTAAGTGGATATTGTCATTTTTTTGACAAAGCTATGCAACTTTAACATTTTTTGTTGAATTGTCACTTTATTTTATTAAAAATAAATAAACAACAGAATTCACAAGGTATGGCATAACAGGAATGGTCCCCTTAAATAGCTTTAAGGGTATTCATGAGCTCCTATCTATGGTATAATGAATTCCAAGGCAAAATGAGATGTGCCCCAGTACACAGCCTTGAGCAATCACTTCAACACTTGGGTAAAATGATGTCAAATGAAAATTAAGTTGTGCCCTTAGTACATAGCCCTGAGGTACTCCTTAGCATCTTGAACTACAGTGATGTTCTACAGCAGGGATTGCCAACGTCGGTTTCTGCAGGACATTGGGACTCAAGGAATGACGTTGCCTACCTCTTTCTACAGTGATGTTTAAGCTAATGCAGATTTTTTGTTTGTTTGTTTTTCTTTTTGTTTGTTTTTTAAGTTGAATGACTGAATGTTTATTGCTTAGGGGAGAAATTTTGAGTTGCTTAACTTGCCTCTACTCTCTGATCTCATGTGCGTTGAAGATCTCATGAATAGTGCATTGCAGAGAGGTGAGAATGTCACACTCTAAAAAGAGACATTGTGTGAAGATGCTTTTAAAATAGAAGTTTATTTACAATCAGTAAATGACGTATAAAGTTAATTAGCAATGAACTCTGTTATTCTGTCCAAAATTATTGTTGAAACACTCAGAAGAACAAGGAGAAAAAAAAAATGCATTTTTATTCTGTTTTTCTCTCTCTCTCATTCAGGAGCTAATCCTCTTTCCTTATCAGAATTTGAATTCCAAAATGCAAGATCCCATTATTCATAAGAATCAAGTTAAATTAGAATAGCCAAGATGAATTTGCAGTTATCAGACAGCGAGTGTGTGCATTTGCAGGAAGTTGTAGCACTGATAGAGCGTTGCCTGAGCATATCTTGTAGTGACTGCAGCAGAATACCTGGACAGATTCCCATGTTTAGCTTCAGCAGAATTGATCGTAGCTGCATGGATGCCCAAGATCCTGAATTTAGTTCTGCACCAGGATTTGTCCAATTGCTTTTTCAAAAATCCTTGTTTATTCGTTTTCCTGACCAATTACTATCTTAATATAGGCTTTGCCATTTTATTTTATTTATTATCATTATTATTGTGCCAATATTTATTTGTTTTATTTTTTTATGAATGTGGCCATGTATGAGGTTGCCATTTGAAATGGCATTTCAGAAATATTTTCTATGCCTCGTGTCTCAGAGCGGAATGAGGTCAGAGAGCAGAATGCTAATTTGCCCTCCACTATAGAGCTGTCATCTTCCTCCTCCTATTTTTGGAAGGCTCTGGAATTGCATGTATGTTAAATATCAAAGGATTGTGCCCTGTTGCTGAAGTCCAGTCACGGCAAACATTGTTTGACAAACCACAGAAAGATAGTTTCTTGTACTGGCTGGTTGTGATAATGAGGGCAGTCATATAATGTTGTATTTATAATAATAAATAATAATAATGATAAATACAATAATATATAATTATAAACATAATACTAACATGTATTTATCAGTGAATGCAATCATGTTTTTGCAAGCCACGAGTCCACACTTTACAAATCCCTTTACAAGTTCTGGAAAATATACTATCCATAAAACATTTGATATTTGTTTCCCCATGAAATTGTTTTTTTTTTTTTTTTACATGAAATTGAAAACAATCTATGGAAGAAGGATTTATTAACATTTTAATGAGAAATTTGTTTTGCCCAATGACCACAAATTAAAAAAATCTTAATTATCTTAACAAATAAGCGTGTCCATGTTAAAGAATCCTTTAAAGATCTAGTCTACAACAGTTGTCAAGTTCTTAGAAATGTTCTCTTATTCATGTTGGTTTAGGTTTTCTAAACTTTTTATGAACTTATTAAAATCTTTAAGTAAAGTTCAAATTTAGTGTGTTGAAAAAAAAAGAATTAATAAAATAAGTATTAATATATTGTTTATTCTTTTATATCTTTTCGGGATTGGTTGCATCATATGATTTGGTTAACCATTTTTTTTTACATTATTATTACAATTGCTTATCATAAAAAGGGTCAGGTCATTTTACAGTGGCCTATGTGGTCTATCATAGACATATCACTAAACCCCTATACAGTATATCTACAAAACTGTGTAAATCTGGCTACAAAGTCTTTTTCAGTTTTATTTTCAGAACTGATCAAGATAACATTTCCAATTTGCATAATCTACTTTGATGCCACACTTTACAAATCTCTCGGTCTAACATCCCTTTTCTGTTAGCGGTAGCAGGTCTGCACTCAACCCAAAAACGCACAGGTCTTTAGCAGCGTAAATCTGCCCTTAGGACACAGCATGTCAAACCCACAACGCCTCTTCAGCTCCCATCCTAAGAAGCACTTGATATTTCATTATAAACATATTGAGAGCTTCGGGAACGTTAAGGACTCTTGTGATTGAAAATGGCTAAATGCAATATGCAATAGCGTGACTCTACTCAGTAGACGCTTATAAAACATTCCCCAAATAAGTTTATATCACGTTCAGAATAGTTTTTGACACATCTTCTACAATATCTATACCGAATTGGTTAGTACAAGCAGAAAGAAATCTGCAACCCTACCTTAACCCTCATTCTTGATCTTCTGTCTTCATTTCACTCTAAAAAATGCTGGGTTATTTCAATCCAACTTTGGGTCAAAGTTGGACTAACCTGACTTTTGGGTTAAAAATTTAATCTTAAAATTTTACCCAACAGTTGGGTTAGTCCATATTTGACCCAAAGTTGGGTTGAAACAAGCCAGCATTTTTTAGAGTGTATACAATCTAAGGATGCTGGTTATTCTCATTAGACATGCTCATCTATTATGCAGTTCACATAATCAGTATGGCTGAACCGATAAACTGTAATGAGGATGTTTATGGTTCATTTTCTTTCCATGGGTGAAATATCATCTATTCATTTGGATGGAATGAAATCACATCATGCATGTAATCAAAGAAAAAAAAAAAACATATATTTGTATGACTTTTACCCCAACTAGGATGCCAAATGATTCCACGTGGTGTCACATATGTACAGTATTCCCTGCAATAAGCCACTATAATTAATGTTTTTTTTATTTAGAACAATGTGTCTTCACCTTTTTGTGACAGCTGCAGCTTTATTAGCTTTACAATGACTTATCTACCCTCATGTCATTAAAAAAAATAATTTTGAAGAATATTAACCATGTTAAGTGACGTGTGCCAGAAGCATTAGCTAATCTTCATCTAGGTCACTCATTGGAATTGTGCGTAATGTGATTTGATGATTCACCCAAGCAGAAAAAAAAACAGCTTCGTTTTTTATTTGTTATGCAGCATAAAATACAGCATTGGGAATTTGTATTTCCTGTCCTGTTTCCCATGAGTGGTTTGGTGAGGTACTGACAGTGAATGTGGCTCACCGTGACTCAACCCGCTCGGACTTGACATTGTGATGAGCGACACCGATGGCTGATCTACAGTGCCTTCATACGCACACTATCGGACTTGCTCGTTTTTGCGCCGTAAAGCCTGCTGGGGCCTGATTGCTCTGAGAGGCAGTGGCTCTCACTGGAAGTGAACTAAAGGATTAGTTCACTTCCAGAATAACAAATTCCTGATAATTTACTTACCCCCAATGTCATCCTAGACGCTTATGTCTTTCTTTCTTCAGTTGCAAAGAAATTAAGGTTTTTGAGGGAAACCTTCCAGGATTTTTCCTGGTCCAAACTGCAGTTTCAATGAAGCTTCAAAGGGCTCTACACAATCCCAGCCGAGGAATAAGGGTCTCATCTATTGAAACGATCTGTCATTTTTTGAAAAAAAAATTTAAAAAAATGTATGTATGTAAAATGTATTTTAATATAAAATGTATATACTTTTTAACAACAAATGCATGTCTTGGACTAACTTGACTTCATGCATTACTTAGTTATGTTGGAAAGGTCACTTGTGATGTAGGCTGAAGTGTGTTTACAAGCAAACATGCAAAGAAAGTCAAACACCCATTTCAAATAAAATACAAATAAAATAAAAGGTAATTGAAGGAGAACATGAGATGGAGTTTTTCACCCTCCCTGACCTTTCTGAACAGGATTACACAGGCAAAGAGCTGACCGCACGTGACCAGACATGCATCACAGAGCTAGTGCAAGACGTGCATTTGTGGTTAAAAAGCCACTTTTTTTTTTTTTTTAAGAAGTCATATTTCTGTGGACTTATGTTATAGATGCTTTCTTAAAATCTCAGCGGTTACAAGACATCCTGAAATATAATTAATTTTACTTTATTTGCATTAGTTTAAGTTTCATCTCATTCTCCTTGCCTTGAAAACAAAAGTAAAAGTTCACAACAGTCTTTCTCTCTTCAAAAACTCCACTATCTCTCTCTCTCTCTCTGTATATATATATATATATATCACTTTCACAATCTTTAATTACTAGAAGCTGTCTTATAGGTTATACACAGATACTAAAGCTTGACACTTCCTACAGCTCAATACATTTGCCTCAGTTCATTTATCTGTGGAGATCAATGAAATAACTGGGCGAGTGTCTGCTATGACCAAAACCAATGTCAGGCACGGACAATAAATGTCTACAAAACTAAATTTACAGACAGGCTATCTCCTTTTAACTACCACTGGCTGGATCTCCCTCTTTATCTTTCCTGCATTAGTCTATACTTACAAAGGTAAGTTATTACCAACAAACTACATTTTTGGAAAACTTTAGCTTTAGTGTAACTATTTGATTTACATTTTTTTTTTGTGCTGTACAAAAAAGGCATTATTTCTTGTGTCGTGTGATAACAGTATCCTTTTCGTTATGCCAGTAGGTGGCGACAGATGACTGTCTAATGAATCATTGAATCATTCATTGAACTGATTTGTTAAAAAACTCTGATTAATTCAGGAACAAAACATTTTATTAGTGATTCTTTGAATCATTCTCTAACTGAATGGTTTATTAGGATCAGACAATATTTGACTGAGATACAACTATTTGAAAATCTGGAATCTGAGGTTGCAAAAAAAATGTAAATACTGAGAAAGTCACCTTTGAAGTTGTCCAAATGAATTCTTAGCAATGTATATTACTAAATAAAAATTAAGTTTTGATTTATTTATGGTAGGACATTTACAAAATATCTTAATGGAACATGAACTTTACTTAATATCCTAATGATTTTTGGCATTAAAGAAAAATTTATAATTTTGACCCATACAAGGTTTTTTTTAGTGAATTTCTAATGAATACTGTATTTAAAAAATATGCTATATAAAAATATAACTATATGAGTTAAACTTTGAATTTGTAATTAAAACAAATTTTTATATATGCATCTCACTTACTGTAATCAAATTGTATGATCCTGTATCACATATACAGTACAGCTTGATTTTACTAGCCACTCAGTTTCTTATCATATCTCCTTTGGAAAAATATGTTGGTCGACTTTTGTTATTAGCATTTTGTTGTACACGTAAACACATTCTGTTCAACAATAACTAATAAGCCTTTTTGAAATTATGTGACCTGCAGGTTTGTTTTCTCCTGTGAAATGTTTCCCACTTTTTTGAGTGCAATGACAACCATGAGTAGTGTATTCTGCAAAATGAGGCAGATGGCCAGAAAGCAGTACAGAATTGCATGAGCGTGTCTTCAGCAGTTAGCAAGAGCTTTTTTAGTCTTCTGAAGCTAAACCTTGTGACTATTGTGGGCATATTTATTGCCATCATCTGGTTTCAAAGCCTTTTGCGGCCTGCTAACAGATGTTTTATGTAACCTGTTATCGTTAGCGTTGTCTGTTAGCCTAAACAGCCTTTTTAATAAATCGATTTGCTATTCTGTTTACGTGAATTGAATCTGAAACCGTAGGAAGTGGTTAGCGCAGTAGTTTGCGTTCAGCAATCTCTAATACTGATTTTTGTGCCTTTGTGCTGTTTACTTTCTACATAATGGCCATTATTCAGCGTAATTCTGCCATTCTAGATGACTTGCTTTGTGGCTCCAAGATAAAAGATCAAGAAGGGGAACCGCGATGTGTTCTGTCATTCTGGCTGCAGGGGCCTGTCACTTTGAGTTTGAGGTCTGCTTATCATTTAAAAGAACATCCAACCTATTCTCATCAAACCTTCGGTGTTCATACAGTCATAGTCTTACACCTGACCCTCAAAGACACTTCTGTGTGCTAAGTCATATTTTATTTTATATTGTTTAAAATTATCTTGCATTTCAGATGTTTCAAACCAAGAATTTTTCATTTTGTGGTGGAGTAACCCTTTAAAATATTCTGAAATTGTACTGAAATTAATGTACCATGCATGTGATACTTCCAAAAATACCATGATGGCACATTTCCAAAATAATGTGGTGCAATGTCCAAAAAGTTCATTGTTGTACAATGGTACTTTATTGTAAGTGATGATATTGTCAAAAAAAAAAAAACCATGGTGTCAACATATTAACCATGGTATTATCATAGAACATTTGTGATTGTCTGAATTGGCAATATGTAGTAGATAGTTGAAAATAAACAACAACAAAAAAAACAACAACCATGGTTTTGACATTCACATTACATTTCTGTGACGTGTAAATAATTATATTAGTTGCAAAATGTGGTTGTGTGTGGTGATTTCTGATGAGTTTTGAAGCACAGCAGGTGTGTTTCCAGAGGTCTACAGTAATACATAGCAGCATTTGTGATTTTAAGCATTGGTGATGGGTGCAAAGCTATCCAGTGGAGTGCAAAACAATCTTTTCCCTCTCAATCTTTGACTCGAACTGGCAGATCTGTCTCATGTGAGCACTCATGCTTTCCTGATCTACCCCTACGCCACACAAGTGGAACATGAGGAAACTGAATTATCGGTGTAACGATGTTCAAGAGAGATGTCTTTGGGGAGCTTTTTTTTTGCGCGATGGTGGGCGGATGCTAAAGAGAGCTCTAGGGCAGGAGTAGCAGACTCTCCACTCGCCCAGATGAAGAATATAATCCGAGATGAAAGCTTGTGTTGAGACGGCAAGCATCTAACCCCATTCACTGTGCTGTGAAACTGTCAGGATGCTACAAAAACTGCAGCTAAACCATCTTTCTGGCTACGTAGCTTTCTTAGCTTAGTTGAAATGCAACGGTGGGCATTAGCATACTTTTGTTAAAGATACAAGAGCATTTAGTCAATGAAAAACCTGAGTTTTTAGCCTGATAACATAGGTTTTGTTTGCCACAGTCTGAAATGAACACTCACAATGTCCAAATGCTAGTAAATTAGCTTTTAGCAAGTACCAAACGGTTAGCATACTCGTTGCAAGTACAAAAATTGCATTAATACACAAGCTAATATTCATACAGGAAATGTCAAACTACAACACAAGTATGTGCTGCTTTCTCAGTGTTATAGCATTAGCGTTAGCATAAAGTGTGTTTTTCTTTCTTTCATCTTTCAACATTTTCTTTGTAGTAAATTATTCTAATCGCTAATAATATTCAACCCAGTTAAGAAGTTACTAACCTGCACTAGATTTACGAAAATGTATGAATTACATAGTAAGCATTCATACACCAATTAGCAAAATATAAAATTAGTTATGAGTTTTCATGAATTTATGTAGGGAGTTAAGGTTAAAATAGATTTTTAGATTGATCTAAACTTTTATTTTCGCTGGTGACGCTGCCGACATGTCATGGAGACGCTGTGTTTCATTGTGAAGGAGAAAATACTTTGGCCTTCCAAAAGAGGAAACAACTAGAAGTTAGTGGTAGAGTTGTATTTCAACATTGTCTGGAACAGTTCAACCCAAATATTCAGATGTGTGCGACACATTTTATGGAGGATGAGGACTGTTTTCTGTAAGAATAGCCTACAATGCTGGTGTCTGTTTCTATAAAATGGGGCAGTTCCAATTTTGCGAGGACAGTCTGGCGCTTCTGACTCTCAGTCTGTAAGTATGTTTACATATTTAAAAAATTTGCCACTGCACATGAGCTGAGCCGTGTAGAGTATCGCTTGTTGTTTGTCGTTTCTCTGATCACAAACGCAGACATAGTTTTATGTTAACACGACGCGATGCAACTCGTAAAAAGACACTATAAGTCATTATAATCAGTAATTATGTCCCCACTGGATGCAACAAATGCCTCGTTTGTAATGGGTTTACTATTTTTGTCTTGTCGCGCTGGGACACTCGGCATCACAGTACGGTAAGGGTTGTAACATTTCTGTCACACACTTGAGGTATTCAGCCAATCACAATGTACTGGATAGCTGGCCAATCAAAGCACACCTCGCTTTTCAGAACAAAGAGCTCTGTAAAAATCACTGTGTTTCAGAAGCTGGGGCATAGAGGGCATAAACACTAATGTACATTATTTGGAAAATAATGTTTTTTTTTTTTTTTACCTTAAACCATGTTTAAATAAAAACATCCTGTTTAAATGGCACAGGCATTAGAAGGGAACTTTATCGGGCTCCTTGAGGCTGTTTGCTGCCACAAAAGTACAAAAAAAGTGTTGTTTTAAAATTATTTGGTTACTATTATGGTATTTATTCAATTTCTGAATTTGCTTTTAGCATTTTTACATACTTTGTAAAGCTTTTAATATATCTTTATTTTTGTTTTCAGTTTAAAATTGTTTTATTTCAACCTAAATTAATTTTTATTTCTAAAGGTTTTAGCAAATATATTTTTTTATTTCATAAAATTCCAATTAGAATCCAATATAGTGTTTATTAGATTTTTAGTAATTTAGTAATTTGTTTTTAATATTTTACCTTTGATATAAATCTATATTTTATTTCAGTTTTAGTAATTTCAGTACTTCAACTTAAATGTATTTTATTTTAGTTTAAATCTCATTTTTAAGTTTTTAACCTAATGTGTATTTAGTTTAATCTTTATTTAAGTTTTAGTTTACAGTACTAACACTAGTAATAATTAAAACTGAAACTGTTTGTGGTATCTGAGAAGTAAAAAATACTTGCGGATGGTTTCATGTTGACTTTCAGCTTCTAGAATGAAAATATATAATGCTTCTGTAATGACCGAGTATCTTTCCTATAATTCCCATGATTACAGAGCCATCTCTCACCATGCCATATTAGACCTACAGAAGATGACAGATGATTGCTCTGAAGCATCGAGCTCATTATGTGATCAGTAGAGCTTGACTGAAAAATATCTTTACCGTTACATCGATCACACTCAATTAAAGGGACTTGCCCGTCATGCCTTTTGTTGCATTTGTCTCCCATCCCTTCACTAAAAAAACAAAACAAACAATAAACACCTTGCTTGGAAAATTTCTCACAGTGGGTTACTGCATTCAGTTCTTGCTGGTAGTAAGTTATTTTTTCTTTAAATAGTCTAAAGACTGTTGTTTTTATGTTTGCAGTCACAGTCATGGCACAGTCCTTCTGAGGAAATAAATGCATGAATTTTATTTAAAATAAATTCATATACAAAGATGGCTTGTACTATGACATATTTTATCTAAATATACTAATATTCTGTTTAATGTCAAAAGGTAATAGTACAATAATACATGTACATTTCTATGAATTATAATATTTGTATATTCATGTTATAATATTTATAATAACAATAACAATTATTTATAATAATTTTATATTTTTTATAATATTTATATTATCACATAACCTAAATATAAAAATAACATTACAACTTTCTAATTATAAATTATTTAAATGCAATTATGATATAAAATAAATGACATAAAACAGAATTGTATTATAGATTTTGTTATCAATATAACATATATTTCATTTTTAATTTAAATATTAAAACGAACATTTAAATGAATTATTAAATCAAATGAAATAAAAATATATCATCTATAAAATATATTTAAAAATGTAACAATTCATATATTTTATATTTATGAGTATAATCAACACTTTCAATAGGAGAACACTGCTCTTAGGAGCTCGTGGCTGCTTTCGAAGGTGTTGCTGTGCAGAAAACATACCAAAGAGCAGAGAGCTCGTATCCGCTCAGTCAGTGAACTGAGGTTGTGAGTGCAGCGTTTGGGTTCTGACCTGATTGGCATTACAGTCAGTCGTCCCTGTGGTACCTTCAGCTCCAGTGGTGCCCGTGTGAACCCTGCTGGCGAACAGCTGCGTAAACACACAAGGTCTTCAGAGATCCGCTTCCCCCCGTCAGCTCTTCTGAAATCAGGCGGCTGCAGAACAAATAAAGACGGATCTGTCAGCTTGAATACGGAAAGTGCATGTTAACAAGTGCACTGTCAGTATTTTTACACAGTGATGAAGAGTTTTCCATATTAGTACTAGATTTACTAGATTAGTACTAGAGCATTGCTGGGCTGTTATTTAAATGTGTAATAAATGAGGTCTTCTCTAAATGAGGTTCCTGATGTATTTGTGGAGGAGCTGAATCTGGACTGGTTCCAGCACAACATATATTATTTCATTATTTATTTACAGTATCTGTCAGTTTATATATGGCTTTATTTGTGTGCTAACAGTAGGATGTGTCTGTGTTTAAACTGTGTTCAAAGCATGTTTGACCTTTTAAAAGGCAGCGTTCAGACTGAATTACAGACTTCCTCTCTACTTGGGTTTCTGTGTAAAACTGAAGCTTCAGGCAAGTCTGTCCTGCCTGGCTGATTTTCTCTCATCATTTTTACGGTTGCTAAAACAAGCTGATTATTCGCCGGCTCATTGTGAGATCAAATTAATCTGCTCATTTGCCAAGTGTGAAATTTACCTTCCACATTTATACATCTCATTTTCTCAGTCAGTCAGTGCTGTTGTGTTTTGTTTTTACACACCCTGCGGCATTTCAATTCATATTGTTAGACTCCATTAACATGTCTGTATAGTTTTAGTTTTTATTTTATTTAGTTAAGTAGCTCAAGTTAAAATAAACAGAACTGATAAATGTTACAATAAGCTAACCAAAATGAGCTTATTTTTTTGTATATTTAATTTTATTTCAGTTGATGTTTATTTTTATTTCAAGTAATGGTAATATACATGCATATAAAATGTTTTGTTAAATATTTTGAATTTGTTAGTTTATATTTAGGTTATTTTTATACTTTATATTTGAATTTTGAATTTTTTTTTCTCATTTTGTTATTTGTATGAGTTTTTTTATATATTTGTATAGTTTTTATATTTTAAAGTTTGAGTTTGATTTGGCAACTTGCTAAAAATAACATTTTTGTTATTTTTAACTTATTTCATGTAATTTATTTCAAAGTAATGGTTTTTTTTCTATGGTTTATGTGTTAGTTAATTATAATATAACGCTTTCAATTTAATAATATTTATAATCTCGACCTCGTTATAATATACATGATTGTATGTATGAATATAAAACATAGTTTTTGTAATTATTTTGATTTTATTTTAAACTGTTATGTTAATATTTTTCAGTTTTCATTTTAAATTTAAATAAAGTTTTTTGCATTTTGTTGTCATTTGTATTTGTTTTTTACATATACCTATAATATACCTATATAGATTTTTATTTTTAAAGTTTGAGTTTGAATTTGCTTTGGCATCAAGCTGAAATATATTTATTTTATTTCATTTTTTAAAAGGGTTATGAACTGCCTTCTTTTTTTATATTTTACTGTTCTCTGAGCTCTTCTTATATTTCATTTTTATTCTTAATTTTTTATGTAAAAGACAAACAAACAAAAAAACCATCATCATGTAGGCCCTTTTCTGTCCTGATATAAATCTATTTAATAATTGTATAAATATATAAATGTCAAGTGTATAAATGTACAGAATTAATTTTTATAAATAAAATGCATACCGTAAGCATCTTCCCTGTTTAATCTATATTAGTCGGTTTTCCTTCACAGTCAGTTCCAGCTTTAAATTCTTTAAATAATAAACTTATATTATATTATTTCACCTTGCGTTTCCCTGCTGATGTTGTTTCCTCAGCCAAGCGACAGCCAACTATCTGTTATTCATTTAGTTATTTTAATTTATTTGAGTAATCATTGTATATAAAACTAAGCTCATCAAAATAAAATAAAATAAAATAAAGTATCTAGGTAGGCGACTAACTGCGTTTCGGAAGATTTTGTGTTCCAAATATAATACAGTACATTGATTGATTTGCATGCTAAATAAATACTTTAAAGCAGTGAGGCCTAAAGTGTGTGATTAGAAATGAAGGTGTGTTTGATGAATTGAAAGATTCAATTTGCTGCTAATGAACTGCTGATGGTCTTTTTCCCAGCAGGCACTGCAAAATTAAATCGATTTCCCTTCCACTTTCACATGTGCTATGGAATGTAACGACACTTATGGCGTTCTTTCTCAAATCTTCAGATGGACTTGATCTTTCTGGAAGACTCGATTCTTCCACACAGATTTTCGCTCTGGTGTCTCTGATTGTGGACACTGATGTCCTTTAGTAGTTTTCTGTCCCCTTGAGGATGTTATGAGTGTAGACTGAATTTCCCCTCAGCCTTAAATCTGTCAAACCCCTTTTCACTCTCGTTCTCCGGTCTCTTGTTTCAGCAATGGTTTAATCAATAAAGCTGTCCAACACAATGCCACATGGACTGTGTTATACTGTGTTAGTCTGAGGAAGGGCCATGTGAGGCCCAAAATGTCACTAATAATAAAAAAACATTTTTTTGGGAGCTTATTCGGTGTGCGAATCTGTTACTTACTACTACTGTGTTATACTGTCGTAGTTAGTTCAATCTGTATTTGTAAATGTCCCATTTTTCATTTTTTAAGAAATGCAGGACCTAGCAAGTATAAGATAAAGTTCTAGACTCTTGCAATAAATATGCTGCAGTGGAACCATAAAATAAAAACGTTTTTAAATAGAACATAATATGAAAAATATGATTTTAAATCTAAAAATATTTTTAAAATATTTAATAATGAAACATTGTAATGTACATGTTAAGTATTATGAAAATATCATGAACTACTACTTACAAAATATTAACAAGCTATAAATATTTTTAAAATATATATTTTCATGTATCTACAATATGAAACGTTTTTTTTTTTTTTTTCATTAACTTTTTTTTTTTAATACCGAATAATTCCAAGTTATTTATATACAAATATACAGGTGCATCTCAATAAATAAGAATGTTGTGGAAAGGTTAATTTATTTCACTAGTTCAACTCAAATTGTGAAAATGTGTATCAAATAAATTCAGTGCACACAGACTGAAGTAGTTTAAGTCTTTTTCGTTCTTTTTATTGTGATGATTTTGGCTCACACTGAACAAAAACCCACCAATTCACGATGCAAGCTTGGTGTGGCCATCCTCCGGTTTAACCCAGCTCTTCACATTTTGCTGGACTCTCCTCAATCTTTGGCTGCTTGCAGGTTTAGACTGCTATTTTTGCCTGCTTAGAGGATGGGTAATCCCTGCGTGCAAATACACATTTTGCGCTTTAAGTTTGTGAAATTAAATGCTGCTCCAGGAGAATTCACAACAAACACAAGAAGAGACCAGAATGAATACTACAAGATTACACTGAGTTCAAGGTGTTGTTTCATTTTATATGCATCTACTGTAGTTTTTTTCTCCCGTATACTAGTGTTCACTGAGGTTTGCTCGTCAGGATCCAGCTCGTCGCGGCAGATATGAAAGCGTTTGGACAGCAGCCGTGTCAGATCTGCTGAGGAAGGAAGACATCAGCCTGGGTTTTCACACTCTTCTCAGCAGAGCCACTGGAGCGTTTCTGCTCCATATCGATCAACATGACAGATTCACCCTCCAGCTATTATTTCATTCAGTGTTGGTTTAGTATTCTATGTATATATGTTGTTATAATAGCAACACCAACAACAAATACAGAGAAAATGTTCTTTTAGTAAAGACTGGGGTATGACATATAGCTGGGTGAATGTCTGTGGTTGGCAACATTGCGCAGCTCTACGAAAACAAACTGTAAATATAATCGTTTTATGCTTTCCAGAGCGCAATCACAAATGCGCGCTGGAGCCTTTACCAAATCGGTTTCGCCAATATCCTAATATTACGGTTTTAAATGAAGATGATTTTCAATGTGTGAGAAAATTGACGTGTGGCGTGAGAGTGTGAGGAAAATTTCGTCAGTTTGGTGAGTCTCACGCTGAATGCGTGAGAGTTGGCAGCCCTGCTGGATATTTCTATTTACCTATTTCTATTAGTTATTTTATTTCAGTTTTAGTTATTTAACTCAAACTTGTTTTATCGCACAGCTCTATACATGAACAGGGAAACATTTTTTCTATTCAACTTTATCCACATACATACATACATTATAGCTGTGTGAAGCAATATATATTCTATATATCAATTCTCAACTGTCAGATTTTCTTTTTTTGTCGAAAGATATAACTATATCATCGTCCAGCTCTAGTAAATGCATCTGACTCGCACGTGTCCCTCAAAATCACTTCTATCTAAAAATCACCCTTAATTAAAACTGTAATGTTTTTCACCTCTTTCAGTTCTATTTCATTGCAGCTGTTCTTTGTGTATTGTGAATTATATTTTTTTACTGTCATTTAGGTTAAGAAACAACATACTGTAATGATGTAGGGTATTCTGATACAAGTATTTTAAGGCCTTGTTTACACCTGGTCACATGCGTTTCTCTGATCAAAAATGTATCTGATTTTCTGATTTCTGACTGTTAAAATGGTTCTTCAGCATTGTAAAGCCTCTCCTCAATTGACATCCATTAAAAAAAGGCCTCTTGTCCCCTTTCCCATGTACTAACAAACCGGAAGATTTAGCATTATTACACTTTTTTTGGCCATAGGTTGCAGGCTTGCCTTCTCTATTGTTTTTGGCTCACTATGCTTGCTAACCGTAAATTATGTAACATTTCTGAAGCACGAAACATGAACCACACGAGCCAACTGGATAAATATAAATCACACACAGAAGAAGATTTTAAAAGACAAACAGTTAGCATATTTTGGCATAAACACAAAGGTGATTCATCTGCGATTATAATTATAACGCGATAGTGTAGCTTGTCAGTTATTGTTTACAATGAATGGAATGGTGTGCTGTGATTGGTTGATGGAGGACTGGTGTTTGTCGTAGTTTGGAAAGATATAAAGAAAACATGACAGAATAACATGCCGGATATCGCTTTTTGTGTAAAATAAAAAATTGACTTTTCAATACGGACTAGATACCATACTGATTTTGGTGGGAACTAAATAAAAAAAATGCTGTTTATTGCGATTTGGAACCAAACTCTTCATATGAAATTTGAGAACGCAAAAGTGAACGGCCCCTTAGCTATCCAATCAGAGAAAACACATGAAGTGACCAGGTGTAAAATGGGGAATTAGATGCATGCAGGTCTTAAAGTGACACCAAACATGCTGCCACTTGTCTGGGATACTTCACCCTAAAAATGTAAATTCTGTCATTAGTTACTCACACTCATGTTGTCCCAAACCTGCATTAATTTCTTTTTTGTGCTCATGTGCTGAACACAAAATAAGATGGCATCAAAGATGGTGCCGCTGAGTTCAGACGCCATCCAGGTCGCTCTGCTTAGATTGTGTTTTTATTTACTTTTTTTACTTCTGCTTTCTCTTTTAACACACAACGTCTGCACTGATCAACTCACATTTCACTGCTGGTTATGTATTCTCTATATAATCGTGTATGTGGCGAATAAAAATCTTGAATCCTGAATATTTTGAAGAATGTGGGTAACCAAACAGTTGCCGGTAGCCATTGACTTTGATAGAAGAAGAAGAAGAAAAATACTATGGATGTCAATGGGGACCAACAACTATTTGGTTACCCACATTTTTCAAAATAACTTGTACAAAAAAAAAAAGAAAAAAGAAAGAACCCATTTCAGGTTTTAAACAACTTGAGAGTGAGTAAATTATGAAAGATTTTTCTCTTTTTTTGGTGAACTATCACTTTAATGTTAATAACACAACAAAACACCGAGAAAAATCACTCACTGCTCTTGACTGAACAACTTTAATATGGTTGCTTTGAGAAGAATCAATGTATAATATTTCATATTATATGTTTATTTAATGTTTAATTTTAATTTAATGTCTGATGTGGTATGACAAATTATTTCTGAAATCTTATCGCAACTTGTTTAGTTACGACATGTTTTTACGCTATTGAGTGCAAGTAGCCGTTCGCAATGTGTTTTTTCGGATTTCGTTTGCTCTGATTTTCAGTTGTTTTTCTATGTAAACATGCTAGGCCTACTTCCTTTGTATTCTGCTATCCCATAAATCGGTTTAAAAGGTGATAGCGGTCACATCTTAGATGAGTTTTCCTTTTTTTCCTCTCTGCATGAATCCACCTAGCTGCTGGATTTCTCTCTTCAGACCGAAATAACCAAAATTGCTTGTATTTTTAAGGTGAAATGTCACTTTTGTAGGTCTGCCAATACCCTTAACCGTGCAGCCAGGCTTCTATTGCCATATTTTACCTTGTGTCTTTGAGGTGGCGAGCACTTATCACACACACTTGCTGCTTCCCACCAAGCGTAATGGATTCTGCCTTTAGGATTAGACACGGAAATATCTCAACAATACCTCGTAGGAGGCTGGCGCTTGGGCACAATTATTTTTTGACTCATTTATCATGATACGGAAGTGTTAGAGAGTGGGATATTTTCAGAGCGTCAGTGTCACATTGCTCAGGTCACCAGCATTATTTACTGTTGTCATTTTTGCACAATTTGCAGTCTGGTTTGCTGCCACTAATGGTGCACAATTATAGTTTTAAGCTGACCTGTTTAGACCGTTCTATCAATTTGGAACATTTTAAAATGATTACAGTGGTTAACATTCAATCATATACATGCTATTGCTCATATTCTTGGCCACATGAGATACAATAATAATAATGTTTATTTTATGTCCTTTTGACCATTTCATATCTGTATCTGTCTGTATTTTTTACTTTTAGACTGCATCCGTCAAGCTTAAATATTCCACTCTATGAATTTTTCTTACAATTATTAAATTACTTTAAGAAGAATAAACAACAGAATAAACAACTAACATTAATTTCCCTCATTATTATACAGTCATCTATAATGTAACCATTTATTCGTTATCATTAATGCTTGTTGCATACATGCTTCTTTTCAAATGAATCAAGTATGTTTGATTACCAATTACAAACCTGAATTATCATTGAAATGCCTCACATTTATGCATATGCACATTCCCATATTATATGCTCAATATGATATGCTTAATTAAGCATTAACCATTCTGTTGGATAGAAATTTGCATGATAAAATAAATCAAGGCTGATGGAATCTCATGAGCTTGGTTCCATTGTGAGTTCAGGTCAACCCTGGAGGCCTTACGTGTTATGAGAAACCCTGTCAGTCAACAGAAGCACCGCCCCTACTGACCAACAGAGGGAGCTCTTACGTTACGGATGACACTGATGTTTCTGATTTTAAATCATATGCATAAGTTATTGTTAAGGATACAGAGAAGGTTAGATTAGTCTGTTCAGAGGCACAGAGGGAAAAAGCAATTCAGAAATTGCTGCATTCGACCCTTTGTGAGCGAATCAGTGAGACTCAATATAATGAGATGTGCATCTGAATGCCGAGATTAACGCCACCTTTGAACCGTAACTTTACAGCACCCAAAATAATCATGGCTGCATGGCTAATCTCCAATTTGATGAGTTCCTTCCTAAGCGGGAGAGAGCGAGGGAAACACAGATTACTGCACACTTCACTGCTCATACACTCACTGAGGAGTTCAGTGTACCAGCTGCTCAGCGTCTTTGTTTTGCTTTCTTTTATTTTTTATTGGTTTATGCTTTTTCCGTGGTTGCAGTTTAGCTTGGTGCCGGAGTGCATTATTTCAGTTGCTATTTATAATCTAATCACTTTATAGCTTCAAATGAGTGGACTTTTGTTGCTGGTTTTGGACTCCATTTGAGTTTAAGTTTTTTAAGCACACAATAAGGTGCCAAGAAGCTTCTGCATTAGATCTAATCACTTACCAATTTGTTTACACGGTGTCCTTGGCAGTTTAATGAATCATCGAGCATGTCTGTGTGTGGGACACATGCATTCATCACGATTACAAAGCCCAGAAATCATTTGCATTACTTTCAGCTGATACAATCAGAAAACCAGGGTGAACATGAGCAGATGAGCTGGTGAGCAGGTCTCTACCACACTGCGAGGCACTGACCTTATCTACGACTCAGACGGAACTCCAGGAAACAGACGGTGAACCACACTGGACAATATCTGAGGCAGAGAGTAAATCAGGACTCTGAGGACTGGAGTGAAGACAGGCATGGACAGGCTCAAACAACGATCTGACAACATGCAGAACCAAATAAGAGACAGATAAAGACAGGACAGAACAAGCGGCAGGTGCAGCCGTGCTGATTAGCTCGTCAGCTCTGTGGTTGCTGGAGCAACATGGAACAAGCAATCAGACAGGTAACGAGAAACAGACACGCAGAAACTAACACACGGATCCATGAACTGTGACAGTACCCCTCCTCCTAGGAGCGCCTCCTGGCACTTCCAGAGGAACATACCTGGCGATTGCAATCATCGATAAGCGAATAATCCAATATGTCCCTAACAGGAACCTAACTCCTCTCCTCTTGACCATAACCCTCCCAGTCCACCATGTACTGAAATCCGCGTCACCTCTGCCTCAAGTCCAGAATTTGTTTTACTGAATAAGTGAGTTCCCCATCGATGAGTTGCGGTGGTGGGGGAACTGGGACAGGTGGATTAATTGTAGAATGCAAAACGGGCTTTAATTTGGAGACAAGGTGGGATGAATTCTCCTGTATGCAGGAGGAAGTTTGAGGTGAACTGCCACTCAACTAATAATCTTGGTGACAATAAATGGGCCAATTAATTTGTGAGCAAGCTTATTACAGAGAGAGGAGAGGAATATTCTTAAATGGAAGCCACACTTTTTGACCAACTGACCTAGAGGGGTGGCTTTGACCGGTGGTGATCGGCCTGGGCCTTGTTGCGTGACCACACCTGGATTATGGCTTCTCTAGCCCTCCTCCAGTTGCGGTGGCATCTCTGGACAAAGGCATGGACAGAGGGGACCACGACTTTGGATTCCATATTCTGGAGATAGGCCCGTAGATGACACTGGTAAAGAACTGTGTGCGTACTCCACCTGTGAGAGTTGCTGACTCCAAGAGGATGGGTTTTGAGACACCAAAGACCGCAACACACGTTCCAAATCTTGGTTGGCCCTCTCCGTCTGACCAATTCTCTGGGAATAAAACCCAGGAGAAAGACTAACAGTCGTCCCTAACAAACGACAAAATTCTTTCCAAAATTGGGAAACAAACTCCCTGTTGGAGACCACGTCCACCGGGAGGCCATGAATACGAAAGAAATGATCAATGACAGCAACCGCCGTTTCTCTGGCTGAAGGTAATTTGGGCAGAGGAACAAAATGAGTTGCCTTCGAGAACCGGTCCACGCAGGTCAAACTACTGTGTTACCCTACGACAGTGGGAGTCCTGAAACTAAATCTAGCTAAATATGGGACCAGGGTCTCGAAGGAACTGACAGTGGCTGAAGAAGTCCAGCAGGAGGTCGATTGGAAACCTTAGAAGTGGCACAGACAGAGCTACTTTGGAACAATGGCCCCAACAATGGATGACCTCTGACCGTAATCCTTCTGGCACAAATAAACTACTGGGTGGGCATCCAGGTGAAGGTGTTACCCCTTCTAAGGCCCTACGGACCTTCGATTTGATCTCCAAAGTCATTGCCGATACCACAATGTCATGTGGCAGGATGGACTCGGAAGACAACGGGCATTCAGATCTGTAAAAAATACGGGACAAAGCATGAAGGTTTAATGTTCTTAGAAACTGGATGATAAGAAATTGAAAAACGACCGAAAAATAAGGCCCACCAAGCCTGCCTAGAATTTAACCTTTTAGCAGAACTGATGTATTCAAGGTTCTTATGGTCGGTCCAGACTTTAAAAGGTACCTCTGAACCATCCAACCAATGATGCCATTCTTCCTGCCCGCAACTCTCTATTACCAATGTCATAATTACATTCGGCAGGAGACAAACGATGAAAATAATATGCGCATGGGTGAACCTTACTGTCCACGGAAAAACACGGGGAAAGAACCGCACCAGCACCCACCTCTGACGCAACAACCTCCACCATGGGTTAGAGTAGGCCTATTATTATTCATCCAGCCTATAAATACTTTGAATAATAGCATATATATATATATATATATATATAAATAATAAAAAAGGAAGTATGGGAATTATATATACTGTGTATAGAGAGAGAGAGAAAGAGAGAGAGAGAGAGAGAGAGAGAGAGAGAGAGAGAGAGAAAGAGATTATGCAAATAATGGATTTTCTACATTTTATACATTGAAAATTAAAATTGTATTTATTTATTTGTTTATTTTTAAAAATGAAATTAATAAAAGTTCTAGAAACTACAAATTTAATTTACAAATAAAAATAATCATGTTATGTGAGGATGAAGCCAGGTTCATATTTATATCACGTGCACGTGGCTGTCAATCATCTTTGTTCTGTACACACAGTTTTAATAGGCTAATTAAGGGAAACCTGGGTTTATCATATTCAGTCCTGAAAAATTAAAGCAATACCACTCGAATTTCGAGTAAGTTCTAGATACATTTACTAGTAAATTTTGTATTATGTCCTGTATTCTGTAAAAGCAGGGAACAATAATTAAGGGGATACACATTTGCATTTTCAAATCTGTCGTCATTCCAAAGTTTTGCTGTTTGTGTACTATATATATTTGTGGCTATATATAATCTTACTAGAATGTGCAGACGTGTTTGTGTATACATTTCAGCTTCAGCATTTACATTGTGAGTAACATCTGTGTTTCTCCTCAGCTGGTTGTAAAATGTCATCTGTACCGATTAACCCCAAGTGTGTGTGTAAATGTTCCAGTGGCATTTTCCAGTGCATTAGGAGTCAGTGATCACAAGGTGGTGCTGTGTAGATATAAAAAGTAGAGTTTTGGATTGCAACGCATTTTATGACTGTCAAATATCTCTGACAGAATTAGAAAGCTTAAAGAGTCCGTCGACTACAAAGAACCTCTACAGAATTTGTGTAATTTGTTTAGTAGCACAGGGTTTGCTGTAGCCTATTTCTTTTTTAAAAGCCTTTGTAACATAAGTCTTGATTAGTGATTATTTTGTTCCAGTAAATGTGTTATTATGTTGGCATCTTTCTTTTTGAAAAAGAGACTAAAGGCAGTTTATTTATTTCCCGTGCATATTCTACGCCTATTGGCGTCATGTTTATTCATGAAGGATGTCATTTGTATGCACATATGCAAAGGTCAAACGTTATATTTGACTTAAGTCTTGTGTCATGATTTGTCAAGTCATTTTTAGAAGTTACAATTTTTAGTTTAATGTTCATTCTCAGGTAATTTACATTGTAACGTTAATTATTAACATCAACAAGAAAATTAAACCACTTGACGCCAAGTAATTCAAGACAACTTTCAAAAGCTTACTTTGCATAGAAGCATCTGCTAAATGATTGCTTGCTTGTGTGAAATCAATGTTTTCTGACTCGACATTTCTATACTTATTCATCAGTCTGGTCTTCCAATCACTGGCATTATAAACAGTCCTGGCTTCCCTCACGTACAGGGAACCTCAATATCCTATCAATGTAAGTCTTTTATCACATTGTCTGTACAGTAATTCCTTGGCTATATAATATTTTAGTAAATGCACCAGACTTTATGCAGATAATCATAAGTCTGGGCTGCAATCTATCCGACTTCACCTCTTCAGCACTTTACTTTCCTGGGATATCACTATGTAAATGCAATGATTAATTTATGAATCTCTAGTAAAGCCTTGTCTGTGCTATTATGGAGTTCATATTAGAGGTCAGACTAAAGCTCTTAACGCAGCACGGATCTATTCAAAGGACTGCAGACTGGAATACACACATCATATAAATAAACCTCGTCCGGATGGATAAAGTACATTTGTTCCCACTCACAGGAGTTGGAGTCTGGCTCATGTCGTTTAATGGTCCTTTTTAATTTTTTCTTGGCTGCCCTCGGAAAGGATTTCAGATTATTAATGAAGCAGTGTATGCATTTACATTCATTTATTTATCAGGCACTTTTATCCAAGCAACATTTTATTAATCATAAAAAGGCAATAACACGAGAAGTTCTCGCAATAAAAATTGTAATGCATTGTTTAGAATAGTATATATAGAACAGGGAGGAAATACTGAAACCATAGAAAGATAATTTTTATACATATACATATATTAGTTTTTACAAGATATGTGTAAAGGTTGACTTTGCCATAGAAATACAAATATATTATTTTACTATTTTTTTCACATTGTCTTATTATAGAAAAACATTCCTCTTAAAAATGTGTTTGATATAATGTTGTAGACGTGCTGAAAGTGGCGCTTGGTTTTGCGTTTGCCTATCGCGGGACTGCCTGGTTTCGATCTGCTAAATAGTGAGGCGTGGCCAAAGCCAGTGAAAGTACTTAATTAGCTGTTTAGAAAGCACTTGTCAGAAGAAACAGTCGAGCTACAGAGAAGGACAGCAGCTTGTGAGTGTTTTGCCTTGTTTTCTCATCAGACTAGTGTGTGATCGTCATTGCTAGGAAAGTTTTTGGTTTAAATTGTGTGTGTCTTACCCTGGTTAATACGTGCTGAAAGTGGCGCTTGGTTTTAGCGTTTGCCTATCGCGGGACTGCCTGGTTTCGATCTGCTAAATAGTGAGGCGTGGCCAGCTGACTTCAATCACAGGAAATCAGGCTAATACAAAAGCGCTAAGTTTCACCGCGGCAGCGGTCGCGGCAGCCCTCGTGTGAAGACGGACGAGTGTAAAGACAATCGACTCTACCTGCGCGACTCCACCGAGCAAGGACACCGACAGGGCACTTGAGTATTGCTTTTCTCCTCTTTCGTTACTTTTTGTATACCTTGTTCTCAAATATCTTACACTTGTAGTCACTATGTGCTTTCAGATCTCTACTATCACTACTAACACTCGGAGAGCACGCTATGGACGTCGCAGGAAGGCCTGTCTGACAAACCTACGGCCTGTCCCTCTGGTAGTTGGTCTCTGGAACTAGTTGGTCTCTGGAACTGCCAGTCTGCAGTTAACAAAGCAGACTTCATTTCTTCTCTTGCTACTCATTCCGGTCTCAACCTCATGGCACTGACAGAGACTTGGATCAAACCTGAAGATACTGCCACCCCTGCAGCCCTCTCCACTAATTTCACTTGTTCCCACACTCCTCGTACCACTGGGACGGGTGGAGGGACAGGTCTCCTTATATCAAAAGAATGGAAATTTGATCTTCAGCCATCACCTACAGGTACTGGTTCATTTGAATCACATGCCATTACTGTAACCCACCCTGTTAAAATCCACTTTGAGGTCATTTATCGTCCCCCAGGTCAATTGGGAAACTTCTTGGAGGAGTTGGATGTGCTGCTATCAAACTTTCCTGAAGATGGTACTCCTCTGGTACTGCTTGGTGACTTCAACATCCACCTAGATAAACCCCAAGCTGCTGACTTCAAAACTCTGCTCGCCTCATTTGATCTCAAGCTAGTGTCTACTACAGCGACTCACAAATCAGGCAACCAACTGGACCTCATCAACACGCGCTGTTGCTCTGTGGACAACTCTTCAGTTGCTCCACTGCACACCTCAGACCACTTCCTCATTACTGCTAACCTAGCACTTACTCCTGAATTGCCTCACACTCCAACGCAGGTCATCTTTCGACGGAACCTACGCTCACTCTCTCCATCTCTCCATCTTCTGTGGTTTCATCCTCACTTCCTGCACTCTCTCAGTTCTCTGCTCTGGACACAAACAGCGCTACGGACACTCTTTGCTCCACTTTAACATCTTGCTTGGACAACTTTTGCCCACTGTTATCTAGACCAGCACGCACTGCCCCATCTGCCCCCTGGCTGTCTGAGGTTCTCCGTGAACATCGCTCTAAACTCAGGGCTGCAGAGAGGAAATGGCAGAAATCAAGAAACTCTACAGACCTCAGTGTGTTTCAGTCTCTCCTCTCTTCCTTCTCTGCAAATGTCTTCACGGCTAAAACATCCTACTACCACAACAAAATTAACAGCTGTTGTGACGCTCGGACACTCTTCAAGACTTTCTCTTCTCTTAATCCGCCGCCACCACCTCCTCCATCGACTCTTACAGCGGATGACTTTGCAGTTTTCTTCACAAATAAGACGAGATCCATCAGCGGCCAATTCTCCACACCGCAGACTGAGGACAACTTCACAATGACCGATGCACACTCTTTCTCCTCCTTCTTCCCACTCTCAGAGATGGATGTCTCCGAACTTCTCCTGTCCAATCATCCTACTACTTGTCCACTTGATCCGATCCCCACTCACCTCCATCAAGCGATCTCTTCTTCAGTCATACCTTCGCTTACTCACGTTATCAACTCCTCTCTTCACTCTGGAACATTTCCCTCAGCATTCAAGCAGGCTCGGGTAAGCCCACTGCTCAAGAAACCATCTCTAAATCCAGCGCTTCTTGAAAACTACAGACCGGTATCCCTTCTTCCATTCATTGCAAAGACACTTGAGCGAGCGGTGTTCAACCAGTTTTCTATGTTCCTTGTACAGAACAACCTCCTGGACAGCAACCAATCTGGCTTCAAAAGTGGCCACTCAACTGAGACTGCTCTGCTCTCGGTTACTGAAGCCCTGCGACTAGCAAGAGCAGCTTCAAAATCCTCGGTACTCATCTTACTGGACCTTTCTGCTGCTTTTGACACTGTTAATCACCAGATTCTCCTGTCCACCCTCAGAAAGATGGGCATCTCTGGAACAGCACTCCTGTGGGTTAAGTCCTACCTCTCTGACAGATCCTTCAGTGTGTCTTGGAGGGGTGATGTTTCAAAGTCACACCACCTTGCTACTGGGGTTCCTCAAGGCTCAGTACTTGGACCACTTCTCTTCTCAATCTACATGACATCATTAGGATCTGTCATTCAGAAGCATGGCTTTTCTTATCACTGCTACGCTGATGACACCCAACTCTACCTCTCATTCCAACCAGATGACCCGACGGTAGCTGCTCGCATTTCAGCCTGTCTGAGTGACATCTCTAGCTGGATGAATGACCATCACCTTCAGCTTAACCTTAAGAAGACAGAACTCCTGGTGATTCCAGTTAACCCATTGCTTCATCACAACTTCTCTATACAGCTGGGCTCATCAACCATTACTCCTTCGAGGACAGCTAGAAACCTAGGAGTTGTGATGGATCATCAGTTAAGCTTCACAGACCACATTGCTACAACTACCCGGTCCTGCAGGTTTGCCTTATACAACATTAGGAAGATTAGACCCTTCCTGTCAGAGCAAGCAACCCAACTTCTTGTCCAAGCTCTTGTTCTCTCCAGACTGGACTGGACTATTGTAATGCTCTCCTGGTAGGCCTTCCTGCATGTACTGTCAAGCCTCTGCAATTGATCCAGAATGCAGCAGCGAGGGTTGTCTTCAATGAGCCAAAAAAAGCTCACGTTACTCCGCTCCTCATCAGGTTACACTGGCTACCAGTAGCTGCTCGCATCAAATTCAAGGTACTGATGCTAGCCTACAAGACGACCACTGGCACGGCACCAACTTACCTAAACTCATTGGTTAAATCTTATGTGCCCTCCAGAAGTTTGCGCTCTGCAAGTGATCGACGCCTTGTGGTACCATCCCAAAGAAGTTCAAAATCACTCTCAAGAACCTTTTCCTGGACTGTGCCCAGCTGGTGGAATGACCTCCCAATCTCAATTCGTACAGGTGAGTCTTTACTCATTTTCAAGAAACAGCTAAAGACTCATCTTTTTCGCCTGCACTTAACCAACTAACACTAGCACTTTTCCTTTTCTTGTCTTTTTATTAAAAAAAAAAAAAAAAAAAAAACCTACCTATGCGTTCTATACTAGACTAACTGAGACTTGTCATGGCACTTGTACACTGTTGTTGTTCTCTTGTTGACCTGACTGCTTCTATTGTTCTCATTTGTAAGTCGCTTTGGATAAAAGCGTCTGCTAAATGATTAAATGTAAATGTAAATGTAGAAATGATATCGAAATGGCAGTGAAAGTTCATTTAATTTTTTTGAATAAAACAGCTCATTTTAATTTCATAACTAGAATTTGATGTATCCAAAAAGATACAAAATGCCTAATAATGCTGTGTAAAGTCAAAATTATGATACAAAAGTTAATTATGAGATAAAGAAGTCGTTATTATGAGATACAAAGTCATAGTTATGACATAAGTTATTATTTGGCCAAAAATATTTTTTATATAATAATTATGACTTCTGATCAAATAGAATTTTAATTGAATGATTTTGACCAAATAATAATGTTTCCTTGATAAAAAAAAAACTAAACCTACATTTGAAACAAACAAACAACAACAACAACAAAAAAACTTTATTTGGCCAAAATTGTTGATTGTGTTGGAAATGACCTAACCCTAACCCTAACCTAACACCAACCTAACCTAACACTAACCTAAAACCTAAAACTAACTTAACCCTAACCTAACCTATCACCAACCTAACCTAACACTAACCTAAAACCTAAAACTAACCTAACCCTAACCTAACACTAACCTAAAACTAACCTAACACTAACCTAAATCCAACCCTAACCTAACACCAACCTAACCTAACACTAACCTACATCTAACCCTAACCTAACGTAACATCAACCTAACCTAACACTAACCTAACCTAACCCTAACCTAACACCAACCTAACCTAACACTAACCTACATCTAACCCTAACCTAACGTAACATCAACCTAACCTAACACTAACCTAACCTAACACTAACCTACATCTAACCCTAACCTAACGTAACATCAACCTAACCTAACACTAACCTAACACTAACCTAACCCTAACCTAACACTAACCTAACCTAACCTAACCTAACCCTAACCTAACACCAACCTAACCTAACACTAACCTACATCTAACCCTAACCTAACATCAACCTAACCTAACACCAACCTAACCTAACCCTAACCTAACACTAACCTAACCCTAACCTAACCTAACACTAACCTAACCTAACACTAACCTAACCTAACCTAACGTAATCTAATCTAACCTAACCTAACCTAACCTAACCTAACTCTAAGGCCACAACTGAGGAGCAGCTGCAATTTAAAATACAACCAATATTGCAGTGGTTTATGATTAGTTTGCTCTTTATTTGGATCATGAAATGTCAGTAATTTGTAATTAATTTGATATTCTGAGTTTGAATGTCAGGCATATTTTAAAAAAAATGTATATGACCTTCCTATAACAAATAAAAAGTTTTAATCGGTTTCAAAAATCAGCCAACGTACATAACATACCTTTTATTAAAAACCATACATGTTTGCCATCATTCTGGACTCCATTTTATGTTAAGCAGACTAGAGTTAGAGATTTTCCACAATAGCCTGAGCGATGATGATGATGATATCAGACACACTGAAGATGTCCTGTCAGCCGTGCCTCCTCATCTCTGTAGAGGATAGTGTGTGGTTGAAGTCTCTTTGATTTAATGACAGAGCAACACTTGTGCAGTGCATAAACCGCTTTTTCTCTCTCTCCATGTGTCTGTTTATGAGTGTGTTGTCTGAGAGGTTAATTAACATTTCCTCAGCCTACAGTTTCATCTCCAGGGTTTAACTCTTTAGCACAAAAACAAGACTGCTCTCAATAATGATGAGCCGCATTAAACCAGGATCTAACACGGGAGAGGTTTGCTGGGGTTTCTGAGCTTCCCATTAAAAATTTGTATTTTTAGTTTGTTTTCTAAAAACCCTGTCATACACTTCATAATTGCTTCTGACGAAATTGAGATCAGTAGCTTGTCTTAACATTTCCGATATCTTTATTTACTTTTATTTATGGGTCAGTGAGTTTAAAATGTAGTAATTTATTCACTCATACATTATTCATACATTAAAAATAGAAGGTATAATCTTGAACGTGTCTCTTGGATGATTGAACATGTTTATATTTTTGATGAAGAGTACTTTTTTTTTTTTTGGAAATCTAATAGTCAGAAATGCCAAGGTAATGTAACCGTCCTGAGAGAAAAGAAAAGAAAAACATCTTAAAAAGACAACAAAATGTGAAGTAATCTGCCATAATTATTTCTGATGATATTAATAGTTACTACTACTAATATCATTTAATTATCAATTTACTAAGAACTATTTTGCAGAGCCCAGCACGACATGCAAGAAAAAAATAAATAAATTGTGCGCACGATTTACTAATTCGTTCCCTCACTGTACTAAAACGTGCACATGATTACTATTGCATTCCCTCGATTTGCTAAATCATGCGCACAATTTAGCAAATCAAGGGAACGAATTAGTAAATAGTGCACACAATTTATAAATCGAGTGAACTAAATACTAAATGCAATTACTATTACAATGCAATAGTAATCATGTGCAAGTTTTAGTACAGTGAGGGAACGAATTAGTGCACACAATTTATCCTACTATTTTTTCCTGCATGTCATGTGCGGGGCTCCATACTATTTACAGTAGAAACTGGGAATATATATATATATATATATATATATATAATTAGATACTCATTAATATTATTTAATATACATTAAATGTAATATTTTATTGAAAATGGGAGGCTATAATGGTTTAAAAAAACATGAGGCCATTTCAAATTTCCAAATAAATAAATAAATAAAAGATTAATTAATAGTTACTACACTTTAAGTTTCAAAGTGCTGTTTATTCCAAAACAGAAGAAATGAAATTGAATTAAAAATGAAATTTTATGCAAATATTACAAATAAAAAGCCAATATTACGTTTCAAAGTTCTTGGCAAATGCATTTAAAACTAGCTAATGAATGACATTATAATATTAGTATTACTGTGTATCTTTGGCCTCTATAAAGGTTCAAGCTGCATATCTGTGGTCGTGATCTGAGTGCTGCCATTCCCGACAGATTGTTCAATTGTGTGTGGTTTACAGAAGATTAACTCCCCTCACTGGCTCAAATCAATGTGTTTGCACCCAAGTGGGTAATCTGTTAAACGCTATCATTCATATGGTGTGCGACAGTGTTTTTTGTCAGGTCGATTTAGCTCTCTGCAGGGTTCAGGATCTGACACAATAGTTCCTCACGTGGCACGTACATCACAGAAAGCCAAATGACTTAAATTAACATGACGTGAAATCGATTTTGTCATCTGTTTATGAAACGTTAGATGTTCTGCACTGTTTGTTTGAGATATGACTTGGGTTTATGGATTATACTGATGCAGTAGCAGTTTTCTAGAGTAATTGGTGTTTTCTTCTTCTTCTTCGAGACATTTTAAAGCACAGAAACACTGGGCCTGTTTCCCAGAACAGATTCAAATGTTTTCACTGGGGGATTGCTTTAGTTCAGTGTAGGTCTATGTTTAATCTCTGTCGTGGAAATTAGCGTTTAATTAAATCTGTTTCCTGACTGAACAATTTTTAGACAAAAAATCATATAAAACCTTGTGGGATTTTTAAGGAGGGTGTAATAATGCTGCCTCTTTTGGTGTTTTCAGTTTTCTCTTGGCAGCAGCGTTCCTTATGTGGTATTTGGGATTTGGAAATTAAATCTTAATCATCATTTACTCATTTTTATGTTGTTATAAATCTGTATGACTCAGTTATTCTGTTGAACACAAAGATAGATATTTAGCAGATTGTCAAAGCTGCTCTTTTCCATACAACTAAAACGACTCCAAAAAGGACAAAAGCTCATCCATATTTGGCATGACGGGTTGAGTTACATTTATTGGATATTTCTCCGTGTTTTCCTCACAGGAATGATTGGGTAACTATGGAAACCAGAATTTGTTTCCCCCCACAAGTGGGCAGGAACTCCTTGCCAGCAGGAGCCTATCTATGGAAAAGAGCATCGGGAACATTTTTCAAAAACTCTCTTTTTGTGTTCCACAGAAGAAAGAAAGTCATAAAGGTTTGGTAAGACAGAAGGCTATTTATAAAAGAAACCCCCCAAATTATGAGATAAAACCCAGAAATTATGGGATACAGTAAAAACTCAAAATTATGAGATACAAATTTGAATTTATGAGAGAGAGAGAAAAAATAAATAAATTATGAGATATCTTGAAATTGAAAATAATTCATAGCTATGACAGTCAAAACACAAATGTTGATTATGTAATTATGACTTTTAAATAAAAATCCTTATTTTTATGATATAAACAATTCATAAGATAAAAAGTGATAATTACGACAGTTGAAATTGACACATTTTGACTTTTTATGCAATAATTATGACTTTTATGGCATACAAAGACAAAATTATGAGATAATTCTGTTATGACAAAGTTGAAATTGTAACAAAATTGTGGCAAAATATATTGTATGTCATACAATATTTTAACTCATAATTAAGACTTGGTATTTCATAACTTCTCAACATTTAATGTCATAATCTGACTTTCTATCTCATAATAATGACTTAGTTTCTAATAATTATGATTAACCAAAGCATGTTTTTCTTACATGGAAGAAATGGGCTTCCATACAAGGGGTGAGTAAATAATGATAAAATCTATCTATCTATCTATCTATCTATCTATCTATCTATCTATCTATCTATACAAGATTTGAACAATATACTTTTTTCAATAAACGTGATTTTACTGTGAAAAATAATGCTCCTGTACAAATTTATATCCAATTTTACGACGTTGTTATCATGAAAACAGAACACCTCAAACACTAAAACAAATAAAATGTATTATTTTGCAGCATTACAGCTCAAATAATACACCGGTTTAAACAGAAGAATTATTCTAAATGCTTTTATAAATACGTTTTACATTTCTGCTTTTAAATACTCAAAAAATGAGTTCCATTCACTTCCAGTATAAGCATCTCAACTTTTTTTATTGCTTATTGAAAATAAAGAATAAGTCAAATTATTTCTAGTATTTCTATAATCAACATTATACAACAAATGCTGCCAGTTGAACTTAACTTGAACTGAACCTGGAATATTCCTTAAAGCCCATCACGGACATTTGTATTTCTACGTATTTTCCCCCACAATACCCGTCATCTATCTCTGATCACAGAAACTTCCCGCTTCACTGATTACAGCTTCACTTTTAAATCCGCCCATGTCCCATGCCAGCACAAGACGCCCGTGTCTCCACAGTGAAGCTGTTTAAAGTGACGCCCAGCTCCACAGCGAGGACACGGGCGAAGATGAGCGGCCCTTTCTGCAATTACCAAAGGAGGCAAACAGGAGCCAGCTGGAGGAACATCAAAGAGCGCTGGATCAGAGAAACCGAGCCGCATCGAGGTACAGAGGCCCTCAGCAGCCTCCACACTGTGCTCACAAGAATGGAGCCAAATACTCATGGCCTCAAATATCTAGTTCCCCCTCCCAAGTGCACTAAATCAAAGTGCGCACTCGTTTGTTCACTGTAGGATATGAGAGATTCAAGAGGACGGGAAAGTGAGTGCTGAGGGTGCGATGGATTTAAACAGGAATATTTTAGTCTACAAGTCAGTGGAGTCATTGTAGCCTCTGGCTTAGCTTAATTTATCACAGTGGAAACATGATGCTAATGATCGGTTTTTCTTGTTGGTGCTGATGTGTGCCATTTTATTTATGGTAAAACACTTTCTCCTAGGCTAGCTTAATGTACAGAGGCAACTATAAATAAGACATGCATAATACCAGAGGCACTGATACGAGGTATCAGTATCAGTTCAGGCATTGAAGATACTCATCTTCATTCATAGTACTTAGTAAAACCATGCCATTGCACACATATGTAAAAGACACAATCGTTGTTCCTACATAAATTTGGAGATTCAATGTTTTCTCTGTCAAATTTTGATGTTTTGATTGATTACAGAATAATATGATTAAACGTGTTATTTTTTATTAATTGACAGCACTTAAATATCAAGGATTATTAATAAAAAAAAAGAAATCAAAGTGGGCAAGGCTTAGATAAGACAGCTTTTATTATAGAAAAGAGCATCTTGAACATTTTTCAAAAAAATCTGCTTTTGTGTTGCACAGAAGAAAATGAGTCATACAGGTTTGGAAAGACAGAAGGGTATTTTTGCTACATAAAGGTAAAAATAGCCTTGGTAAATCCTATTCATGAGATATAATGTCAAAATTATGACATTAAAACACAAAATAATGAGATAAAAACAAATCATGAAATAAAAACGTGAAATTATGAGATTATTTATATTTTATGCTTAATTAATAGATAATAAACTTAATAGTTTTGACTTGTGAAAAAAACGACAAAGTCAAAATTGTGACAAAATATGTCATACGACTTACAACTAATTATAATTATGATGTAGTATGTCATAATTTTAACTTTCTACCTCATAATGATTTAATTTCTCAATTTAGATTCTGATTAATCGTGATCAATTACACAACATTTTTATTAATTACTTATATTTTTACATTTCTATGATAATTTTTTGTATATATATACAGTACACCTCATAAATGATCTGATATGTCTGTTTGTTTATTTATTTTTACATGTTTATGGTTAACTTGTGTTCACCATGTCGGAATTACAAAATTACGCGTTTCCAACTAAAAACTGTACAACTTGTAATTACCACATGTAAACTCAGAATTTGAATACTCTGATTACACAGATTTGTTTTCTCATTAATATCATTTAGAAGTTAATGAAAACGTATAATTCCCAAGTAGACCATGTGGGTTGTCATATAGTAATTACTGTTACATGTTGTGAACATATTTGACCACAAGACTTGATTCACAGACAAATCTGTTTGGATAAGCAGTAAAGGAGTTTTGCTAAAATATGTTGTATTTTCTAATAAATAATGTTATAATAAAACACTATGGCAAACTGGTTTTTTTTTATATATACTACAATTTATTTATTTATTTTTTATGAGGCTTTTTTTCTTCATTGTGATAGCAGGACATACCAGCCAGTCATTGAACCAAAATTGATTTACAATGTATTTTGAAATAAATTAATATATCTGGATAAAAACAGTGTTATATAATGAAAACTTTCTACTGTACGAAGCCGTTCATATTGAACTGAAATTTACTGCCACCTTTCGCAGACCTTACTCGCCCAGCATGGTCTTTAATTGTTGCATTCATAATTATGTCACTATAGAGGAATTTTCATTATCAAATGTTTGCCATAATTACCTCATTATCTCCTTCACACCTTCAAGCACTTACGTATGTGAGTGACATACTCATCTGACATCTTGGGGTATTGCCGATATAGCATATATCTAAATGTGAGGTCGACAACAAAAGTCATCAATAATCCTGACACAAAATTCTACGCGGTCTTAATTCTTTGACATCCTACCCAGGAGGCACAGGAAATGAAATCTTTCTTGTCTACATGAATTAATTATTAATCCACCAGCATTATAACTTGTAGCTGTACAAGAGGAGAATTGGGAGAGATTCTTAGTCAGTAATGTGTGCATGTAGGAAAGTCGTTTTATTTTTTCTGACCTTAAAAGAAGTGGTTTTTTTTTTGGTTCTGACGTGGGAAGAGAGAGTTTCTACATACTAAGCGTACTAAACCATATGAATCATTCACAACAGACTTCAAACAACATCTCCTCTGGCACGCAAATTCAACAAACTTTCAAGTGTACGTTGACAGACCAAGCTGAATTTTCTACAGCTCCTAAAAGCCATGATTCTGATTTCACCACCCAGTGCTTTATTTATTTATTTTGGTTTAAAACTGGGATCATTGCTAAAATATTGTGCCACATTTAGAGAAGTGTGACTCCTATAGGGATTATGAGTTGTGTGTACGTTTTCCTTCTTCCTTCTAGATCCAAGTTCTTTAGCATTACCCTGTTCTTGACTGATTTATCAGTCGATCAGAAGACAAAGTTTCACCTCAGCACACAACAAACGGTTGCCAGAAAATCAATTTGACAAAGTGGTGATACATGGGACCTTGAATGTGCGCTAAGTAGTTATTTATAAAGTTTCCCATCTAAAGTAATAAATAGTCATTTATAGTAGTACTTATAGTTTAGTAACTTTTTTAACTAAACTAAACTTTTTTTAATTAACATTTTAGTAATAACATTTTACATTAGTTTGTAGTGCACTGCTATATAGTTCTTCATGGAAAGCTGTATTTTTTAAGTTGGACGTTCGTCTATTTTTTATTTTATTGTTACTGCTTGTTTCATAATGTTTAGAGAACATTGAAAAGTAATGTTCGCAAAATTATTTGCACTAACATTTGAAAAAAAAAAAAAGGTTTTCAAAACTGGACGTTTTGAACATTTAGAGAACTTTCAGTAATAATGTTTTCATACCTTAATGGGAGCCTTAGCAAAATGTTCTTAGAACATATTTTCGTTAGCATGGTTTGTGGTTTTATCATCCACCATGTGTACTGTTTAGTAGTAGTGCATGAGTTAAAGGGGTCATATGATGTCATATGATGTTTGAATCATCAGTGGCACATCCTTTAAATATGTAAACATACTTACAGACTGAGTCAGAACAGACGGTATTGTTGTCTACCCTCCCAGGATCAGGAAACAGTACTCCATAAAATGTGCTGTACACATCTGAATATTTAGGTTGAACTGTTCTGGAACAGTGTTGTAAATACAACTTAGCCACTGAATTTCTAGTTGATTCCTCTTTTGGAAGGCCAAAAAAAGTATTTTCTCAAAGTTTAATGCTTGGTGTTTATTGAATTTCTCTCCCTATAAGTAAAATCATCAGTTATGTTTGCCCCAAAGTGGGCACAACATTGAACGCCTGACCAGCCATCCGACAGGTGACTTTCTATGTTTTCATAAATGTGTAAACAGCTTTTCAACCATATTTACTGTAATTGGAGCTCTTTCGTGGTTTGCTCAACAGGCATATTTTGGTGTACTAGGACATGAGTACCTGTAAAGTAGTGCATTATTTTTAATCAACATTGTAATGATCTGTATGGAAATGTAACTTGGCTGGCTTAATCAGAGGTTGGTATTTACATATAAATGGAATATGCTAAAGTAAATGTGGCTTGACATTATGCAGAGGCGCAGATTTAATTGCATAATAAACAAATTGCACAATGAAGGAACAAAAACAGGCCTTAAGCACCGGACGGCTCCTGGACTGCAGATTAAAGGCTATTTGTCCATGCAAAACCTTGTTTTCAAAGTTTTTGATAACATCTTTACCTCAGAGATTGAACTCTCTGTGACCGATAATGTAGCTACAGAAACTGCTAAAATAACTTTATTTGCCCTGTGGAGCGTCTCTGCGAATATTACATCATATTCATTCAAGCTACTGTGTTTTATGCAAATGAAGCCAAATTTTCTAGCTATGCAGGCTTGAATTCATGTGCAGAAATTTGCTAACTACACCTTAACACAACCCGAGCAATTGCACTTTTAACTCCATGTGCCTCTTATTTGCCATTTTTGTGTGTAATAAGCATCAAATGGTCAGTAAACTGACTGTTGGTGGGACCACTGTTTGTACGGTCTTCTCTGTTTATTTAATGGCTTGTTTAACAGTTTATTATGTACAGGTCTCTCTTGCTACCCAGCAGCCTCATTAAATCGTCCTTCTGTGACATTATCTGCAACACGAATCATAGAGAGGTCAAAAAGCAAGACATGTCGCTTATGTTAAAAGGTGTTCATTTGCAGCCCTGATGATTAATTTGAATTTAGTACACTAGCTAGTCATGTAAAAAGCCTTTAACATCAGGTTATAAAGGAAGAAGACAACACACAAGATCCTTATGGGAACTCGCCATAATTGCAGTGACAAAGAAATGAAGCATAAGGGAAAATGCTCTTTGCCATGGTGAATGACTCCTAGTGGATTAGTGCAACTTCAGCACTGAATAAGTCAGCAAGTTTATAGAGCTGGTGGCAACAAGAAACACATTTGATATTAAAAATTAACTTTCATTTCAAATGCATAGAAGCACTGTGGCGATTTTATGTAGCATTTATTTCCTTGAATTTATCTCCACAGATAAAACCCTATGAGCATTATTGTCCGATTACTTATGTTGCCCTCATCCAAAAACAGTGACTCAAAACAGGGAGCGGCGGTTAAATTATCTGGAAATGTATTTGTTTGATTAGCAGTTTGCTTGTTATTTTGATTCTGCGTAATTTTGGAACCAGCTCTTTTCCAGACTTGATTCCAGTAGAATCTGATGTTAGCATGTTAGCTAATAAAGTAAATTTAATTTGACAGAGCCAATATTAAGACCAGGGCCGCTGCTGGCCATATGTGTGCCCTAAGCAGAATCATATTGTTGCGCCCACGATACACGTCAAAATAGAATGTAATAAAATATAAAAGTAAATATAAAAATAAATTGTAAATATCTTTATTATTTACAAAGTACAAATGTAGTTCTATAGTTCAAAAAATTATTAACAATATTACAAACTGAAGTTACACATATTAAATAAAACATGATAATGATTAAATATTATCAAAATAAACAATAATAAAATAATTCTTCATTCTTTTTTTTTTTTTTTTTTTTTTTACAAATTTCAGTATTGACCCTGCATTAAATGAAGCAGAAGATATTAGTCACTGAAGAAGAGTGCACTTATAAATAAACAGTTAATAGTTTACAGGCATTTGTGAATTGTTTATTTATTTTTTATTATACTATGTATTTTAACAGTGTTATTCAATAAAACCATATGATTATTATTAATTTACCAGTCATTATTAGCTCATTATTTTTATATAATGCATTTTAAGTCATTTTAAAGGCTGTTGTTTGCTTAGGTCTGTTTTTTTATTATCCCCCCAAAAAAAGGTTGCCCAACAATTATGATAATTTGCAGTCAGCTGCAAACATGAGGTGAGGGTGGGTGTGGGCGCAGATGCGGGAATGGCAGAAATATATTTTTTTTATGGCCAAATGTGTGCCATAAGCAGAATTTTATTGTTGTTACAGGTATACTGTATGTATATGTTTTTGTACACACATATATAGATATAGTCAAAGATAGATATATCTGTCTGATCTTTAAACCACATGAAACAGAAATCCTGATTTGAACAATAACATTACCTTTGAAAAAGCTTTTGAGCCTTAATCACCAATATCATGCCTTAAAATAGTTTGGAATGGAGCCTACACATCAGTGTTGATTCTGTGCCAAAATCAGTGTTAGGTTAACACAAAGATGGTGTATCATGAAGATTAAGAATCTCTGAGAAAGACAAATATACCACAGGTTGTACTTTTTATTACAAGTCACAAGCTGTTCATGATAGAAAAGATCTCTCTCTCTCTCTCTCTTTAAACTCTAGTGAATTGCCCACCTAGGCAACATTTTAGGCAACATTTTAGCTAATGCAAACGTTATTCGATGCATTAGTGCATGACAATGACTGTTAACATTGCTCAGTGGTGTAGTTTTGTGCTTTTAGCTTAGCAAAATCCTAACTTCAAATTTCAAACAATTATCCACGCTTTCTATTGCATGGTTGCATAAAAAGTGCAACTTATGTGTGCATAAGAATGATCGCTAAATTTGCTCGATGTTTTAAGCTGTATTAAGTACTATTCTGTTAGCTTGGCAACTTGCTGAATTCAGAATCTATTGGAATCAATTGCGAATGTTAATAGTGTAGTTGCATGAGAAGCACCGCTTATATGTGTGCGTAAGAATTATACTCAAGATTACTTAACATTAGAGTATTGAGCTTAGCTTAGCAATATGCTAACATTAAATTCTATTGGAATCCACTGCGTCTGTTAGTCAATTGTGTTGTTGTGTTAGGATCCCAGTCACTGTTTATTTTCTTAAATGCTAGAGTATTGAATCGTAAGATTAGCAAAATGCTAACATCTGATCTACCGGAAACAGCTGTGAACATTTTCTGGTCACATGGACTGTTACATTGCTTAACTTTGAAGTATTGAGCTAGTAGCTTAGCATCATGCTAAAATCAGGTTCTGTTGGAATCAGTTCTGAATATGAGTCGATTGTCTGCTTGCGTGAAGAGTGTCACGTTTGTGTGAAAATGACTGTCAGCGTTGCCTAATATTTAAGTAATGAGCTGTTAGCTTAGCAACATGCTAAAATCAGACTATTGGAATCAATTGTGGATGTTATTCGATCATGTACGAGAATTAAAGTTGTTTCCTAAGAAGAGCTTTTTAAATCAGTTGCTTATTAGGTTGCATTAGAGGCTTCCAATGCTGACAGTAGACATCAATGCGGTTTACTAGGGGTTCGGAACAGACCCACATGTTGTGTGTTTTGCATTTTAGAGAAGCTTGTATTTCTCTGGGTTGTGGGGTGACATGGATCATAATTCGAGATAGTCTTAGGAAAATCTGATGATCATAGACACACACACACACACACACACACACACACACACACACACACACACACACACACACACACACACGGTTCCAAAACTCGATATCATACTCTTCTAACATGCCACAGGGAATCACTTTAACTGGTCTTCTTTAGTTTGGTGCTAGTTGTGTGTGCGCGCATGTGTGCGAGCTGACTGACTGAACCCATTTTTACCCAGCTCAGATGAAACCATGCAGATGCTCCCTCTTTCTTTCTCTCTTCCACTTTTTCTCCATCTCTCTCTGTCAGGGATGAAAAGGAACCGCATTATCTTTCCTCAGCACACAGTTGACCCAGTTAAAACTCTGAAAGTATAACAATTTAATAAAACTGGCTAACTTCATTCCTCTCCTCACTTTAGCAAGCATATGGGAACTCCACAGGAACATAACAATTATTTAAAGGTGGTTTGTGACTGACTTCACACATATCAGAAGATATTTTCAAGGACTGGTTGACGGTGTTGTGTCTGGGTGTACTGTTTGCATTGAGCGACTCGACTCCTTAAAGAAAAGTTTACCGAGAAATACATTCAGTCAAAAAAATACCACAAATATTTGGTCTTCACTTACTCATATTCGTGTCATTCCAAACCCATATTATTTACTTATTTCTGAGGAGCATAATAGGAGATGTTTAGGAGAATGTTCATGCTGTCTTTTTTTTACATTCTGTACAATGAAAGTGAATAGGGACAGGTGTTGTGAAAGTCTGCAAAGGACGGGAAAAAAAATATTAAAATTATAAAGGGAGCATTTAAAATTTAGTTGAAAACATCCCAAGTTCTTAGAAATATAGTTTTTGTATTCACCCCCCCCCCACCCATGTCTGAAAAACGGTGGGGAAAAAATTATAATAGAGTAATGACTCTAAAATTCTCATGTTGTTTTAAAGGAGTCATACCCTCGTATTACCTTGGATACCTACTGCTGTATTATAGTCTTTCAGGCCCTTCTAAAAAAGAAAAGTGGAAAAAAAATTAACACAACGCTCTTCAGACCCTTATCTCTGTAGGCATTATTGTGTCGCGAGATCTGATGCGATATTTTGGCTGTCGTGGACGGTCATTATAATAATGCAAATGAGGGGCACATTGATTGGTTGCAGGAAGGAGGGGGGTTGACACCTCAGGTAACGCTTTAGCATATCATTACAAACTGACATCATGGCGCAAGTTGTGAATGAACGCGACCAGCTTCCCGGCCAGTGTATAAGTATGAGGCGCCGTTTAGGGCTTAAATCAAACTTCATTCACGCACACATATGAAACACGCTTGCATATATACTAAGTACTAGTCACACATACATGTATATGAACTATCTGCGCACATAAAGTTACTCATATGAGACGTGAGCACAGCACACACACAAATATAAGACGAGCACAGCACACACACACAAACTAGACGGGGCCTCATGTAAGCGTTAGGCAATAAATAAACAATAACCGAATTCATGATGATCTCAGTCATTTGTTTTTTGCAAAGTACGTTAGCAGCCATTCCCCATACCTCGAAGCTAATACTCCTGCCAGTGTTGTGCCTGGACGCGTTCATTGAACGATACTTCATGAACTCGTTCATGTTTTGGACTGAACTGAACGTACCGCATTACTGCCTGATGAACGTTACTGTAAAGTCGTTCATTCTGGTGTCTGTGAACGCCACGCTCTCTCAGTTTAACTTCGTTCAGTAGGATGCCAGATTTCTATAAAGCCTTCCAGGCGAAAACCCACCTAAAACCCACCGTAAACCGGCCTTAATATGTAGCGGAAAAAACACCCAATCTGGCAACGCCAGACTCTCTTGTTCAAACTCGCTCATCAAAATGAACAAATCTTTTTTCGAGTCATTTCGTTCATTTAAGGGGCTTTAAATGTTACTATTAACTGGCAAATTCCCCGAACACATCAACCTACGCAATCTTGATCATATTCTGAATTAAGAAATCATTATAATGCAGTCAAAAGTCAGTTTTTGCAGTCAGTTTACAGGGAACATAAATAATTACTTCACCTCCAGTCTTTCGTTTATTTGTCTAGTGACAGACGCAATAGCATACAATAGCGCATTAGCAGTTAGATGCTGTTTGTTACACACAGTAGAGCAATAAAAACACAGTCTTACCGTTTCAATTGCAAGCAATTTTGTTGGAATGGTGCTTTTCCTGAGCTTCGATGCCAACTTCGCCTGATATTGCCCCAAATTTGTGAAGGATTTCGGCTTACAATGTTTAGCACAAACACGTAACGATAAACCAGTGGAAGGGTTGAAGGAACCGCGTCATTAAAAATGAATTTAATCCACTGGTCTCTTATAGCTAGGTCCGTTCTTGGTAGAGAAAACACATTTACATGTTGATTCTGGCAGTCAACCACAGAGCAACTCACGTGTGCACTACTCCAGCGTCTTTCTCGACTGAATATGAGGGGGAGAGGGGAAGGGCGAGCTTCCTGCTGCGGTGTCCATATATGGTATATCCTGCCCCGTCTTGACGTCAAGACGAGGAAGAAATCAAAATCTCGTATTTGAGTGCGCGTGCACGTGGGCTATTTTACAAACCCTGAGGTAAACAAACGCTTCACTTTTAAATATCGGCTTCCCGGCCAGTGTATAATCGTTAGGCAATCATAACATACATTGATTCTCGTGGAAAAGTGAAAATTGTGGGTCATGACTCCTTTAATGATCAAGAAAAAGTAATTTTTCTTACATTTTGAATATATGTGAGCGTTCAAATTTTATCACCTACATATATTTTTAAAGGTATGTTTTTCAGAGAGTTTTTTTTGTTGTGAATGATTTATTCATCAAATATAACTTTTAAATACAATTTTGGGGAGCTGCACCAGATGACATTTTACAGCCAACCGGTAACCTCACCTTAAAAATAATAAAAAGAGCAAATCATGTCACATTTAAAGAGATTTTCTATGATGTATATTCTATTTTATAAAGTTTTTTCTACTGCACATTTGTGGGAAAACATGACTTGATTTTGAAGAAAATAAATAGATAAATAAATTAAGTATTAAGCGGTGAAGCAGTTTTTTAAGCATTTCCATTTCAGGAATTACATTTTTATCTTTTAATGTGGCTTTTGTCTTCATTATGATATTATGACACTTTTATTATCCTGCCATTTTTGACTTCATGCGAAATGTCTTGGGTGCTTGTATCTCTCATAAATAAATATATATATATATATATGAACTCAATGAACTGCCGTTTTCCATGCATGCAAACCATTTTATTTGTTGAACACGACTGCTCATGTCCTAGATTTCCAGATCAGTCCTTCTTGCAGAGGAAGAACTTCATGAGACAGGTGAAGTCAAAGGAAACAGTTGCTCAGCAGAATGGAATTCTGAAAGTGTTTTTCAAGCATTTAACCAGCGTTCCACTTTTCAGGCCCATTTCAGCTGCCACGCTTAGCAGTCATGTTAAAATGATCACAGTTTCCAGTGTCTCAGTTGAAGTCTGGGTTAGCGCTGCAGTAATTAGCCCAAGGACACAGATTTAAAGGGATGGTTCACTCAGAAATAATGATAATGTCATCATCTTCTCAGCCTCTTGTCACTTTGCATGATATTTTTTCTGTGGAACACAAAGGAGAAGGCAGCTTATTCAGGCTGCTCTTTTTGAAAGAAACTTTTACAAAAAAAAATAAAATTGGATGAGAATTCTGGCAGTCAAGCTCAAACAGGAGCAAAAAAAGTACCAGAAACGTCTGTATATGACTCATGCACACTATCATTTGTAAGCGTTGTATAGCAGTGCTGAGGAAGATAATGTAAGCTTGACAAGCTACTCATTTAAAGCAGTTAAACTGTTGTCATACAGCTAAAATGGTTTGCTAGAAGCTAACAAAAAGTAGATAACTGAGATATTTAATGGAACAATGTCTCTTTAAATGAAATCTTTTATCATTCATTATTATTATTATTATTCATTATTATAATTTCATTATCATAGCAGTATTTCTTGTTCAAAAAGCTTTTTTAATAAACCTTGATTAATCTTTTTTTTTTCTCCAAATTGAATCAAGTGAACCGATTCACTAAAAAGAATCAGAGTTTCCAACTACACATCAGATTTTAGGAAGATAAACTTAATTATTGTGTATGATAAAGATGTGTTTAAAATACAATGTAGTACTGATGTAGCATTTAGCACTGCACTGCTAGGCCCAAGCTACTCTTAGTAAAACTGTTAAACTGTTTTGTCACAGTACAAAAAAATATACGTTGCATGGCTACCCAACACTTGTATCTATGTATTAGGGTATGTGAGCATTTTGCCTCATGCTAGCATTTTGAACTGCTGTTTGCTAGCTGTGTCATCTCTTCGTTAAGTGCAGAGGGAAATGTTATTCCCTGTGAAGTTATAACATCCCCACAAAAATTCATCTTTGTGAATAATTTATCAAAAACTTAAGTCTAAGCTAACAGTCCTGAAAAGTTTTAACTTATGTAAGGCAGGGAAGTAACAAAATGTCTGATAGAAACCTCTACAATATATCATTTGGTGTTTTTTTCTTTCAGGTAATCATGTGATAGGACACCTACAGAGTATACTTTGAATGTGCTTGTTAGGGTGGTCTAGTGGAAGTAATAATCTTTATTACTGTAGTATTTTATATCTTAAAAAAGTTCAAGTGTCTTCCCAAGGTCATCCAAACTCTCACACTGACAAACTGAATGAACAGACATCAACACGTTTTAGTAAGATTCCTTTCTCTAAGTATAAATTGTTACCAAACAGTTGGCGGTAGCCGTTTACTTTTATTGTATTTTGTACATTGTATTTTTCCATGCTATAGAAGTCAATGGCTTTTGGAAACTGTTCGGTTACCAGAATTCTTCAAAATATCATCTTCTGTGTTCAACAGAAGAAAGAAACTAATACAGGTTTGAAGCAACTTGAGGGTGAGCAAATTATGTAAAAATTGTAATTTTTACACTTTAAATGGAACGTTTCCATACAGATTACATCAGTCAAATTCTTATGCAATCAGCACTTTAGAAAATAGTAAAGCTTTCTCATGAATTTGTGTTGGAAGACCAGGTGTAAGGCTAAGCGTTCCTTACTTCGATAGCTTTTGTAGCTCAAATGGGTCTCAGAAGATATTTTTTGATTACCTTTGATAATCATAATTCCAAATCAAGTGGATAATGACAAATCAATCTCGAGTTAATCCGATTTATAAGCGTATATTTGGTTTTCATTTCATTGATTTAATTTCAGTTCCCTGCTATGCTTTACATTTTGAAGGAGAGTAGGTAATAAACTCTTCACGTACATGTACAGCCACTTTGACGGATTAGCGCAATGTCCTGTGGGTGTTTCCGTGGCCTCTGGAGAACATAATGATGTTAATACTTAATTTAAAGAGCTTTCTTCTCTCTGCCAGTCTCCTCGGCACTCCCCTTCTCTTCTTCTACAGTGTGGGAGGGATGCAGAGTGAACAGCTGTAGAGACACGCGTGATGTGGCATTTCCTTAAGAGATGATTTTCCCATAATGCCTTAAAGGGAATTATGAGAAGATTAACGCCTTCCTGGGCCAAATCAACAAAAATTTTGTTTGTTAGGGCAGTATCCAACATGATTGTATTTGTAGGGGATTAGCAACGTAATTTTGTGAATAAAATTTCACACCCAATGGCATGAGTTTGAAGGTCAATGTGATTTTGCCAATTAAGAAATTATCCTGGATCAACATTATTGTCCCAATCCCTAAACTTAACCCATAATTTATTCCTAAAATCAGTGGGAAATGATAGCTGATTAACAAGAGTGTAGAAGCACCTAACTCTGATTGTAAGCCTAAAACAGATATTTTCAGAAAATTGATATCTCTGTTCTGATTGGTTGATTAGAATGTTGTTCCAGGATCAACAAGGATGTTGATCCAAGAACATGTTGTACTTGGTGAAATCACGGTCACTTAGTTTTAAAGAAGGGATTTCCTATTTGGCCAAACAATAAGGCATGGATATCATTAATATAGATAGTTTTTGTCTGTTTGAAAAACCTTAATGGAATTTCTTGATTGAGTTTCCTGATAAAACAGGATGTTTGGGGGTGGAGTTTTGGTGCATTTGTAGGCATTACTACATCTGATGACCACAAACTTTGCAAAAAAAAAAATGCATTCTGTATAGTAGGAATGAAATCTAGACATACTACATTTGCCATATTAGCTTTTTCATGTGTCCTATGGTGTGAATTGTTTTAGTTGCAGCACTGCCATTCATATCTTTCATCTTGTGGGAAAGTACTCTTTCAATGCACACTTTGAAATGTCAGCTGAAAGAGTAAGTCATCTGTACTATTCATCTACTCTTTTATGAAAACAACGAATTCGGACATACTACTCATTTCACATACAGTTTTTGTGTACTATTTAATGAATATTATGAATTGGGACATACGGTTCATTTCAAATACTGTTTTTCATCTACTGTTTTATAAATATTATGAAATCTGAAACTCTACTGTACTCATTGCACATACAGTTTTTGTACATATTATTTAATGAATAAATTATCAAATTCAGACAAACTACTCATTTCACGCAAGTTTCCCATATACTATTATTATTTTTTGTATATTATTGAACAAATACTACGAATTCAGACATACTACTCATCTCACATACTGTTTTCCATCTGCTGCTTTATGAATATGCTATAAATTCCGACATAATATTAATTTCACGTAATGATTTTGCCTATTTAATGAATTGTAAAATTTTGGATGAACTGCTCATTTCGTGCAAGTTTTCTGTATACTATTTAATAAAAACTACGAATTTAGATATAATACTTATTTCACATACTGCTTTTCATCTGCTGCTTTACAAACGCTTTAAATTTGGACATACTATTAATTTCACGTAATGTTTTTCGCCTACTGTATTACAAATATAAATTCGGACATACTATTAATTTCATGCATTGCATTTTGCCTGCTGATTTATGAATACAACAAATTCAGACATACTGTTCTACTCATTTCACATACTGTTTTTTTGGCCTACTGTTTTATGAATACCATAAAGTCGGACATACTAATCATTTCACGTAAAATTGTATAAATGTTGGCGTACTACTCACTTCACGTATTGTTTTTCAACATACTATAGTAGGGAAGTATACAATACATATTTAGGCACAGCTAGCAGGCCAAAAATAATCATAATATTCTTCTTGCCAATGCTAGCTAGCAGCAGGTGATATTAGAGAGAAGGAAATTTTCACTCTAGACAGCATTTGACTAGTCAAATATTTGGTTGCGCCCCTGAATTCTAGATGATGAACATGAATATTTTTAGTCTGTTTTCCAAAGACAATTCCCTCTGTTAACTTTAAGCTGTATGTTAATGCATATATATATCATAAAAGCTAACAGACAGTCTAAAATATACAAAAAGTCCAATTCGATCTCTTCAAGTCGTCAAAGTGGATCTTCCTTTCTGTGTGGCTACTTCACAGCTGTCAGTCCGTCCTCCATCCTAAGGTTTACCCTCCCCAGTTTCTCCCAATTCTAACGAGGTATTATTAGCTGATTTGAAGGGACCCTCGTGAAAAAGATGAAAGCTAGAGTGAGCGAGTCAAAGAGAGCAAGCTGGATAGAGGGAGGGAGGTAAAAAAGATCAACTCACTGCTAGTTGTGCTGTGGAAGCAGTGGGATAAAGCTTCACAGTGAAAGAGAGAGGCAAACTGGGATATATTTCTATTTATTTCCCCCTCTGTTCCCGTTTCATGGCTTGTTGCAAAAATCAAACGAAAACAGATGTAAATTTAGCATTCTAGCAGCCAGAGTGTCTCAACGCGCTGGTTCAGAAGACTCTCCGTGTCTAATGTGACACTTTGGGGTGGAATCGTGGGACATTCGGTCACACAGAGCTAAGGGAAGAATGGATAGAGTGAATCGGGTTTTAAACATCGTAAGACAGATGTCTCCCAGGAAAAGGGAAAGAGGGTCTCATTGGGAGGCAGAGAGCCCGGAGACCTGCGAGGAGAGTCTGTGCTCTCTCAGCCTTTGCATCAGCGGTAAGACCACCCCTGGCAAACTTTCTCTCTCGCTCTGTCTCCTCCTCCTCCCACTCTAATCCTTTTTTCATTACTGCTTTGTGGGTTTGATATTAACTTTGACCTGTGGTGTTCGCCACATACACTGAGGAGAAGAAGGAGAAAAAACACTCTATATCTTTTAGGCTGGCTTCAATTATCATCTTGTTTCCTCTGAAGGGAAGTGAGATTGAATTAATGGTGAAACTCTTGAACTTAATGTGGAGGGTGCGGTTTCTCGTTCCTGATGTTTTTCTTAAAGAACTGATTTTGTATGATGCTTTTAAATATTTGATGAAATGGATGTTGATGTGGCGTTCATAATTCTTGACTTGATTTTTCAGCTCAACTCATTGTCGTTCATTGTCTGGCTTTGATTCGGTAGGGTCTTCAGAGATCAGTAAAGCTTCATCGATATTAATTGAGTAAAGATCATAACTCTTCATTGAGTTATGACTCGCTTGAGTAATGGCTGTTTTAACAAGAGGATTGATCAGTGCATTATTATCTACAGGAAGTTGGAAGACACTTAAGATTGTATGATTCATTTTGTGTTACAAATGGATCAAAGAAGTGATTGTTTCCTTGAATCTTTCCTCATGAGGGTTTTGGTTTCATTACCTATGAAACCGAAACATGATTGAACCAACTCTCCAGTTGCTGTTGTATTTTTTTAAATAAAGTTTTTAACATCTGGTTAAAAGTATATTTCGCCCAAAAATTTAAATTTCATCATATACTCATGTTGTTCTAAAACCTACATGAATTACTTTTCTTGTTCTGTAGAACATCAGTGTATATATTAGTGTTCCTGTAGCTCAAGTGGTAGAGCATTCGCATGTCAAGGTTGTGGGTTCGATTTCCCGGGAACACATGATAGGTAAAAATTGATAGCCTGAATTCACTGTAAGTCGCTTTGGATAAAAGCGTCTGCTAAATGCATAAATTTAAATATATATTTTGAAAAGTATTTTTTTTTGCCTTACAATGAAACTTAATGGGGTCCAATAATTGTTGACTTTTATACAGACAAAAAAAAAAGAAAAAAAAAGTTTTAGGTAAAATAAAAATGAAACTTGGACAGCCGAAGGTTTGAAAATAAAATATTAGGGGAATTCACTAACAATGAGTTAATTTGCATAATTTGTCTGTGTTGTGTTAGCACCATTTTAATTAAAATTATACAAACATTATGTATTAAATTTATTACATCAAAATAAGGTAACAACATATAATAGATATAAACAGAATTATTAGATGTAAACAAAAAAAGTCAGAATTTAGGCATAAAATCAGAATTACAAGATATAAACTTTTAAACTTTAAACTCAGAATTGTGATAAAGTAGAATTATGGTGTAAAATAACATGAAAAATTACTTGAAACAAGTAATTTCAGAATCGTAAGATATACACTCAATTACAGGATGTAAACTCAGAATTACTAGATATAAACAGATGTAAACTCAGAATTACTAGTTATAAACAGATGTAAACTCAGAATTACTAGTTATAAACAGATGTAAACAGAATTACTAGATATAAACAGATGTAAACTCAGAATTACTAGTTATAAACAGATGTAAACAGAATTACTAGATATAAACAGATGTAAACACAGAATTACTAGATATAAACAGATGTAAACTCAGAATTACTAGTTATAAACAGATGTAAACAGAATTACTAGATATAAACAGATGTAAACTCAGAATTACTAGATATAAACAGATGTAAACTCAGAATTACTAGATATAAACAGATGTAAACTCAGAATTACTAGATATAAACAGATGTAAACTCAGAATTACTAGATATAAACAGATGTAAACTCAGAATTACTAGATATAAACAGATGTAAACTCAGAATTACTAGATATAAACAGATGTAAACAGAATTACTAGTTATAAACAGATGTAAACAGAATTACTAGATATAAACAGATGTAAACTCAGAATTACTAGATATAAACAGATGTAAACTCAGAATTACTAGATATAAACAGATGTAAACTCAGAATTACTAGATATAAACAGATGTAAACTCAGAATTACTAGTTATAAACAGATGTAAACCCAGAATTACTAGATATAAACAGATGTAAACTCAGAATTACTAGATATAAACAGATGTAAACTCAGAATTACTAGATATAAACAGATGTAAACTCAGAATTACTAGATATAAACAGATGTAAACAGAATTACTAGATATAAACAGATGTAAACTCAGAATTACTAGATATAAACAGATGTAAACTCAGAATTACTAGATATAAACAGATGTAAACAGAGTTACTAGATATAAACAGATGTAAACAGAATTACTAGATATAAACAGATGTAAACTCAGAATTACTAGATATAAACAGATGTAAACTCAGAATTACTAGATATAAACAGATGTAAACAGAGTTACTAGATATAAACAGATGTAAACAGAGTTACTAGATATAAACAGATGTAAACAGAATTACTAGATATAAACAGATGTAAACTCAGAATTACTAGATATAAACAGATGTAAACTCAGAATTACTAGATATAAACAGATGTAAACACAGAATTACTAGATATAAACAGATGTAAACTCAGAATTACTAGATATAAACAGATGTAAACAGAATTACTAGATATAAACAGATGTAAACTAAGAAAAACTAGATATAAACAGATGTAAACACAGAATTACTAGATATAAACCGATGAAAACACAGAATTACTAGATATAAACAGATGTAAACTCAGAATTACTAGATATAAACAGATGTAAACACAGAATTACTAGATATAAACCGATGTAAACACAGAATTACTAGATATAAACAGATGTAAACTCTGAATTACTAGATATAAACAGATGTAAACTCTGAATTACTAGATATAAACAGATGTAAACACAGAATTGATCAGATGTAAAATAAGATATCAACTTAAAAGTGTGAGAAAAAAGTCGTTGTGATATATAAATTCAGAATTACAAGATATAAACTCAGAATAGCGATTGCCATTAAAAAGAAGTTGCATATTCCAACTAAATTCCAAGAACTACAAATGCTTCAGCTGAGACACAATCTTTCTTGCGTTCCTTCAGACAACATCAGATATGTTACATCTCGAGCATTTTTTAAGAATTTCATCTTCTGATCACTCCAGGAAGATTACATTGCTTTACATGTGATATATTATTTAAAACCTGGCGGAATATACTCTTAGATGCATTCGCGAGAAGCCAATGCGTCTTTTTACTGAGGCATCTCACTTTTACACACAGGGGAGGCTGTCTCATGCCCTGTGATACTCTGTAATTACAAGCAGAACTGTATTATTAGGTATCACTATTATATTGTTGCTGAATGTGACACTGTGTCTGTTCCAGAGTCACCGTGTCCTGAAATAGCAGTGAATTATTCAGATGGGAATAATGCCTCAAACTGGAACACATTTGTGTACAAGTTTCCAGTCAGACCTGCTTTGATTCGATGACGATTATGTTGTTGGCGTTCTGCGCTATAGCTGTAAAGGATGCTGTGTCGTGGCACTGTGGTTTAAAAACCTCCAACGTGCCAGTCAATGTGCCAATCGGCTCAGACTGTTAAAATAGATTGTGTTACAGCAAAGTGAAGTCTAAATATGGCAGCTGAGGTGACTCAGTTTCTTGTAACTTGGATGAAGTCAGCGTGACAAGAAAGAAAGAACGATTGGCTCCAGATCGGTTGCTGGGTGCTAAATATACTCCGTCTTTCTGAACACACACCAAGTCCACCTTTCTAACCTTACAGAAGGAAAGACGTAAGAGGGAGAGAGACTCACTAACAAAAGCCTTCATTCTGCTTTAGTGTTCAGAGATTTTTATGCTAGTTGATCCCTTAAGCCCCACCTTAAAATGTTAACGACCAATCATGATTTAGCTGCTGTTGCGTTCCACACCATTTAATGAGCAAACAGAATATACAATTAGAATTTAACCAGTAGAATGTAAAATCGAATAAAATTCACTAGAATTCATGTAACTAATATAGAAATTCACACAACTTTGTAGTATTCTCAAATACTTTAGAGTAATTTTATATCTCCTGTAGAGAAAACTGGAGGTAAAAATGCATTTGCAGTGTCACACTTCATTCCAGCCAGTGTCTACGGCTATCATTTTATTAACACTTTATCAGTTTATTTTAATAGAAATTCTGTTCTCAGAAATTTCCAGTTCAGTGTTCTGTAAAGTTTGTGCATTTTATGCTTGATGATGTATGGTCCTTACATAATGTATTTTAAATTCAGTTATGCAATTAGCATTATATTACAACAAAGCATTCACAAATTTTATATTAGTTAACCATTATTATTAAAAATAATATAATTTAGTGTTCTAAAGGCAAACAGTGTTTTCTTGCACTGCAGAGGATTTGTGTTCCTTTTGTTCACAGTCTCAGCTGTACATCTTACTAGTTCTTCAGGTCAATGATCTTGTGAATTCATGCAGCAAAGAAAACAATATGAGACCAGGGACTCTTGGGAAGCCAGAGGCTGATATGACACTAATCCAGTGTTGTCTTTTGACCTTTGAAGTTTTCAAATTAGTGTCAGTGTGGCTTCGTTCCCTAGTAGTGGATGACCATATGACCCATGAAGCCTCAAAAACACAATATATAGTCATATAATCCACCCAACACTGTATCCTGAATATTTTGTGAGTGCTACACATTGAGAAAAAGACAACATTCTTTCTGTCGCCTCATCTTCTCAGACATGTCATCGTTTCCATCTCACAAAAAAAAAAAAAAAAAAAGAAAAAAAAAAAACCACGGCAGGATTCTGATGCATCGAAGGAGTCAGAAAGATTATTTGAAATTAGAACAAATTTGATTTCATAGAAAATATAGAATGATGAATGCTAGCTGCAATTTGGAGCTGCAGGAAATAAGTAATCCTGTTTTATATAGCGGTGCTGTATAATAATATTATATTAGATGTGATTTATTTCACAGGTAAGAAGGTTTTGATCAGGTTTAAGATGAGGCAAGATGTTTCTTTATTGCTTGGCGGTTGCACTTTCATACCTCAGGAGACTTTGAAATCCCAGTTACTGAAATATCGTCTTCAACTCAAGACTTTCTCCTGAAATGCATGTCTAGGAGAAGCTACAATTGTTACAGATCACTCGGGAGGCTGAGGAGTAACAGACAGAAGGGTTTATTAATAGACACAAGCAGAGGATCAGGTAGTGTTGGGTAGAGTGATGAATGGATCCATGAGAGCTGGGTGAAGACGTCAGAGGAGGGAGGTGAACCACACACACGCACACTGGGGATCTTGATCTTCGGAGAATCGCTGGAGAGAGGTAAGTAGAAGAAGAGTTAGTCCTTTGAGTTAGCATACAGGTAAGACCGTGTCGCGAACGAGACCGGACGCTGATTGAGTGTGTGTGTGTGGTATTTATGGTGCCGAGGTGATTGGTTAATGATGAGGGTCAGGTGGAAGTGCTCAGTACTCAGGTGAGGGCGTGCGTTGTGAATGAGTGGAGGTGGAACCTGGTGTGTTTGTAACAGTATTCCCCTCCCCACAGCCCGCTCCTGAGGGCCGAGGACCCCGACAACGTGGTGGACGTCCTCTTCCCCTGGGAGCTGGTCGGTCAGGATGATTAGAGTGGAAGGTGTCGAGTAAGTTAGGATCCAGGATATCGTTGTGTGGGACCCAGGAACGTTCCTCTGGACCGTATCCTTCCCAGTCCAATAGATATTCCAGTTGTCCACCACGCCGCCGGGAGTCCAGGATGTCACTAACTTCATAGGCCGCGCCGTTGTCTAGGAGGAGTGGAGGGGGGTCCTCGGTTTCGCCAGGTTCTGTGGAGGGAGAGACAGAAGGATGGTGAGGTTTAAGGAGAGACACACGGAAGGTGGGGTGAATCAGGGAGTAATTGGAGTTTGTAAGTGACCGGATTGATGTGCTGGAGGATGGTGAATGAGCCAATGAATCTGGGACTTAGCTTGTGGCAGGGCAGGCGCAGGCGGATGTCCCGGGTGGACAGCCAGACCTTCTGACCGGGTTGGTATGTTGGGGCCTCAGATCGGCGAAGGTCGGCTGTCGTTCTGTGTCTGCGTAAGGCCCGCTGGAGTTGGTGGTGTGCCGCGTCCCAGACCCTCTCGCTCTCCCGGAACCAGTAGTCGATGGGGGGGACATCCGAGGGTTCACCTGACCAGGGGAAGAGTGGAGGTTGGTAGCCAAGTACGCACTATGCACTGGAATGGAGTGAGTCCGGTGGTAGGTTGACGAAGGGAGTTTTGTGCGTACTCGGCCCACCTAAGGAACTGGTTCCAGGAGTTCTGGTGGCCGTGACAGAAGGTACGGAGGAAGCGTCCAATCTCCTGGACCTTCCTCTCCGTTTGCCCGTTCGACTGGGGATGGTATCCCGAGGACAGGCTGATGGCCACACCTAGGAGTGAGTGGAAAGCCTTCCATACCCTGGAGATGAACTGGGGACCTCGGTCCCAGACGATATCCTCTGGGATGCCGAAGTACCTGAAGACATGGTTAAATAACAGCTTGGCCGTTTCCATGGCCGTGGGCAGACCCTTCAGGGGGAGAAGACAACAGGATTTAGAAAATCTATCCACTATGACAAGAATGCAGGTATTATTATCTGAAAGAGGAAGATCGGTGATGAAATCCACCCCTAGGTGTGACCACGGGCGATTGGGAACGGGCAGAGGATGGAGCTTGCCTGATGGAAGATGGCGAGGGCTCTTGGATATGGCACAGCTTGCACATTCATAGTGGCCAGTAGGGGTTATCAAGGCTGTTTTCCACTCGTCCCCCTCTCATATCCGGATGAGGTTATAGGTGCTGCGGAGGTCCAACTTGGTGAAAACAGTGGCACCACGGAGATGTTCCAAGGCAGCTGGGACGAGGGGAAGTGGGTACCTGAACTTGACAGTGATATTGTTGAGAGCCCGATAATCAATGCATGGTCTTAAACCTCCGTCCTTTTTCTCCACAAAGAAGAAACTCGAAGCAGCAGGGGAGGTAGATGGACGAATATAACCCTGGGCCAGCGCCTCCTTGATGTATTCCTCCATGGCCTTCTCCTCCGGAATGGATAGGGGGTATATCCTTTCTTTAGGCACTCGTTCACCTGGCAGCAGATCGATGGCACAGTCCCACGGCCGGGTTGGAGGCAGCTTGGAAGCCCGTTTGGGGCAGAAGACGTCACTGAAGGGGGCGTAGCAGGTAGGGATGGCGATGGATTGGTTTTCCACTGGGCTCTCTATTGAAGTGGAACAAACTGGAAGAGGTTCAGTGGAAGATGTGGCCGGAACTGGACAACCTGAGATGCAGCTCTTGAAACAGGCATCGCCCCACTTCAGGACTTCTCCCATCTTCCAGCAAATTACGGGATTGTGCTGCTCTAACCACGGGCGCCCTAGAATCACGTCAGCAGTGGATTCCTCCAGAACCAGTAGATGGATTTCCTCATGATGGAGTAGTCCGGTTTGGAGGGAAATGGGACCCACACTATGACGCATGCATCTTCTACTTAACGGTTTGCCGGTGATAGTGTGGACTTGGTAGGCTGACAGCGTTGCCGTGGTAGCGAGCTTGAGCTGATGGTAGAGGGCACCGGAGATATAGTTGCCGGCTGACCCAGAATCGAAGATGGTGGAAACTGGAAGAGATATGTCAGCGGCAGTAAATGTCACATCAGTGGTGAGTGGTTTCATTTGGTATCTTGAAGGGAGAATGGCACTCGCCATGGGACGAGGAGGATGGACGGGGCATTCAGTGATGGCATGCCCCGGGGCTGCACAGTAGAGGCACAGATTCTGGGCCAGCCGTCTTTGTCTTTCAGCCATAGAGAGATGATATGAGTCCACTAGCATGGGTTCGCTGGCTAGTTTTGGGGAGCTGACGGCCTCTGGTCGGCAGCGTGGCATAGAGGAATACGCCTGGCCCTGGTGCTCATCTAAGCACGACTGCATACGGGTGGCGAAGCGGATGGACAGCTGGATGAATCGTTCAAGTTTTTGTCCACACAACTACTGCTCACTGGATATTTTCACTTTTTCAGACCAATCTCTGTAAACCCTAGAGATGGTTGTGTGTGAAAATCCCAGTAGATCAGCAGTTTTTGAAATAATCAGACCAGCCACTGTAAGGGAAACAGGTCAATTTAGCTCAAATGGAATCATTTAAGATTTTAAAGGGATTTGAACAGAATCACTGTTTCACGGCTGATCACTGAGACGCCCTGCGATTCACTGAACGAGCCGTTTAACATCAAATCTGCGCTGGCTATTAATATCCAAAGTATAGTGAAAACACTACCAATTAGCACAGTAACCAGATTGGCATTTTAAGACATTAACTTGTAAGCACAAAACACAAGATACTTCTCTTTTCAATATGAATAAGGCTTTATTAGATAAATCTAAGACATATAAACTAATCTAACACATAACCACACGCACTCACACATTCATACAAGTTGCAGGAAGATCGAAAGTTAGGGAAGAATGAGTTTAAGAGAATGAAAATAGAAAATAAAGTCCCAAGTTTACAGCAATACGTGAAATTGCATAGACATGAACAGCCATCAATCACTTAATTAACCCTCACATTGAATTCCTTAATGAGGTTCAAATTATATTAGATACACCAGTACAAATGTCTGGAGGTACTACTTGCATCTCCTGTGTAAAGTTGTCTGATTGGCTGGAAGTTCAGTAGTCATTGAAGTGACGTCTTGGGAAGCCCATGGTTGGGCGTTGGCTGAAGACGCGGAGTTGTGTGGGCTGGTTGAAGTTGAACGGGCACTCGAGTTCAGACTCGGAGACATGGCGTTACAAAACTTAACTCAGAACACGAAACTCTCAAACGGAAAAGAAAAGAAACTAAAGTAAAACAGAAGTAAAGTTTGACGAGACTAGGTGGTGTTTCTTCTCATCGTGGCTAAGTAGCAGCAGGCGTGCAGTCCGAAGCACGCTGGAACCGCGCTCAAGGAAACAGTGATGACTAAAAGCATGGCTAAAAGCAAAAGCTAGGGAGCAAAGCTACAAGCTAAAAAGCAGAATTTTATGGTGTCCTGAGTATTTAAACTGGCCTGTTGGCCACACCTCAAATGTTGTCATGACCAATCAGATATCGTCTTTGCTCGGGGTATCATAAATCATATGTTATCTTATCAAGCATGTGGTCCGAATTTTCCCGCTCTTGCAGGGTATAATTTTGGACCTGAATCCTATAACAAGAATATGATACATTTGACAAATAACTGATGGTCAGGACTGTTTCAAGCAAGCAGATTCAAGCACAAACATACCAAACATGATTATGAATCCTTAAGCTATGCCATAGTTATTAAAATACATACACAATAAGTGATTATAAATATGATAGTCAAATGTGTGGGTTACATATAAATGAATATGGAGTTAAGCAATGGACTGATATTCATTTATAAGTCATTTTGAGTTCATTTTGATCCATTTATATCTAGAAAAGATGGTTTCTGTGTCATTCTCTGACATAAAGATTTCTATGGAGACCAGAGGTTAAAAGGCCACCCTTAGGAATTTCAGCCTGGTTCTGCTAGGTGGGGGAAGTGTTTAAGTATATGGTGTATAACTCTCATGGGTTTACATGTGATGTCCGGCGTTGCATCTCAATTACTTGCCCCAAATTTGACAATCTCTTCTCCGAATTGAAATTGTCAATCATTGTTCTAGTGGTGTTAATGTTGAAAGCTGTTCTGTGGAAGAGTTGGTTGGTTGGTTATCTTGCTTCTGACTTGTGGCACTATGACTGATTTATGACCTCCTGTTGCCTTCCTGAGGAATTTGGCTCATGTTTCAACCACAGTCCTGATCGACTCTTTAATTTGTCTGGTTCAGGTCAAATCTGCTACACCACGTTCAAAGTCACTTAAATCCCCTTTCTTCCCCATTATGATGCTCGGTTTGAACTTCAGCAAGTCGTCTTCACCACATCTAGATGCCTAAATGCATTGAGTTGTTGCCATGTGATTGGCTGATTAGCAATTTGTGTTATCAAGCAATTGAACAGGTGTACCTAATAAAGTGGCCGGTGAGTGTGTGTGTGTGTGTGTGTATATATATATATATATATATATACACTCCAATAATCTTTGTCTATTCACATTTAAGGAAATATTTTTCCACTTCTCCTTAGGTAACTCAAGTTTGAGCTGATCCTGTTCTCCTCTTTCTCCTTTTCATTATAATCTCATCTAGACTTTCCCATCCAAAAAAAGTCCAAAAATATAATTTGAAACAATGTATTATAATTTTAAAGCAAAATGTTCTCTTACTTACACAGTATTTCTAGTTGATAAATGCTGGTTTTGTGTTTGTATGTTTAGACTTCAGTGTTTCTGCAAGGTAACCTAAGGGTGGCCAATAGGTGGCACCAAGCGACCATCTTTATAAGTGAGTCTTTCATTTAGCCCATTCATTCAGGACTTAAAGTAGGGATGGGCGTTTTCCACAAATATCACATTCGAATATTTGAGCTCACAAAAAACGATTATTCGAATATTCGTTTATTTAAATTAAGTTTAATGAGTCAGACGTTATTTTTCAGCAACATTTGTTTTCGTCATTTTGAACAAGCTTACAATAAGCTTGAACATTACACATTGTGTTTTGTAGCTGAAAACCTTTAATAATGCGTGCAAACAAACAAAAGTACAGATTAAAAGCAAAAAAAAAAAAAAAAGTGAACAAAGAAAAAACGTAAAGCAGCCTGCAGCAATTAGGCTATTGTACAGAATGTAGCTTACACTTAACTTTTAAACTGCCAGCAAATCTTTTTTTCTTTTTTTTCTATTGTTTCAAATGTTCTTGTTAAGAAATACGGGCATGTAAACATGATTGGGGGAAAGTCGGCTCCTTAGTCTGTTAACAATAAGGCCGACCGCGGAGAAAACGTGCTCTGACGCACAGACGTTGGCGGGACTCATAAATAACGGTGTGCTAACCGAATACGTTTTGTGAAGCGCTTCGTGTTTTCGTTTCACCACTGAATGCGATCCTCATCTGGTGGAATGTTCCCACTCGTCTCGGCTGGACTCTCTGTAATCATCGCTGGAGAACTGGCTCTGCCTTTTCCGACGAGTGGGCATTGCATCTTCTTCATCGTGGCGACTGCATCCGCACCACCAGCATCAAGGAAAATGTTCTGATAATGTTCAAAAAAGTTTTTTTTTCTTACTTCTCTCATGTTTTCATCAAGAAACCTGAGATGTTTGTGCCGAGGGTCTAGGGCAGACGCGAGAAGAGGAGTTTTCACTGCATTCTCCCAGAATAAAGTTAGCGGTGTTTATTCGTTGCTTGAGAGATGCTGCAACAATGTTCTTGGATCACTTTCTGTGATTCTCCACGGCATATTTGAAGTACTAGAGGACCGCAGTTCTTTTAGGGGGCGTTCACATAGCGCGTCTTTTGCATGCTCAAGTTCGTTATTTCCAATGTAGGCGCGCGGTATGCGCGCTCATAATGGAAGCAACGTGGTCGCGATGCGCACACGGTGTGACGCGGTCCCGTTTTTTCCAGGCGCGTCCGAACAGCATCGAGTTAAAAACATCTCAACTTTCAGAATGCCGCAAGCGCACCGCGGGTCATGTGACAAGAACTAAACATTCAGCTTCATCCTTTCCTGTAACAACGTTGAAAGCTCAGCCAAGATGAAGGAACAGCTGATCATAGCTGTATATGGATTGCCATTTTGAAATAAATTTAGTAGCAGAGCTACTGAAAGCGATTTTTTTTGTGCTGCAAATCCATTTATCCTTTGCTGAAATTTCCGCGTCTTCATGGAGAGAACGCGTCGCCTCAGGAGCGCTTCTGCCTGAGCGCTTTGGAAAGAAGGAGAAAGTGGAGCGCATAGCCTTTTCCACGCCTTATTAGGCGCGATATGTGAATGGCCCCTTAATCATTCATTAATTATTTTTTGCTTGCATACACCTTCAAATATGCCGTGGAGAATCACAGAAAGTGACTCTCAGAAAGTTTTTTTTTTTTTTTTGCGAAATTCGAATATCATTTTTATTTATCGAATAATTAGAGCAGAACGAATATTCGAATGTTCGACTATCCGTGCACATCCCTAACTTAAAGGGGTCCTATTATCCTCTTTTACAAAGTCTTAATTTAGTTTTGAGTCGTGGCCAAAAGTTTTGAGAATTACATAAATATTAGTTTTCAAAAAGTTTGCTGCTAAACTGCTTTTAGATCTTTGTTTCAGTTGTTGGCATGCATGACTGGCATGAACGGCTTGAAAAGTTCCTTTATCAAATGAAGTCCCACCTTCTGAAATATGAAATGTGCTGTAATTGGTTAGCTGGGCCAGTGTGTGTTGTGATTGGCTCCACTCCATGCCTGGTCGGTAAATGTCATGCCCCTTACCATAGCCGCCTGCGAGCTTCAGTGTAAATATTACATCAGAATCAAGTTCGTCTGCCGTGGGAAAGCTGGTATGTTTCAGAAATAGTGATAACACTCATTGCCTTCTCTAGTGCAGCTCAACCAGGTCTCATCCCATTCGTTCTTTATTTATCTGCATATCACAAATCCCGGAAAATATGCATTGTAGTCCAAACGAGTTATTCGTTGTAGTTTTTGAAAAGTTTTTTTTTTCTGTTAAATAATATCTCCTTTTGAAGTGAGCTTTGTAAATTTGCAGATTTATTTTATTTTATTTTATTTATTTTTTTGCTCAGACAGCAACATTACAGACTATCTAAATTTGAAAAAGTATAATAGGACCCCTTTAAACAAGTGACTGTGTTTAGAAGCCATTCATTGATTCATTCAGGATTTAATCATATCTGACTGTTTATGAGTAATTTATTGAATCATTCACTCAACTGTTCAACCCTTGTTGAAAAAGATGCATATGCTGGTTCGGTGTGTCTTGAAAGCATGGCAGCTGGCTTGAGCTGGGGTGCGTTTCCTGTACAAGGACGTGGCTCACTGATTAACCACCACAGTATGATGCATTGTTGTGGAAACTAACTAGCCAGTCGTGACAGTTTCCCGAACACGGTCCCATCTCCGTCAGTTGAACCACATTAGTTCAACAATTTAGGGCCGTTGTTAATGATGTCATGCGCATGTGGTGGAGTAATAACTTCTGCTAATTAGTTGATTCGAGATCTCTGAGATGCTGATTTATTGAACATGGCACCTGATGTAACTATGTAATGAGCTAATTTACCATGTTTTGTTCCCTGTCATATTGCTTTATTTGATGATTGATTCATCGCAGGTTTCCTCTTACATCATACTTCGGGGTTCCCTTTATGTATTTTTGTACATGCGCACTCTTCAAAAACGTCAACGCTTATTGAGGGCGCACTTATTTATCGATTCAAATCTACATATATTTAAATAAAATGGAAGATAAAGATTGCACTTCATGTTAGCTTGCTTATTGTGCCCAAAAGCATAATTTATAGTCCATATATCTTTCTAACAAGAAGCTATGCTTCTAACCACAGGTGGAGAGCTGTAATTCCTACCACGTAAGTTTGCGACACTCTTTGTGAATGTTTGTTTGAACTATGGTTTCGGGAACCACAGAATCGTTGAACTATGTTGGTAACAATGGAATTTGTGACCATAGTTGGCTAACAATGCTTTTGGGAAACGCACCACTGGTTATAAGCTGGTTATAACCTACTTTAAGATGGTCATGTGCTGGTCCTAAGTAACTAGCTCCTGCTCATGACCAGCTTCAAAACATACCTAACCATCATATGCTGATTTATTTTAACAACACTGATTAATTCAGTGCGCTATGGATGTGAACAAAAAAAAAGAATATTTATTCATATGTTTACTTCAGAAACTCTAGGCCTAACACTTAAAATATAATATTTGAAAATAATTCATTTAATTATCGGATATTTAGTACCTGTGTGCTCTGATGATGCAAGTTGTGTTATAGTTCCATGTTTATTCCACTCCTATTTTCATTTTATAGATTACTTGCCTAAATTTGGATACAATGAATGAATAAAAACTAGCTTTTATTACCATCTCTTTAACTAATCTGAAAATCTGCAAGGGTCGCTACTTTTTAAATTTAGTTGGAAGAACAATGGCTTCGTTCCTCTACTCAAAGCTTGAGTGATAAGTGTGAGCCACTAGAAGTGCGAGACGTCACACTGCTGACAAGATTACAGGATCTTGCTAGTAGAAGAAGCCTCCTGTCATCTCTCCTTTCGTTCTTGAATAAAATGTCACAAAGCTGCATGGACTCGATGAAAAGGCAGCGTGAGAAGCTTGAAAATCGAATGTCCTTTTTCATTTGGCATGCTCAATGAAGTTCTTTTTAATCACTTTTGATTTCTTTTGGTTTTGAAGTTTGAGGCTTTGAAAAGATTTTTTCAATGTGCATTCGGTTCTTGCAGCAACTCTTTGACCCTTTTTGTCTCTTGAACTGCAGTTCAAGAAGATAAACGCTTTAGATCTAGAGTTCAATGCCTTTATATCCAGAGATAAGATCTCAGAAGTGATATTTAGAAAATTATCGTAGCTCTGAAATGAACCCTATTCGTGTGTCATGGAGAATTTCCAGCAATCTTGCATGTTGACTTTAATATAAAATAATATTTTTGTATGTTATGTCATTTTAGGTCATTTTATTGTGCAATGGCTTAACCAGTGGCTTGCAACCTTGACTTATTCAACCTTGAATGTTCCGAGATGTATTTTTATTATTATTATTTTTAAATTCCCATAAAACGGATAAAACCCATTCTCCAAAGCCTGTTTGAAATCAGGCTCTTGTGCAGTATTTACCTCTATTTTACTTCACTGTAGGCATGTTGGTTGTTTGTTGAGGTGTGGGCAGTGTTGGAGTTGTGCCACACTTATTGATTTGAATTTTGAGCTTAACCATATGTTTTCATAAGTAATGGCTTCTTTTGTATCATTATTCCATATAAGTGCAGAGTTGCTGATAAGGTCGACTAATGCAGATTTATTCATTTCTCATCTACTGACCTTCATAGCTTCTTTAAAGTGATCATTGGCCTCTCTGTGGTTTCTTTCACAAGTTTCTATATTCCCACAGAAAGAGACATTAATGACCGTTACATGTCTCTTTCTTGGTTTAATAACTCTTTTCTTAATAATGGTACCAAAAGCACAAGTGAAGACATTTTACATGACTATATTTCTTCGTTTTTAATGTTTAGTAGTGCAACCAGATGCTACAACGCTATTTTAATGTCACATTGTTTATAGTGATTGAAAGTCTGATTCATTCTAGTGAATCAGTTCATCCGAAATTGCTCTCTCACTGGAAAGTTTGATTCATTTTAGCTGGTTTGTTCATTTGGATCATCTGGTTAGTTGTAAATTAAGAATAAAAAAGAAACTACTGAAACTCTTAGCTCTTTCAAACTGGTCATTGGCCTCTCTGTGGTTTCTTTCACAAGTTTCTATATTCCCACAGAAAGTTAAATTTGATGACCTTTACCTTTAATTTAACTTCCATTTCCTAATAATTGAAGCAGTGGTGGCTATCATGACACTTGCAGTATTGGGAAGTAACTAAAAGTAGGGAGGATATATACATTTGTTTATTTCTAGCTTTTACGGCAATGAGCTAATTTTGTAATGATTTGTTAGCGCAACCAAATGTTACATCGTTATTTTATTGTATTGCTGACTCTAGTGTTTTAAAGGTCGCTGTAGTGATCTGAAACTGCGGCCTCATATAGTGTTGGAAAGCTTGGTTCATTCTAGTGAATCGGTTTGTCTTAAACAACTTTGTGTGTATTGCTGGGAAGTTTGATTCATTTTGATTATTCGTTTGGATAGTTTGACTGCCTGATTCATGTCAGGTTCATCTTAAATGGCTCTCTCATGAGTGGTATCGAAAAGTTTGATAAATTCTATTGTATCAGTTCAACACTCTCTCCTGCGTATCGTTGGAAAGATTGATTCATTTTGATTGGCCAGTTTGTCTAGTAGGTTTGTTTAGATATCGGTAAATAACAGATTAAAAAAAGAATCACTGATTCAGTGGCATTTAAGGTCTTCATTTACATCAAAAATACTTAGTTCATGTATTATAATTTTTCTTGTAATTAGTGTAGAATGTTTAATTTTTTAGAGGTTTTGGAGGTAAATAATAAAAAAGTTTTTTTTTTTTTTTTTTTTAAAGATACTGTCCTCTTAAGTACCTTCATTCTGGTAACTACTTTTTGTTACCAGCTTGCAGTGTATCTAACTTCTTTTAGCTTGACCATAGTTTAACTGACTCCTTTATGTGCCTACATGAATGAATTTTCTCTCAGTTTGATATTAACAGTTACACAATATGCCCGTCAGCCTCTAAAATGCACCAACAAAAGATGAAGATGCGGCTTGTGCTTCTTCTAGTTGCCAAATTCCTTGTGATCCAGACTC